>NC_138381.1:21496371-21517673 GCF_054177405.1 Leptonychotes weddellii | reverse complement strand
TCATGGTCACCCGTGTGACAGCAGTGCCTTCCTCACTGGTTCCCCGCCCACCGCCGCCCCACCCCCCCCAACCCCGGCCACCTACAGTCTATTCTCAGCAGAGAAGCCAGAGTGATCCTTTTTGGAGCAAGTCACTCCTCTGTTCAAAACCCTAACTGGCTAAGCCAATGTCCTTATAGTGCCTCAAAAGCCCCTACATGATCACCCACCACCGCCACCACTTCCTTCTCTGACTTCATCTGCTACTCTCCCTGCTCTCTTGCTCTATTTCAGCCCTACTTGTCTTGAGCATCCCAGGCAAACTCCAGACAGGGCTTGGCATTTGCGGCACCCTCTGCAGGGACATTCCCAGTATCTCTGCTGCTTGCTTCTTCACCTTCTTTAGGTCTTTGCTCAGATGTCACTTCTCAGTGAGGTTTTCTCTAACTCACCCTTTTAAAGTTTGCAACCCAAACTCCCCAGCCTTCTCTCTCTTCTCCCTATTTTTCTCCATTGAACTTATCACCTCCCCACTATGCATAGTGTTACAGGGGATAGAATGTGCTCCTTTCCTCTGTGGAAGCCAAAGCTAGTCGGGGGGAGAGCTTCCAACTCCCTACTTCGTGGCTGCCAAAAACAGTGGCAAGTATCACGTGGTGGTTCATCAATGGTGGTGCCCCACAAAGATACAGAGGCAAGACTTGGCTGTGCTACCTCCATTAGTTCACGTTTTCTCTCAGTTCTGTGGTCTCTCTAATCTCCTTTCAATCTGCAATTTAAATTAGCCCAAATTGATTTTTATGCTTATAACCGAGAATTCTGATTGACATTGAATTAAGATGTCAGCTACTTATAAGTATGTAAATATTAGCCCGTCCAACAATACTTTGAGCAAATCAAGGGCTGGGTCATGTTTTTTGTTTATTTTGTACAGTCTCAAAATCTCTTCCTCACCCAGTTCAGGGCTCTTTCTCTATGTAGGTTTAAGCAGTGATTGATTTCTTTTTTTTTTTTTTTAAAGATTTTATTTATTTATTTGAGACAGAGAGAATGAGAGACAGAGACCATGAGAGGGAGGAGGGTCAGAGGGAGAAGCAGACTCCCTGCCGAGCAGGGAGCCCGATGCGGGACTCGATCCCCGGACTCCAGGATCATGACCTGAGCCGAAGGCAGTCGCTTAACCAACTGAGCCACCCAGGCGCCCAAGCAGTGATTGATTTCAAATAATTGAATGATCAACAAAACAGTTTCTGAATATAATTTGAATGAGAAAAATAAAGTCATGGAGTCTGCCGTGTTATCACTTTGTTGGCTCTGAAACTTACCCACCACTTTTACTAATTTGGGATTAGAGTCATTATCCTTCCCCCTTAATTCCAGGTCAGTTACAATTGTAGATGTAATTATAGGTCGGTTCGTTTACTGATTTGAGAAGACCGCTATTATATCTAGGTTACCTCTAAGCAGAGAATGGGAGAGAAAAGAGAAGCCAGCTTTATATTATATTATTAGATGTGCTAGGTATCACTTTGGAATGACTCATGTTTGAATAACACTTTACAAACCATTTTCAACAAACACCATTTAGTCTTTATAATGAAAGTTTGAGGCAAGAAGAGCAATTATTATCCTCATTTCACCAAGGGAAAAACAGAGCCTCGGGAAAGTTAAATAACCTAACCAAGTTCACCCAAATACGAAGGGGCAAAATCAAGACTCAAACTGTCTTTTGTAAAAAGACAAATGACAAATTTGGAAAATATTTACACCTTACATCACAGTTAAAGAGTTATTATCCCTAATATGTAGAAAACACCTAAGAATTCATAAGAAAAAGATCACTATTACAATAAAAAACTGGGCAAGAGGTATGCACAAAAATTTCACAGAAAAAAAGTCAAATGACCCTTAAACTTATGAACAGATACTCAACATAGCTCACTTATGAAAGATAAATGCAAGTTTAAACTCCACTAAAATGTTAGATTGGCAAAAATCCCAAAGTTTGACAACATAAATGGTAGTGAGGCTCTGAGGAGAAAGGTCCTCTGGTAAGTTGCTAATGAAAGGCAGAATGAGGGGCGCCTGGGTGGCTCAGTCAGTTAAGCATCTGCCTTCGGCTCAGGTCATGATCTCAGGGTCCTGGGATCGAGTCCCACATCGGGCTCCTTGCTCGGCAGGGAGTCTGCTTCTCCCTCTCCCTCTGCCTGCCGCTCCCCCTGCTTGTGCACTCACTCTCTCTCACTCTCTGTCAAATAAATAAATAAAATCTTAAAAAGAAAAAAAAAGAAAAGAGAGGCAAAATGACATAACCCCCAGAGCAGTATTTTTAGCATTCTCTAGCAAAATTATACATATATTTATTGGTTGAGTCATCAATCCCACTTGTAGGAATCTATGCCAAAGATATACTTGCAAAAATAAAAAATAACTTATGCAGGAGGTTATTTGTTACCACATTATTATAGCAAAAGACTGTAAACAACCCAGAGGACTGACTGAATAAACTATGGTATAAATCATTCAGTATCAGATAGCTGTGAAAAGGAAGGAGGAAGAAATTTGTATGCCGATACATGTCATGGTAGCCAAGGAGATGTGCTGCTTGGAACTTCCTCCCAAAAATAACTTGTTGCAAGGAGTGCACCTTTACTGATGCTTTTTGCTTTTTCATGTGTATTTAAATTACCATCTGAGGATCACTTGCTTTCAGCTTGGAGAACTTCCTTTAGTATTTCTTATAAAGCAGGTCTACTAGCAACAGATTCTCTCAGTTTTGCTTATTTGGGGATGTTTTTATTTCACCTTCATTACTGAAAAATAGCTTTGATGGAAATAAGATTCTTGGTTGACAGGTTTTTCCTTTGAGCACTGTAAGTATATTATACCAAAGCCTTCTGGCTTCCATTGTTTCTTTTTTAATCATTTCAGGTTTGTTTTTTTTTATTACTTTCAGAGATAGAATTTAGTGATTCATCAGTTGCAAATAACACCCATTACAACAAGTGCCCTCTCTAATGCCCATCACCCAATTATCCCTCCCCCCATCGCTCAGTTTGTTTCCTAGAGTTCAGTGTCTCTTATGGTCTGTCTCCCTCTCAATTTCCATGTTATTTTATTTTTCCTTCCCTTCCTCTATGTTCATCTGTTTTGTTTCTTAAATTCCACATGAGTGAAATCATATGGTAGTTGTCTTTCTCTGACTGACTTATTTCGCTTAGCATAATACCCTCTAGTTTCATCCACATCTTTGCAAATGGCAAAATTTCATTCTTTTTGATGGCTGGGTAATACTGCATTCTATATATACACCACCTCTTCTTTATCCATTTGTCTGTTGATGGACATCTGGGCTCTTTCCATAGTTTGGCTCTCGTGGACATTGGTGCTATAAACATTGGGGTGCAGGTGCCCCTTTGGATCACTACATTTGTATCTTTGGGGTAAATACCCAGTAGTGCAACTGCTAAGTCATAGGGTAGCTCTATTTTCAACCTTTTGAGGAACCTCCTGTTTTCCAGAGTGGCTGCACCAGCTTGCATTCCCACCAACAGTGTAAGAGGGTTCCCCTTTCTCTGCGTCCTCGCCAACATCTATCATTTCCTGACTTGTTAATTTTAGCTATTCTGACTGGTGTGAGGTGGTATCTCATTTTGGTCTTGATTTGTATTTCCCTTATGACTAGTGATGTTGAGAATTTTTTCATGTGTCTGTTAGCCATTTGTACGTCTTCTTTGGAGAAGTGTCTGTTCATGTCTTCTAGCCATTTCTTGACTGGATTTTTTGTTTTTTGGGGTGTTGAACTTGATAAGCTCTTTATAGATTTTGGATACTAGCCCATTATCTGATAAGACATTTGCAAATATCTTCTCCCATTCCATAGGTTGCCTTTTGGTTTTGTTGACTGTTTCCTTTGCTGTGCAAAAGCTTTTTATCTTGATGAAGTCCCAATAGTTCATGTTTGCCCTTGCTTCCTTTGCCTTTGGAGACATGTCTAGCAAGAAGTTGCTGTGGCTGAGGTCAAAGAGGTTGCTGCCTGTGTTCTCCTCTAGGATTTTGATGAATTCCTCTCATTTAGGTGTTTCATCTATTTTGAGTTTATTTTTGTGTATGGTGTAAGAAAGTGGTCCAGTTTCATTCTTCTGCATGTGGCTGTCCAATTTTCCCAACATCATTTGTTGAAGAGACTGTCTTTTTTCTATTGGATATTCTTTCCTGCTTTGTCGAAGATTAGTTGACAATAGAATTGAGGGTCCATTTCTGGGTTCTCTATTCTGTTCCATTGATCTATGCGTCTGTTTTTGTGCCAGTACCATACTGTCTTGATGACTACAGCTTTGTAATACAGCTTGAAGTCTGGAATTGTGACGCCTTTAGCTTTGGTTTTCTTTTTCAACATTACTTTGGCTATTTGGGGTCTCTTCTGGTTCCATCCAAATTTTAGAATTGTTTGTTCCAGCTCTATGAAAAATGTTGATGGTATTTTGATAGGGATTGCATTGAATGTGTAGATTGCTTTGGGTGGCATAGAAATTTTAACAATATTTATTCTTCCAATCCATGAGCATGGAATGTTTTTCCATTTCTTTGTGTCTTCCTCAATTTTTCATGAGTGTTCTATAGTTTTCAGAGTTCAGATCTTTACCTCTTTGGTTAGGTTTATTCCTGGGGATCTTATGGTTTTGGGTGCAATTGTAAATGGGATTGATTCCTTGATTTCTCTTCCTTCTGCCTCATTGTTAGTGTAGAGAAACGCAACTGACTTCTATGCATTGATTTTATATCCTGCAGCCTTGCTGAATTCCCCTATCAGTTCTAGCAATTTTGGGGTGGAGTCTTTTGGGTTTTCTACATAGAGTAGCATGTTGTCTGTGAAGAGTGAAAGTTTGACTTCTTCTTTGCCGATTTGGATGCCTTTTATTTCTTTTTGTTGTCTGATTGCTGAGTCTAGGACTTCCAGTACTATGTTGAACAACAGTGGTGACAGTGGACATCCCTGTTGTGTTCCTGACCTTAGGGAAAAAGCTCTCAATTTTTTCCCTGTTGAGGATGATGTTCGCTGTGGTTTTTTCATATATGGTTTATTATGATATTGAGGTATGTTCCTTCTATCCCTACAATGTAGAGAGTTTTTATCAAGAAGGGATGCTATCAGTGTGCCTGGGTGGCTCAGTCGGTTAAGCGTCTGCCTTCGGCTCAGGTCATGATCACAGGGTCCTGCTCAGCAGGAAGTCTTCTTCACCCTCTCCTTCTGCCCTTCCCCCCTGCTTGTGCGCTCTCTCTCTCTCTCAGATAAATAAAATAAATAAAATAAATAAATAAATAAATAAAATCTTTTTTTAAAGAAAGGATGCTGTATTTTGTCAAACACCTTTTCTGCCTTGATTGAGAGGATCATATGGTTCTTGTCTTTTCTTTTATTAATGTGGTGTATCACATTGATTGATTTGTAGATGTTAAACCACCCTTGCGGGCTTCCATTGTTTCTGCTGAGAAGTCAGCTGTTAATCTCATTGAGGTTCCCTTATAATTTAGTTATTTTTCTCTTCTGTTCAAGCTTTTCTCCTTGTCTTTGCTTTCAGCACTTTTACTATATGTCTCTGGATTTTCTGTGATCATCCTGCTTGGAGTTTGTTGAGCTTTCTGGATGTGAAGATTTATCACTTTTTCATTAAATTTGGTAAGTTTTTAGCCATTATTTCTTTGAATATTTTTTTCTGCTGCTTTTCCCCAGTTCTTCTGGTACTCCTATTATATGCATGTTGGTGTGTTTAATGGTGGCACATATTTCTCTGAGATTCTACTCATTTTTTTAAATTTTTTTGCCTCTGATCTTTGGGTTGCATAATTTTTGTCAATATAGCTTCCAATTTGCTAATTCTTTCTTCTCTGTAAATTCAAATCTACTGTTGAACACCTCTACTGAATTTTTCATTTCAGTTACTGAACTTTCAACTCCAGAATTTCCATTTGGTTCTTTTTTATTATCACTTCTATCTCTTTATTGATATGTTTTATTTAATGTGACATTGTCATCATATCTTCCTTTGCTTCTTTAATCGATTTCTTTTAGTTCTTCTAACATATGGCTACTTGGAAAGCTTTGTCTAACCAATACATCTTAGTCACTCTCACAGACAGTTTCTGTTGCCCACTTTTTCTCTTTTTAGGGGTCACAGTTTCCTGTTTCTTTATATTTCTTCCTTTTTTTTTGGTTGGAAACTGCACATTTTAGATAATATATTGTAGTAACTACAAGTACTGCCCACCACCACCTCTGAAACTTGTTATTGTTATTTGATTTTCCATGTGTTTAGTGATTGCTGGATTATTTTACTGGAGCCTATCCCCCGCACCCCAACCCCATCTGCCTACAGAGTTAACCCTCTGATATTTCCCCTTGTGAGACACAGCCCTGGCAGGGCTCTCATCTCTTTCCCCAACTGTATTGATCTATTAAGTTCCTCTGATGACCAGCTGATTGCTCTATTGTTTTCAACAATGTCCAGGGCATAAATCCCTCCACAGACTAAAGCAATCCAATTTGAGTCCCTGTGTAGGGATAGTTTCTCCAGTCATTGTTTGAATTTTTCTCAACCTCAGGTAAGCTCCTTCTATTTGTCTTGTGCCCACCGCCCCTTCTTAGGAAAACTAGCTGCTGACAATTTAGCCTGTATGTCTAATGATTCTACCAATCTCCCTTTCACTATCATCTCCATTCATTTTAAGAGTGCCCTTAAGCTTGAGGTCTCCACAGTCTATTGCAAGTGAAGCCAACATGTTGGAAGAGATTAAAAGGTACATTTTCAGTCGCTTCTGCCCCCAGGCAAAATCTCTGAGCCAACGCTGTGGAGCTGGAGACAATAGCAAGCTACTTATTTAGTGACACCACCAATTTAGGAGCTGGGCACTTGACGAGTGGGGCAGAGACCTCAGGTCTTCTTGGCTGGCCTCTCCCTGCATGGAACCACCACTTTAGGAGCCAGGGCAAGGCAATCAGGGCCCTAGTATTCTTGCTAGCCCATGCTTAAACTAAAGCCTCCATCCCACTTCTTAGCAACACTTGTCTGGAATTTAGCCTCACCAGCCAGTAGCTGGGGGCAGCATGAGAAACACTGCTGTGCTAGTCCTTGCTAGAAGATAGCTCTCTGACTGTGAGCTGGGAGGAGAGGGAGACCTCTGTTATTGGTTGCACCAGTCTAGAGTGGAGGTTCGGTCTCACTGATTCGGGAGGGGAAAGGGAGGAAGCAGGTCTCAGTTCAACTACTATTATCTCTCACTGTTCCTACTGAATTTTGGTAGAGTTTATGAAAAAAATGTTTCTTCATTTGTTAAATTTCCTTAGGACCATTTCTAGAGACTTTAAATGATTGTGGGGGGGGGGTTGTTTTGTTTTGTTATCATTTTAACCAGGTTTTCTAGGGATAGGGCCCATAGAGCACTTCATGCTGTCATAGTCGAAGTTCCTCTAAAACTGATTTTTAATAGTGTCACCTATGCAGGGAAGGAAGTAATACTTTTCTGAATATAATTTTGACTTTGGAACCCATGTAAGTAATTTACATAATTTAAAACAAATTTTAAAAAGAAATACCTAAAAATGGAAAATAAATAAAAGAATCTAACTGTATATCAGGTTGGTGGCATAACAACATGGAAAAAAATAATTCTTAAGTAACCTAAAGGTAGGGCACCTGGTTCAGTTTAACCAACTGAAGGCGACTGCCTTCAGCTCAGGTCATGATCTTGGGGTCCCAGGATCGAGTCCCACATCAGGCTCCCTGCTCAGCAGGGAGTCTGCTTCTCCCTCTGCCCCTCCCCCCTCTCATGCTCTCTCTCTCTCTTTCATTCTCTCTCTCAAATAAATAAATAAAATCTTTAAAAAAAAAAAAGTAACCTAAAAATAGTTTTTTGACTGTACATACCTAGTGTGATATATCCAGTGGCTTGCTAGAGTTACTTTACTGGAGCTAAATCAAATTATGTTAATGTTATTAGGAACCAAGATTTTTTTTTTTTAAAAGATTTTATTTATTTATTTGAGAGAGAGAATGAGAGGGAGGAGGGTCAGAGGGAGAAGCAGACTCCCTGCCGAGCAGGGAGCCCGATGCGGGACTCGATCCTGGGACTCCAGGATCATGACCTGAGCCGAAGGCAGTCGCTTAACCGACTGAGCCACCCAGGCGCCCAGGAACCAAGATTTTTTATATAAGTGACATCAGTATACCATTAAATAAATTAAGTAAAAACTCTATAATCTTACACTTGAGTTGAAAAAAATCAGTATGAATTCATGATTTATTTCACTTTAAAAAATATATATGGGGCCCCTGGGTGGCTCAGTCAGTTAGGTGTCTGCCTTCGGTTCAGGTAATGGTCCCAGGGTCCTGGGATCAAGCCCCTAGTCGGGCTTCCTGCTCTACAGGGGCCTGCTTCTCCCTCTCCCTGCCACTTCCCTGCTTGTACTCTCTCCCTCTGTGGCAAATAAATAAACAAAATCTTAAAAAAAAAAAAAAAATATATATATATATATATAAATAAATATATATATATATTAGCTGTGTCTGCTAAAAAGGCTTAGAACAAGCCTCTAGATCTAATTCCCATGTGATAGGAAATGCAAGAGATAGAGAAACATGTTAAATGATACCATGGAGATGCAATCAGCCCAGTCCAGAATTTGGGAAATTCTAGAGCACAAGTGACCCAATTTCTTCCATAAATAAATTATGGAAAAAAGGAGAGGGAAAAGAGACTATTAAAGTTTAAAAGAAGGGAACCTGAGAGGTTCAGTTGGTTAAGCATCTGACTTTTGGTTTCAGCAGGTCATGATCTCAGGGTCGTGAGGTTGAGCTGCATGTTGGGCTCTGCGTTCAGCACAGTCTGCGTGAGATTCTCTCCCCCACTCTCCTCCCCCTCTGATCCTCCCCCAACTTGTGCTCTCTCTCTAAAATAAATTTTAAAAAAATCTTTTTAAAAAAGTTTAAAAGAAACTTTAGAAACTTATACTAAATGCAGTGTAAACCTTTTTGAATACTGATTCAAACAAACCACCCATATATGAGACTCTTTGGGAATAATTAGGGAAATTTGAACACTGAACAGTTATTAGATGATATTCATAAGTAATTGGGTGTTTTAATAGATCATCAGGTGAGACAATAACATTGTAGTTAAGTTTTTTAGAAGAGATTTTTAATGTTTTTATTGTATATGTTTATTTTCTGACTTGAACAAATGAGGCTCAAAAAGTTATGAGATGATCAGGAAAATTTAAACAATGAATGAATATTTGATGTTAAGGAATTATTGCCTTTTTATGATAATATTATTGTTGCATTTTAAAAAATACTTATCTTGGGGCACCTGGGTGGGCTCAGTCAGTTAAGAGTCTGACTTCAGGGGCGCATGGGTGGCTCAGTTGTTAAGCATCTGCCTTTGGCTCAGGTCATGATCCCAGGGTCCTGGGATCGAGCCCCACATCAGGCTCCCTGCTCCGCAGGAAGCCTGTTCTCCCTCTCCCATTCCCCCTCCTTGTATTCCCTCTCTCACTGTGTCTCTCTCTGTCAAAAATAAATAAATAAAATCTTAAGGGAAAAAAAAAAGTCTGACTTCAGCTCAGGTCATGATCTCAGGGTTCTGGGATCCAGCCCCATGTTGGCTCCCCACTCAACAGGGTGTCTTCTTCTCCTGTTCCCTCTCCCTCTGCCCCTTCCCCCACTCATGCTCTCTCTGTCTTTCTCTCAAATAAATAAATAAAATCTTTAAAGCGAAGAACAAACACCAAAAAACTTATCTTGAGGTGCCTGGGTGGCTCAGTAGGTTGGGTGATGACTCTTGATCTCAGCTCAGGTCTTGATCTCGGGGCCATGAGTTCAAGCCCCTACTGGGCTCTACACTGGGCATGGAGCTTACTTAAATAAAAATAAATAAATAAATAAATAAATATTACTCATCTTTTATATTTATATACTAAATTGCCCACCATCATTATGTAGTGATGAGACATTACCAGAAAAAGGAGGCTTAAATGCTTATAGAAGTATTTATGGATAAAATTATATTGTGTCTGGAATTTGCCTTAAAATAATCCAGGTTTCTGTTGCCTTTGAAGGGGAAGGATTTGGTTGTAGGCGAAACAAGATGAACCAGATGGTACTAATGAAGGTGAGTGATCATTATACATAAAGGTTCATTAGACGTTTTCTCAACTTTCATGTATGTTTAAAATTTCCCATATAATGGAAAGTTTTAAAAATAAAAAGTTCTATCCATGATTCTCTGAAGATATAACAACCCTGAGAAGAGGAGTTGTAGGAAGCCTTGATGGGTAGGCAGGAAGCTCCAGAATGGATGAGTCTGTGGAGAGTACTGCTGTGGGCAACCCCTATCCTAGCTCAGTTGTGACCAAGACCTAGCTGTGGAATGACGTATGTCTTCCTGGGCCCTTCGGAGCTAAGCAAGTGTCGGGATAAATAAAGTTCAAGTTCTGGTGTTTAATACTTGACTAAGTCGGACTCCACGTGACCAAATCCAACTTATCATTCCATTTTGGCAACATCAATCCAAGTCTCAACCATCCTACCAGACCCAGACCCAGACCCAGCTCAAGCCCCACTTTTTAACTAACTGCATATCCACTAATCTCCCTTTTTCCGTATTTTAATCACTCATTTTGTCTTCTCATTTGTTCCCTCATATTGTTAGTTGGTGGCTTCCCAATACATACTTTTCCAGCCTCAGTGCATGCTTCTAAAACCAGGGGCCGTATCATACTTAAAAAATTCTTTCGGCCTCAAAAATAATACAATCCACAAAGCTAGAGCTCAACTAATACTTGAATAAAGGCTTTGAAGAGGCCCCAAAGTAAAATATATAACGGTCTATTGGGCAAAGCAGATAAGGTGGGGCAAAATGGTTCTTGATCCCTCTCTTCTGGTGGTTTCAAAGGCCCCACAGTCACAGCACCTTTATTCCTGTTATGAAGCTGCTGGATACTTTGACTACCTCAAGTATATCGAGCAAAAATCAGTGCCATTTGGCACTGCATAGGAGCTTGAAATAGCCCTTTTTTTTTTTTTTTTAAAGTTGGAATTTAAACCGAGTTTTTTGTCTTGGTGGTAATCACCACGTGCAGTTTCTGCACAGAGCAGGCCCGGGCTTTTCACTCGTGCGTCCAGCAGGCTATGCTGTGCCCAAAGAGAACATACCTGCAATGCTTGTGTGAAAGCGGATATTCCAGCTTATCCCTAAATAAAGTGGAATAGAACGGAGACTCGGGATCTACAGTAATGCTGCTGTGAACTCTGATTCAAAGGCACATCGCTTTTTCTTACAGCATCGCTGACTTAAACGTTTAGATTTAGTGCCTAAAAGACAGAAAGATTCATCCCAGCGAAAGACTAGAAATTACACAAACATATGCAGGAACAAAGTATCGGAGTCAACACTCTTCGAGGAGCACGCTGGAAAACATTACACGGAAAACAAAAAGAACAGTAAACGTTTCCCCTTTGGGGGCTCTGGTCCTCACAGGTGACCACTACCACCTCACCCAGAGAATTGTGCGGGCGAGTGAAGGCGGACGGGGGACCAGTGGGACCAGGAGGGCGCCTGCAGTCAGCGCCGAGCCCACCGGGCTGGCCCGGCCGGGCACCACCGAGCGCGGACCTCCGGCGCGTCCTAGAGCAGCCACAGGCGGTCACAGCCCGCGGCGCATTTCCGCCCGCGCCGGCGCCGCCCGGTGGACGGCTGGGCCTTGCTGCGGGCCTGCGCCTCCCTCGGCTCCTGCCGCGGGCCTCGGGGAGTGGGTGAGTGGGACAGGGCGCGCCGGAGAGGGGCGGGCCAGGGTCTGCGCCGCCGCCTGCTCCGCGTCCGCCGTGCGGGCCGAACCGCGCGGGCGGGCAGGCTTCCTCCGGACTCGCGGGCCGGGCCCGGCTTGGAGGACCCAGGCCCGGGGAGCGCCGGCGAGCGAGGACGCGCCTTGTCTACCCCCCACCCCGAGGCGGGAGCCCCCAGTCGCCCCGCGCCCCTGCCGCCGCCCACCCCTCCTTCGGGAGACAGACATTGTCTTGGGGGAGAGCCTGGGCTCGCAGGTGGTCGGAGACCTGGCCTCTGGCCCTGACTCGGCCTTGGCCTCTCCATTTGTCTCTTCCCGGGCCACGGTTCTTTCATCTCTAAAATGGAGGAAGGCAGTATCCGCCCTCCCTGCACCACAGGGTGATTGCAGGGTTGGCGCTGCCTGTATGGAAACTGGTTCTCAACCTGGCCGCCTTTAGAGTCATCTGGGAAGCCTTCCAGATCATGAGTCCCCAGAGTCCCCAGGTGATTGTGATGTGCAGCCGGGACGAGAACCACTGGCCCGGGGAGTGTCAGGTGACAGTATGTGGTCGTGTGCTGTGCTCTCGACCGGAATGTGCACTTGATCCAGGGTGGAGCATAACCATGAGAAAGCAAGCGGCTGGCTTTATGTTCAAGAATACGGGGACCAAATCTGGTCTGGTTACTTTTAATTCTTGGTGCCTCGAATGGAGCGTGTCACAAAACATGAACCATTGATTAAATACATTAATTTCTGATTCCTTCCCGACCTGGTGGAAGGGTTTTGATTCTTTGGCTCATTTTTAAACTTTTTATTATGGAAACTTTCAAACATAGGAAAATAAGATCAATCTTGTTTCATCTGTTAACCCTCACCTCACTGGATTATTTGAAAGCAAATCCGAATGTACCATTTTATCTGCGAAATACTTGTTTATGTTTATAAAACAGAATAACTTCTTTTTAAAACAAAGCCATTATCAATTTAATAAGCATTTCATGTTATCATTTATCCAGTCAGCGTTTACCTTTCCCCAATTGTCTCCTTTCCTCCCAATTCTCTTTTTCAGTTTGTCCAAATCGAGGTCCAAACAAACTACACATGCCACGTTTGGTTGACGTCTTTTCTACTTCATTTAATCTCCTTATGGCTTCTCTATTTTTTTTGCCCCTTGTATTTTACTTGTTAAAAAAAAAACTGTTCATTTGTTCTGTAAAGTTTCCTACATACCGGATTTTGCTTCTTCCATCCCTGTGGTGTCCTTTATTAAGCTGGTGTTTAGATTACAGTTTTTTTCAGATTCAGGTTCTACTTTTTGGCAAGAAAACCTCATAGGGTTATTGTGTACTTCATACTGCAGCACACCAGGAGTCAGATAAGATCTTGTTTCTCTTTGTGGTGTTAAGATTGGTCAATGGACCTTTTCTGTACAGATTGCACTGCAGGGTAACTAAATAATTGAGGATTTACAGAGGGATGCCAGCTAATGACTTCAGAGGCATGAGAGAATATCACCTTTTGGCAACCTCTAATGAAATAGTGAATCCTGGCAATGAACATTAGTGGCTGTTAACATGAGAAAGAGAGAGACAGCCAGTAGCATGTGCTCCTGATGGAAGTACCAAATACCACTTAATCAAGTATTCTTGGATGAATACTTACCAAGTATTCTTGGATAATGGGTGGAGGATATAGACCAAACAAGATTGCCCATCAGTTGATAACTGTTGAAGCTCAGTGGTGGTTATATGGTAATGCATTACACTAATCTCTCTACTTTTGTGTTTGAAATTTTTCATAATAAAAATTTTTTTTTTAAAGATTTTATTTATTTGAGAGAGAGAGAGCATGATGGGGGGAGGGTCAGAGGGAGAAGCAGACTCCTCGCTGAGCAAGGAGCCCAATGCGGGACTCGATCCCGGGACTCCCGGATCATGACCTGAGCCGAAGGCAGTCGCTTAACCAACTGAGCCACCCAGGCGCCCAATAAAAATTTTTTTTTAAGACTGACTACTTGACTAGTGAATTCAGGTCAGCCTGATCTATCCTTTGTAGTTCTCCATTAGCCTTTCACCAAGTGATTCTCAAACCTGACTGCACGTTAGAATCACAGGGGAAGAATTTTTTTTTTAATACTAAAATGCATGTCTTACTTGCAGAATTTCCTTTTTAACTGTTCTGGGATGGAGCCCAATTATTGATACGGTTTAAAAGCTCTCCAGGTGATTCTAATATGCTCCAGGGTTCTGTACCAGTGGCCTAGATCCATAATTTGTTAAGGATTGTGAAGTGATTATATTTTATTATTCCTTCTGCATTTATTAGCTTTTAAAATGTTTAACTTTCTACATTCTGTTATTCTCACCTCTGTTGCAAACTGCAATCCCAACAGGAAAGCCTCTGCAAATTAAATTACCTAATTATCAGAGGAAGGCTTGATCTTGGAAGTGAAAGTGTGGAGTAACACATGGAAGGGACACTAGCAATTACCTAAAACCTGTGCATGGGTTGGAGCGATGTACCATCTGTGAGTGTGAGGTGTGTGTGGGGTGAGGGGGTGGGAGGGCTGACTGTATCTCCAAATGGTAAGAAAGATTAGGTGATGTGTGGTTAGAAAAGTATGTTCAGCCTTATGACACATTTCTTTTAAATAATATTAAATAAGTTAAATATAAAATACATTTAAAATAAAGACATCGGGGCACCTGGGTGGCTCAGTCGTTAAGCGTCTGCCTTCGGCTCAGGTCATGATCCCAGGGTCCTGGGATTGAGCCCTGCATCGGGCTCTCTGCCCAGCGGAAAGCCTGCTTCTCCCTCTCCCACTCCCCTTGCTTGTGTTCCCTCTCTCGCTGTGTCTCTCTCTGCCAAATAAATAAATAAAATCTTTTAAAAAATAAAACATCAAATACTGTTCATTGCAACCAAAACCAATCCAGAGATTTAAAAGAAAACTTAACCACTCTCTACCATCACGATTTTAATCACCCCTGCGATAACCAATATTAACAATATGGTATGTATCCTTCCACGCAGACCTTCTCTGTCTTATGTAAATGCAGAGGTTCAGGGCATTGTAAAAATGAGATCATGCCATAGCCATCTATAACTTTTCTCATTGTCATCCCTCCAGGACAACATTTACAGACCTGACTTAACTGCAGAATAAATAGTTCATGGAATGAATGTACAATAAAATATTCAATCATTTCCCTATTGAAATATATTCAGATTGCTTCCAAATTTTAGCCATCTTAAAAGTACCACAGGAAACATCATTGTATATAGGTCCTTTATTTCTATAGGATAGAGTCCAAAAAACGTGGTTGCTGGGTTAAAATGTGTTGTTATTAGCAGCATCATTATTATTGGTACTATATGTTGCCAGCTTACTCTCCCAAAACATAAAAGTAATATATACCTCCACCCCTAGTAACTAGTATATCTCCCCTGTGCTTCACCTATTCATCCTTCCCTCCTTCTCCCCAAGCCACTGTCAACCATTGGTACTTTTACCATCTCCATAGTTTGACCTTTTCCAGAATATCAGATAGTTGAGATTCAACTATAGTTTTTCGTTGACTGGATTTTGCAGTCTTTTAACTTGTTTGTTTTTGTGTGTGTGAGCAGTCATACAAAGTTTGGTAACTTGTGGTTTTAACTCACTAAGAGTTACTAAGATCTTACTTGGTATTTCTTTGGAAAACTATTAAAGAACAAGAATCCTGTCTTCTGAATATTTTATAAATATTTATAGATAACGTAAATAACAGTAAATCTCACAAGAATGTGTTTTTGGTGATTTTGAGCAGTGGTGTGTAATAATCCCTGGATGATCTTTTCATTGCAGGGTGGAAGATGTCTATGGATGTGACATTTCTGGGTACGGGTGCAGCTTACCCATCCCCAACCCGGGGTGCCTCTGCTCTGGTCCTTCGGTGTGAGGGCGAGTGCTGGCTCTTTGACTGCGGGGAGGGGACTCAGACACAGCTTATGAAAAGCCAACTTAAAGCAGGTTAGTGTGCATTTGGCTATCTCATTAAGACTATTTCTTAGTCATTGTCTTGGCTCTCCTAGGGCCTTTTGCTCAGAAACAGCCCCGACAGTTGCATCCCACCTCAGTGCTAGAGCCCTGGCAAGATTTGGAAGGCCCTGAGGCATCCGGCCACACCCACTGAATTTTATTTATTTAGTTTTTGTTTTTCTATAAAGGTTGAGAGCAAGGATTTATATAAGCTTGGGGGGTGAAGGATGGAGTGAGATACATGAGGCATATTACATGGATACTCCAGAAGCAAAGGAGCAGTGTACATACTTATTTCCACCAGGAGATAGTTGTAAGTATCACAAGGGGATACAAAGAGCAATAGATGTTCAGGAGAGTGAGATGTTCTTTTTCATTTGGGGTTATCAGGGAGGTATCTCAAAGAAGGTGACCCATGAGTTGTTGAAGGAGGAGGAGGGATTCGCTGGGCTGGGGAGAAGATAAGCATGCCAGCTAGAGGCAATGGTGTGAGCAAAGGCCCACCAGAGTACTCCACCAGGCCAAGGAGTACAGCGGTGCAAAGCCTTGGCCCAGAGTCAGACCAGCCTGGGTTGCAGTCCCAGCTGTGTCCTGGCTTGTGGCCTTTGCAGATCAACGAACTTAAGCTTTATTTTCCTCATCGTGAAAATGAAGATAAAAGCTCAACCTAGAAGGGATGTTATAAGCATTATATATAATAATCCCTTCACTGTATAGTTTTCTCTCAGTCAGTTAAATCTTAGTTCAAATACCGTCTTCTCAGAGGCTTTCCCTGAACCTCTGGGGTTAAGTAATTCCTTGTTCATCCCAGGTATTCTGCTTCTTTGTGCTATTTTTATTGATTTCTTAGCATCAGTATCTAAAATTGTTATTTAAATAGTTGTTTCTGTGTTTACTGTGTATTTCCCTGTATGATAAAGTAAGCTCAAGGATCATATATATACCTAGTAGATGCCTAATAAATATCTCTTCAGTTGATGCATGAATAAGGTGTTCAGCACTTAGTATGTGTTTCTCACTTACTAGGTCTTGATAAATGATAGTTATTGAAATTATTCCTGTGATTCATCACAGTGTGTGGCATTGATGACTAAAATAAAGTTAGTTCTAGCATCAAGGATCTCTTATTCTAGTGGTGGAAACTGATATGTAAACAGACCTAGTGTAATGTGATAAAGAGAACAGTGGAACTGTTTTCTAAATACTCTTGGAGCACAAAGGAGGAGGACATTAACTGTGTGTTCAGAGAAAGCATCCCAGAAATGGTTAACAGTAGAGCTAGGATCTAAGAGATGATTAGAAGTTTCTCCGGGGAGAAAAGTAGGGATGGACATTCAAGGAACAGACAATGAAGTGAGCAAGAAGTAATAGAATTTCCAGAAGACAAGTGACATGTTTAGGGAATATTGAACCATCCAAATCATTGAGTGGTGGGCCAGGATAGATGAGAGAGAAAAATGCTGAAAAAGTGAGGGCAGACTATGAAGTCCTCCATGGTCTACTAACGTATTTGGACCTTTTTATTCTATTGGCAATAAGGAACCATTAAAAGTTTCTTAGCAGGGGAATGACATGGTCTGATTTGTGTTTTAGGACGGAGTTTTTCTATGGCAAATATACTGGGAGAGACCATTTTTTTGTTTTTTGTTTTCTTGGTTTTTTTTTTTTTTAAGATTTATTCATTTTAGAGAGAGAAAGAGAGAGTGAGCAGGGGGCAGGGCAGAGGGAGACCGAGAATCTCAGGCAGACTCCCCACGGAGTGTGGAACCCAACTTGGGGCTTAAGATCATGACCTGAGCCGAAACTAAGAGTCAGATGTTTAACCAACTGAGTTACCTAGGTGCCTCTGGGAGAGACCAGTTGTTTGTGTGTGTGTGTTTTTAAGATTTTATTTATTTGAGAGAGAGAGAGCGAGAGAGAGAGCACAAGCTTCAGGGAGGAGCAGAGAGAGAGGGAGAAGTAGGCTCCCTGCTGAGTGGGGAGCCCGATGCAGGGCTTGATCCCAGGACCCTGAGATCAGGACCTGAGCTGAAGGCAGATGCTTAACCGACTGGGCCACCTAGGCACCCTGGGAGAGACACAGTTTTAAGGCAGTTGCATTCATCTGAGAGAAGAGAGGATGAGGCTGTTGAAGCAGGAAGTAGGGATAAGGATGAAGATGAGAGACTCAATTTAAGAAATACTTACACAACTAGCAGTGGGTGGTGACTGATTGAATGTCTAGGATGTGAAGAAGTGAAGGACTGCAAGTTACAGTTACGGTGTCCCAGACCCAAATAGGAAGTCAAGAACAGAGCTGTTGGAGGAAGGAACTAATGCATATCAGTTAGGACTCATGGCCTTGAGGTGTACACAGATCAACCTAAGACCCTGAGGTGAGGACAGATACTATGCTTTATTTCCCTTGGATCACAGAGGGATTCCTTTCATGAGAACTCTCAGGGACAAACAGGCTAGAGTGGAGGCTGTAATATTTCACATTTTAGACAGTAGGGATTGAGGTGGTAGGATGATTAAAACAGAAACAAGAAACTTAAGTGTGGGTACCAGAGGTTTGGGTGTGGGGATAAGTCTTTGTTATTTAATACCTGTATCGGTTATCAGTGCTGCATAACAGATTATAAATTTAGTGTCTTATTTGCATTTATTATCATAGTTTCTGTGGGTCAGGGAGTTTGGGCCTGGGTTGGCTGGGTTCTCTGCTTCAGGGTCTCACTGGATTGCAATCTGTGTTTGGTGGCCAGGGCTGAGATCTCATCAGAGGCTCAAATGGGGAAGAATCTGCTTCAGAGATCACTTGGGTTTTTGGCAGAATCCTTACAATTGTAGGACCAAGGCTGCCACAGCTCCTAGAGGCCTCCTCTGGTTCCTGATCATGTGGGTTTTTCTTTGTGGTAGCTTGATTCCTTACTGCCAGCCAGGGAGAAAGAAACTCAAGAGCAAGCCTGCTAGCAAAATGGAATCTTATAACATAATGTAATCACACTGTATCCCTGTGCCATATTTGACTGGTTAGAAAAGTCACAGGTCCCACCCACACTGAAGAAGAAGGAATTGTAGAGGGACATGAACATCAAGAGGCAGGGGCTGGGAGTACCACCTCACATCTATTTGCTACAATATTTTTCTCTAATATTTTATAGCTATTTTATATATGTTTTAAGTAAACATTTTGCAAAGCTAAGCCTCACAAAGAATAAATAAAATAAAGCCTAAGGGAACCTTTAGTTTACTAAATTCTTATTGGCTAAGAAAATTCCTGGCCTCAGAGAGGAGGGTAAGATGGTAATCACAAAACATTATCTATGACTCTGTAGCATTTCACATGTCCCCAGTCTCAAACTGGAATGGAGTACCCTCAATTCATCTGGATTATTCTCAACCCAGTATGGACCTATCATTATTTGATTCATTGAAACCCTTTCAGCTTATACTCCTCCTGGGGTAATAATATTTTATGAGTTTCATAAGGAAGTACTTTTTATTTATCTAAACACACTTCTTTTAAGCTTCCTTGGTCCTAATGTGCAAGCATCTAATTAGCAAATATGGGTTTGTCATGTCTATTTCTTTCATAGTTTTAAAAAGAGTGAGCTTAAGCCTTTTTCTTCCCTTAAAAATTATTATTAAAAGTATTACAAAAGTATAATGAAATGATTATGAAAAGTATACATACAGGGCGCCTGGCTGGCTCACTTGGAGGAACATATTACTCTTGATCTTGGGGTGGTGAGTTTGAGCCCCACATTGGGTATAGAGGTTACTTAAATAAATAAATAAAAACTTTAAAAAAAAGTATGCATGCTCATTGTAAAAATTCAAACAAAGCAGAAACATAAAATAAGAAAAGCCTGATTTCCCCTTATAGGTAAATTTTTTTGTAGTTGTAGATATGTTAATGGTACAGATGTATTTGTGTGTGTGTGTGTGCATTTGCATAAATGGTATACTAGGTGTAACCTGCTTTTTTTCCAACTGAACAATTATATTGCATACATTTTCCTACGGCAGTAAATGTAACTGCATTCTCACTTAGGGGATGTTTAGTATTCCACTTCTCTGTGGATGATGTATACCCTGGAAACTTTCTTGTTCCCAAGTGAAAGGGAATTCATGTACTCTGCTTTCTTCATGTGATAGCATCTCCTAACTTTGATCATTATGGTTGCCATTCCTTCTCCCTCCAAAATCAGGTTTCTTGAAAAATGAAATGTTTGTGTTCCCTGAAACTGTGGTAAGTGTGGGAAGCAATTTTTGACTTACTTTATTTGTCTCACTTGTTTTGGGCTCACAGATTGTCTTGGTGTTCAGTGTTGGCTTTGTTGTGCACTAGATAGGGAGAGGGCCCAGAACGTCTGACTTGGCCTTTGTAAGGTCAGCGTGAGGTCATGACTCAATAACCATCATAGTTCTTCTGTCTGCAGAGGCCTCAGGTCACACTTATGGGCGCCTCAGCAGCCCGGACAGCAGGAAAGGAGGGAAATGAAGGGGTTCCAAGAAGTCAAAAGACAGTAAAAGCAAGGCCTAAAAAGAGAAAACAAAAGAGTATACTGAGGAAACTTCTAGAGTGCTTCAGGATTCTCCAGATCTCAAATCAGCCTCTGCCCAATCTATGGTTCCCTGCCACCAGGGCCTGAGTTTGGTGTATTAACTCTGGAAGGCTTACTTGGAGAACACTTTTGCCTTGATGTCACTGGACAAATCACTTTACAATAAGCTATTCCTATTCTTTTATGATAATAATAAACTGTTCCTATTCTTTTATGGTATCAAATGTTTGAAATAGGTGGTCTATGAGGCTAGCACCAGAAGCCTCAGTTATACTAAAATTGTGTTAATTGTGATTGTTACTTTTGAAATGCCTTGGTGCATCTCAGAAAAATGCTAATGTGGCATCCTGCCACATACCAACAATAAATTCAGTTTACCAATGGCTAAGTCAAGTTACAACCGAGGCCAATATGCACTGAAAAAGGCATTGGGTTAGCTCACACTGAAAGAAGGTATGAGCCCACATACCTTTGTATAGCACCATACGGGATCTGCCCTCTGATCTACATTCTAGTGTCTGTTGCCCACCTCCCCTCTGGATTCTTCACCCCTATCCTCTCCCACCCCCTTCTTTCTCCCTCTTGCCTCATTGTCTTCCTTTTTCTCCTCCCCCTTCAAACTCACTCAGGCAGGCTCTTTCTTTCTTAGTTAATCTCTGTCCAGTCTGGAGTCCTTAAATGGCAGTTTGGGGTTCAGATGTTGGTCAAGTTGGAGCCAGGGGAACATTTGTTTTGCTGGAAGTATATATTCGTTATGCTCAGAGGAAGCATTGTAACTGTCAGATGCTTTTGGCATTTGAGGCCTATCTGGTTTAAGTGAACTATTTTAGTACACTTTCTTATTTTTCCTCTCTTTTTCTTTTCTTTTCTTTCTTTTTTTCTTTCTTTCTTTCTTTCAGCAAGAAGATATGTAGGAAAATACTCTTTTTTT
>NC_138381.1:21477351-21495871 GCF_054177405.1 Leptonychotes weddellii | reverse complement strand
CTATTGTGGACATTGCTGCTATAAACATTGGGGTGCATGTACCCCTTCGGATCAGTACATTTGTATCTTTGGGGTAAATACCCAGTAGTGCAATTGCTGGGTCGTACGGTAGCTCTATTTTCAACTTTTTGAGGAACCTCTATACTGTGGAAAATACTCTTAAAACTGCAATACTATGTAATTTGAAGATCTTTTATGAAAAAGTTATATCTTATTAAAACCATAAAGCCTGTCTTTCTTGCTTCTAGAATCATGTAGCAAAATATAAAGAAATAAGTTTATGGTGATAAATAGAACTCTAAAATCATTTTTCTGCTTTCTTTGTAAGTTGTTATACATGTTTTAAGTAGCATTGTATGGGTTTTTACTTCTGGAAAAATTCCCAATTTTATTTCTCTGCCTCAATCAAAAGGGAGAATTACCAAGATCTTCATCACACATCTTCATGGAGACCATTTCTTTGGCCTTCCTGGCCTCCTCTGCACAATCAGCCTGCAGAGCGGCTCTGTGGTCACCAAACAGCCTATTGAAATCTATGGCCCTGCTGGGCTTCGAGACTTTATCTGGAGAACCATGGAACTCTCTCACACAGAGTTGGTCTTCCCCTATGTGGTCCATGAGCTGGTGCCTACAGCAGATCAGTGTCCTACAGAAGAACTAAAAGAATTTATGTACGTGAATAAAACAGACAGCCATCCCAAAGAGGGACAAGGAAGAACTATCCTTTTAGACTCAGAAGAAAACTCATACCTTCTGGTTGATGACGAACAGTTTGTTGTAAAAGCATTTCGCCTCTTTCACCGAATTCCCTCCTTTGGGTTTTCAGTTGTGGAGAAGAAACGCCCAGGTAAACTCAATGCACAGAAACTAAAAGACCTCGGTAAGTGGTGGTTTTTGGTTTTTTTTTTTCTCCCTCCTCCTCATCAATTAAGCTGTTGTTAGCTGAAGCTGCTAGAAGTGTCATAATAACCTTCCTTTCCTGTGTCCCAGGCCTAAAACTGACATTTTCTCTGCTTATTTCTTTTGCCCAAAGTTTGTTCATTAAGGGAAATATGTGGGGCCAAAAGATGCTATTCAGACCAAAACCCAAGTATATATGTGAATCCTTTTCTCTTCAGCTCCCCGGATCCACATTTTTAGTGTATCTTACATTCAGCTAGCTATCTTGGTTGGCAGGGTGGTGGTGGTTGTCTTAGGTCTAGGCTTTTATGTTTTCATGTCTTCCTTTTGAAGTATGTTTTCAGTGACCTCTTTGCCCTGAGAATTTTTGTCACAGTTCTTAGCCGTGCAACTGCAACCAGCTACTTTGAGGGTTTTCCTTCTTTATCAACCTTGCCTACTCATTCAACCTTGATTAAGTTAATTTGGTGTTCAGAACACCGCGCCTCAACTGTTTCAAACTCCTCGTAGGCGGGAGCCAGCACACAGAGACAGACTTGGGCCCCCTCTGAGGCTTTGTACCTTCTCCATGCCAGGCCGTTGTGCATGAGGGGGTCTTCACCTCTCTCGAAGCAACGTCCAGGTCCCTTCTATCCCCAGCATCACCTCCTTCCTTGTCATGGCCACAGCAGAGCCCATAAAAAGCATGATGGTGTCTTTTGTGTATTTGTTTCTTTATGCAATCTCTTCATTCTTCTCCAACTAAAACAAAATACTAAATAATGAAGACAAATGACTTAGGCCAAAGGTATTTTTCTTATCCAAGAACCTGTGGAAATACTATTATATTGGGAAACTTTAAAATGACGCATGCTGGAATTAGTGAACACATTCTGTTTGTTTATAGATGTTGTTCAGAGTGATGGTCACGTGTTGTTCTCGATGAATATAAGATAATTAATAAAAGGTTTACCAAACCTACAAAGACTGATTATGTATGATTGGCAGAAATGCTCCTTGATCTTGTGATCCAAATGATCCTCTCAAACCATTTTTTTTTATTAAGTTAGTCTGTAGGTACCTTGTTATTATTTAAATGGACTCATTAAGTTTACTCAAACATGAGTTTGTTAAGTAAAGCAGTCTCAAAAACTGTTACTCCATTCACAGCAGAGAATCAAAGCTGGTAGCTTGACTGTAAGAAGGTCTTAGTCTTAGTGGAACTTAAAAGCTTAAAGCTCATCTGACACATGTGCTTGGGAAATGTTTTAAGTAGTAGGGCATCACTAATATCAATAGCCAGCACTGAATTTTTAAAAATGTATAAATATTCCAGCTTTCCACGAGTAGTAAAATATTTATAACAGTTATGAAAAGAATTGGATGCCTTTTCCGTTTGCTGTGCTGTTAGACTCTCTTAACAAGTCATAAATTCCAGTCCCATAATGTGATGTTATCTGCCTCCATCATTAGGTGTGCCACCAGGTCCTGCTTATGGGAAGCTGAAAAATGGAATTTCTGTTGTTCTGGAAAATGGAGTTACAATTTCTCCCCAAGATGTCTTAAAAAAGCCTATTGTTGGAAGAAAAATCTGCATTTTGGGTGACTGTTCTGGGGTTGTGGGTGATGGAGGAGTGAAGCTGTGCTTTGAAGCCGACCTGTTGATCCATGAAGCAACCCTAGATGATGGTCAGATGGACAAAGCAAAGGAGCACGGCCACAGCACACCACAGATGGCAGCTGCATTTGCGAAGTTGTGCCAAGCAAAGAGGCTAGTTCTGACTCACTTCAGTCAGAGGTACAAGCCAGTTGCCTTGGCCAGAGAAGGAGAAACAGATGGGATTGTAGAACTAAAAAAGCAAGCTGAATCGGTGTTAGATCTCCAAGAAGTGACTCTAGCAGAAGACTTTATGGTGATTGGCATTCCAATCAAGAAATGAACCCAGTGTTCCAGAATGCAGCCTGACGTGTCTGTGAATATGTTCCTGAACCAACAGTCAAGTTGGTTGTGGTGGTTGTTTTGGTCTACGATTATTTGGGTCCTAATAATCCTCAACAGGATAGAGCTGCATTGCTGGACTGACTCAGCAGTGAGAGGGAGCAAGCTTTTTGATAATAAATCATTTTAAAAAGAAAGAAAAAAACCAGCATCCTTCTTAAAGTCCAAATTTGACAAAACGATAGACTATTCAGGTATACTTTCTGTTTTGCGGCGGCTGCCTCACATTTAAGGCAGCACCCCACGCAGTCCTGGGCTTGCTTCTGCCCATTCTTAGTGCTGTTGTTGGCAGGTACATAGGCTCAGCCTTCTTGGCTAAAAGTGGTGTTTTAGCAGTTTGTTGAATCTGTTCATGTTATTAACAGAATAGAGAAAAATGTAATGAGACATTATACCTGCAGGATTGAAGCTAGCATATTAAATCTTGATTTGTTTGCTGGAATACTGAATGCAGGGTCAAGGTAGGTGTTTATCCTTCAATTAATGCTTTTTTGGAACTTTCTGGTTCTAAACCTGTGGGTCTCAGCTGGGGGTGATACCATTCCCATAGAAATTATGGGAATGTTTCTTGTCAAAATGACTGGGAGGGGGTGCTGGATAAGAGTACTGTTAGAATTTAGTCAGTAGGGGATGCTAGATCCTACAACGTTGGGGTCAGTCCTGTACAGTGAAAAATGATCTCACCCCAAAATGCAGATTGTAGGCCTATTGAAATACACAGCAAGTTAAAAATTATACTCCCAGTGGGAATATACTTTATCAAAATTAATGACATGAATTGAACTGGTTAAGTCAAATTCTTGAAACAAACATTAGAGAACTAGCTAAGTGAAGATATTGTAATATCATATCAAATATTTGACAGAAATGAGCTATGAACTGTAACTTATGAATCTGGAGGTAAAGAAATGATACCTATTAAACTGAGGTTTAATTTATGTGTCCCTATTAATAATTCTTTGAGCACAGTTTTAATAAGCTAGCTTTTCCTTCTGAGCTGCCTGCCACCTCCCTTCTGTCTGCCATGGGATATCTCTGACTCATTTTACCCACAGTATTTCTCAAAATGGATTACATGGAAAGCTAGTCTCAAGCACAGATCCTTTCAAAAGGATTTCCTCATCACAGTTTGGGAAACACTTTATGTTGTGAGTCCCTCTGGAGGTGTTCTAGTGGCCATCGATACCGAAAAAACAGTACTGCTTGAATGATCACAAACCCGTGTTTGGTGCCAGAAAGACATGATTTCAGAGTCCCATTCTGTACCTTGTGGTCTGGTGCAGATTACTTACTCTTTGTGAGCTTCAGCTTGCTCATTTCTAAAATGGGAAAAATAATAAGACTGTGTAGGATCGCTGTGAAGATTAAATAAGACAGTGCATAAAAGGAACATAGCACATTGCTTACAGGTGTTGAGAAGTCCTGCAGTAGAGGGGCCTATCAACTGTTTTGAACCCCTTTCTCAGTTCTGTTTCACCACATACTATCTATTAACCTTTCAGGAACCTTGGGAGTTTTATAGTAGACATATTTAGAAATTCTATCATGGTATATACTGTTAACTTCTTTTGGGTTCTGGGGCTTCTCTCATAAAAACTTTTGACTCCTGGATGGCTCTAGAGTCCCTAGAGTAGTGATAATCAAGATGGGTCTAGTTACTCAAGATCTTGGTCATTCTGAAGCAGTTTCCAGAATGGTTTGATTCTACCCTACTCTACTGGCCCTACTCTAGACTCTTGGGCCACCAAAGTTTGACCAGCTTAAAGTGTATCTTGGTTTCTGAACTCAATTAAAACAAGCATTTATTAGACGCCTAATGTGTGCCCAAACCTGTACATCCAGGAATGGCTGGTAGTACTACTGTATGGAGTTCTTGAGGGTAAAGACTGTATCTTAGTCGCCTCTGCATTCTGGAATTATCCATTTATAATAAGCACTCAGAAATGTTTATTGAATGAAATGAGGCCATGACTGCATAAACTTTAGGACCTGAGCCTAGCCCACTTCATTACTCTATTTGTCCAAAAAATTTTGACCACCTGTTTGGTGGTGCCCCATTCAACTGAGTACCAGTTAAGTGCCAGTGCCAGGTTTTACTGTGTTGGGACTACGTAAGTGAATATAAGAAAATTTCAGGCTCACTGTCTAGGTGGTAGATACTGATAGTGAAAAACAAAAGTAAATATACAGGTCCTTCACACACTCTAATCTTGTAGCCTGGCACTCTCTCTTGCCGTTCTTGAGCATTATCTGCAGCTGACTTGAGCCGTGCCCTAAAGTCAGGCCTTACCAGTATATGGACTAAGCCCTCTGAGACCATGGGAATGTGGGAACAAATTGATACAATGGATGAATCAAGCACAGGGTATTGATCCATGGTGAGAATTGCTTCTTGGGCTCTCTTCTGGCCTAGAATTTTGTTCTTAACGGTAGGACACATTCTAAGAATTTGTGGAGCTAGAATGAAGAATGAAGCTTATATTGGACTTCCCAGAGCCTGTAATCTGCTCATGGTTGTATGACTCTTAAGTTTGTGCCCCAAACTTATCACCGAATCCTCTTTTGCCAAGGAATATCCTGGAACACGGAGAAATATTACCTAATACTTCTCAAAATTATTATATTTACATTTTTTACCTGTACAACTTATTGATGTAATGAATTCCATATCTATGCTTAGTATTTTCCTTATCCAAAACTGGCTTTCCAATTGTCAGGAATCTATAGGTACCTGCTTACTTTAGATTTCCAATTCTCAGAAGGTGTTTAGACTTGCCCAAATAGACCCCGGATCTGCTCTGTTTTTCTAATACTCATGCTTCATTAATATACTTCTAATGAGATTTTATTATAAAAAGCAGCATACACTTGGTAGATAATCTTTTTTAAGGATTCCAGAAAGAAGATGATTACTCATAATTCTACCACCCTGAGAGCAACTACTTCTCGCTCAGTGGTGTTCAAATGAAGGTGTGAGTCAGTATCAGTCAAGGTAGTATGTGGGTGGACAAGGGTGTGTAGGTAGGCAAAAATCCTTGGGCTGTGATTCCAGAGCCTCTAATTCAGTTGGTCAGGGGTGGAACCCAAGGATCTGCATTTTTAGCAAGCCCTCCGTCTGGGTGGTGCTGAGATATATGGGTAGCAAACCACACTGGGAGAAAAAACTGTCTTCTTCTATACACTGAAAAAAAAAAATTGAGTGTGCATAGATATTTTATATATATTTAAACATACTATGTTTATATATGTGTGTATGTTTTTACATGTAGGGTGACCTCAACAGTTTTTCTCATTTAACATTATGAGCATCTTCCCACGATGTTAACTGTTCTTTGAAAGCATGAATTTAATGATTTTATTGTATTCCATTCTATAGATGTAACATAATTTTCCTACTTTGGGGGCATTGAGATTGTTTTCCATTATATATATAAATAATACTATCATGAATATTCTTGGGCATAAATCTTTGTATCTCTGAATATTTCCTTAGCATTGATTCATTGGAAGGTCAAAACATCTGACTTGTTTTAGACTCTGCATGGGAATCACCCACTTGTTTTCTGGCTCACACTCTGCAGCAGCATGAGAGAGGCCTATTTCGCTACTCTATGGGTGGATGATATAGTTCATCAATTAATGACCTTTCGAACACTTCTCTTCTAAAACATTTGTCTTTTAAAGATTATTTTGGCCTCCTAGTGCAAATAGCTTTATTATGTCTTTCAACTAGCACATGTAATTCAACTGTAATTTCCTTGAATATTCTTATGCCAACTTCAAAATTTGAACAGTTTTTACTTAATGGGGTACAAGTCCTATGGCTTCAAGTATGTTTATGACTGATGTACAGGGAAGGTACTTTTGTCCTCACAAAGATATCAATTTATAGTGAAATGTAGTGGTTCTGTCCTTATTGATTGATGGATTTGTCAGGTAATGAATGATTCAGAGTAATTTTTCTTGCATGGGAAGAATAAAAAGGAAATGCTAGTAATGCTTTGCATGTTCTCTCTTGGCAGGAGAAGAATAGAGTTTGGGCATGGTGGGACATGGGGTAAGATCAAGAAATTCTTTTCTTCCCTAGTAGAAAGTAAACAATGCTTAAAACTAGAAAATAAATAGCACTTTAAGCAAATCATGTTAAAAAGAAAAAAGGGGTGTAGTAAAATACCAGATAAATAGTTAAGAGTGGACGAAGGGATCCTTAGTGGAAGGTGCAAGGGGTATGAGGAGGGATGCTCGGAGGACTACTGTTTTTTATAAGCCTAATAGTACTACTTCTCTTTGCTATTTTGAATGATTTATGTGTGTATATATTCATTTAGTTTAAAAGTTATATTAAAACACACATAGATATGATTATTCTAAATAATCATATCAGTTGCTTATGGGTGCTCCAGCTATTTGACGGTTCCTCTCAAGCCTTTTTAATATTCCAATCTGGGGCACCTGGGTGGCTCTGTCTGCTAAGCATCAGCCTCTTGATTTCGGCTCAGGTCATGATCTCAGGGTCCTGGGATCGAGCCTTGCGTCATGCTCCCTGCTCAGCGGGGGAGTCTGCTTAAGGATTCTCTCTCTCCCTCTGCCCCTCCCACTCATGCTCTCTCTCTCTCAAAAAATAAATAAATCTTAAAAAAAAAAACAAAACCAAACATTCCAATTCTCCATACTGCAAAGTGATTTTTTTCAAAATGCAAATCTGAGCCTAGCATCTGAGCCTAGCATTCCCCTACTTGAAACTTGCCTTGCCCACCCTTTCCAACCTAATCTTTCTCCACAGTGCCATTCATTTTTGCAGCTCCAGCCGCATGGCCCTTGTTTTTAGTCCTTTGTCAGAGGTTTCAGTCTTGGGGAACTACTCCCTCTGCTTGGAATGTTCTTTCTCCTTCCCACAAGTTAACCCTTACTGGGCCTTCGATCACAGCTCTGCAGTCACATCCTCAGAGAGACTTTCCCAGACTTCCCACTAGGTAGCTTATTACTCTAATAGCACCTGCACCCCACCTTCCTGGTGTGACACTCATATTTTCGTTTTGTTTGTTTGAGTATTTGATTAATGTTCCTCTTTTCTGCTAGCACTGCAAGCTTCCCATGAGCAGAACTGTGTCTGATTTTGTTGCCTTTTGTGCCCTAGCTCCTAGCTCATTGCCTGGAGCATATTAGGGACTCAATAAATAGTAGTGACTGGCTCAATTTTCCTTGCCATCCTGTTCTATTAAGATATAATACCTCATTCTCCTAGAGATTTTTCCTGATCAATATTAAAAACAAAAATCCTCATCCTTACTCTCTGAACTAAAACTGGAGAGGAAAGGAGTGGTTGTCTGTGACCTTAATGAGGCAAATCCTTATAAACAATAATTCTAAAGCTTTAACTTTGTGTCCTATATATGCGGACAGATACCTAGAGTCAGAGAAAGGGCTGGAAAAAGTTTCTGTGCCTAAGAAATTGGGATGTTGGGTTTTGCTAGGCATAGAAAAGTCAGAACGAAGGTAATAAAGAATGAGAAGAGAAGGCCAAGCCCCATGCAGGGTAATGAAACTGTGGGAGAACCTTAAAAACACAGATGTCTGACATTCAGTGTGATGGTGGCTGTGTTGCTTGAAGTAAGTCCCTCCAATTCCCCCAAACTGTCTTTGAAGTCTGATAGACACATAGGATTTAGGGAATCTCTCCTCAACCCTGCACACCAAACGAGAACAAGTTCTGAATTTCCTGACTGGGTTGATCTGGGTGGAAAAAGGACAGCAGAGGGGCATCTGGGTGACTCAGTCCATTAAGCAGCCGACTCTTTGTTTCAGCTCAGGTCATGATCTTGTGGTTGTGGGATCCAGCCCCGAGTCGGACTCCAGGTCAGCTTCAGATTCTCTCTCCCTCTCCTTCCAGCTCGTGCGTGCTGTCTCTTTCTCAAATAAATAAAAGGGACAGCAGAAAGGAGAGAGTGAGACAACCCTAAACTAGTATATACACAGGAGTTGGAGTCAGGTGAACACAGAGCCTACATCTCCCAGGAATTTTCGGAAATTGTAAGGAGGGCATTGACCTTTATGTAATCCATGGAATGGGGAAGCAGGAGGGGTGTTGAGCCCGGTTCATGTGTATCTTAAAGGACAGGGCAACTTTAACAGCTGGATACAGATATTTCTGTGCCCTTGACAGACATACTCTAAGGATTAAAAAGCTGTCATATCCAGGATAATAAGGAAGTTGGGGGGGGTACCTAAGTTTACCCAAAGTAAAAAATATTTCCACAGCTAAATAAAGCTAACTGAGAAACACTGTTGCTCAGATGTCAGCATGCTAATTATACACTCAGCAGACATGGCAGGTACAAAGATTAAATTCGCCCACGAAAAAGTAAAAGGGGAAAGGCAAGGGATCGAGTTTCCCGGCTATATAAATGCCCCTGTAACTGCCAGAAACTGTTTGGGCAACCTCAGGTAGAGCTAAGCAACATTTAGTTCGGTGTCACCAAGTGAAACCAAGGTTATTTTGTCTAGGTCGTTGTCTCCATTGTTGTGGCTTCCAGAGATCATAGGTTTGTCTAAATGAGACCATATCTCCATCAAACATCCTGGACCAAAGCTGACCTTGTAGAAATACCCATGTCTGGGTCAGCAACCCAAATGCTGTTCCTAATTGGCCAACAAAAGGCCTTGCTGTAGAACGCATCTTCATACAGCTAGTAGATACTGGAACATGATTGATTTTCTCCCACATGCCTCTACTAAGAGGCGGTATAGCCTACTGCAATGGTCTTCAAACTAGGGTATTTGTATCCCTAGGCATATGCAAAGACTTTTCTAAGGGTACACAGGCATGCTTCCATGTGAAGTATTTCCTAAAATCAATCTTCATGAGAACTAGTGTAGGCAAAATACCTTTCCGGGTCCATTGCGCAATGCTCCAGGATACCAAAGAAGGGAATAATTGAAATAGTGGCATTGGGGCTAAAACATGAATGATTGGGTATCAACTCTTTTACAAATTGGGTAAGTAGTTTCCAATCTGTTCTTTGAACAAAATTGAAGGAGGATTTAATCAAGTCTAGATCAAGGAGTATCTAATCTGTCCAATGATAGATTTTTTTAAGCTGCTTTGTTGAGATATAATTCACATACAATGCAATTCAGTGGTTTTTCTTATATTCAGAGAGTTGTGCAAATATTATCACTATCCATTTTAGAACATTTTCATTATCTCGTAAAGAAACTGTACCCTTTGGCGTTCATTCCCACTTTCCTCCCAAACTTCATAGCCCTAAACTACTTTCTACCACTCATCTACTTTCTAACTACTAATCTGCTTTCTGTCTCTATAGATTTGCCCATTCTGGACATTTCATTCTAAACAAGAAAGAAATATACCTTTCTTCCACAAATACTTCCAAAAAATGGAAAAAGAGGGAATAGTTCCTGATGCATTTAATGAGGTCAACATAACCATGATACTAAAACTTAAGGACACTAAAAGAAAGGAAAATTACATGGGGCACCTGGGTGGCTCAGTCAGTTAATCATCTGTCTTTGGCTCAGGTCATGATCCCGGAGTCCCAGGATGGAGCCCCACATTGGGCTCCCTGCTCGGTGGGGAGTCTGCTTCTCCTTCTCCCTCTGTTCCTCCCACCACTCATGCTCTCTCTCTTGCTCACTCTCAAAAAAAAAAAAAGGAAAATTACAGTCTAATTTCTCTCATAAACACCCTAAAGAAAATAATTAGCTAATTGAATCCAGTAATATATAAAAAGAATAAGACATCTTGACAAAGGGAGTTTATTAAGGAATGGAAGATTATTTAACATTTTGAAATCAATATTATTCACAATATTAACAAAATAAATGGAGAAAAAGTGGAAAGATGATCTCCATAAATACAAAATTTTTTCTGATAAATTTTTTTAAAAGATTTATTTATTTGAGAGAGAAGGCATGTGAGTGGGGGGAGGGGCAGAGGGAGAGGGTGAGAATCTCAAGCAGACTCCCTGCTGAGCTCAGAGCCCAATGTGGGGCTCCATCTCATGACCCATGAGATCATGACCTGAGCTGAAACCAGGAGCCAGACACTCAAACGACTGAGCCACCCAGGCACTCCTCTGATAAAATTAATAGCCCTATGATAAGAATTCTTAGCATATTAAGAACAGGAAGGAATACCTTTAATCTGGTAGATATCTGCAAAATAATAGAGTAAATATTACATACATTTAGTAATAAAATATTGAAAGTTCTCCTCCTGGGATGAGAAACAGACAAGGATGCTCATTTAATACCCCTTCTATACAACATTGCTTTGAAGGTCTTAGTGTAATAAGGCAAGAAAAATGAATTGAAAGTATAAGGATTAGAAAGGAAGAAATAAAACTGTCATTGTTAGATGACATGATAATGTACATAGAAAAATCCAAAAGAATAAGCAGATAACTTGTTAGGATTATAACTGAACTTAGCAAGATGTCTGATACTCCATCAGTATAGGGAAAATCAATTTTGTTTCTATATTCCAACAATAAACAGATTTAAATTTTTTAAATAAAACCATTTATAGGAGCATCAGAAACATAGAAATAGATCTAATGAAAGATATGCAAAACTTAATTTAAAACTCTAAAACATTATTGAGATATATTAAAGAAGATTCAAATACATGGAACTGTGTAACATGTTAATAAATTTGTGATATTCAATATTGGAAAGATGTCATTTATCCCTAAATTTGTCTGTCGTTTCTTGGTCTAGGTGAGAGTTATACAGGTACCTTCATGGCGTGAAAATAATCAAACTATTCAGTTGTGATTTGGACATTTTTCTATATGTACATTAGACATCAATGAAAATTTAAGAACATTTTTGTGTTGTATGTCAATTATATCTCAAAGCTGAAAAAAATGGGGGGTAACTTTTTTGAAGAAAAAATTCTAGGCAGAATTCTAGAGATTCTTATTTCCTGGTTATTCAGTCAAGCCAATCTAGGTATTGCTGTGAATTTTGCAAATATGATTGGGCTTGAAGTCCCAAGCCAGTTTACCTTAAGATACAGCAATTATCTGTGTGGATCTGATCTAGTCTGGGGTGCTATTTGAAAGTAGAGAATTTTCTCTGGCTAGTACCAGAAGGGTAAGTTAGAGAAGTTTTAACCAGGAGAAGGATTTGAGAGTCCATTGCTGGCTTTGAAAATGGAAAGGGCCACATTCAAGGACCGGAGAGTTGTGCCTGGCCAGTAGCCAGCTGGAAAACAGGACTTCGGTCCTACACCTGCAAGGATCTTAATTCTGCCAACAATATGAATGAAGCGTTTTCTTCCCCAGAGCCTCCAGATAAGAATTCAGCCCTACTAATACCTTAATTTTGGACTTGGGAGACCCTAACCAGAAAACTCAGTCAATAGCTCTAACCCTCTCCACCCACCATGGGTTTCTCATCTACAAAATGGTGAGATAATAAATGGGTGTTGTTTTAAGCTGCTAATTTTGTGGTATTTTTGTTATGCAGCAACAGAAAACTAATACAACCACTATGCAATTTTAAAAATGTTTTTGTTTTATTGAGATATAATTCACATATCACAATTCACTCACTTAAAGTGTACAATTCAATGACTTTCAATATATTCATAGAGTTCTACAACCATCACCACATTGAATTTAGAACATTTTCATCACCTCAAAAGAAACTCCTCACTCTTTAGCTATCACCCCCTAGCTTCCCATCCCCCTGGCCCTAGGCAACCACCAGTCCACTTTCTGTCTCTATAGATATGTCTATTCTAGACATTTCATATAAATAGAATCATACAATGTATGATCTTTTGTGTTTGGTTTATTTCACTTAGCATGTTTCAAGGTTCACACACGTTTTATCTGTGTATCAGAACTTCATTTCTTTTTATGACTGAATAGCAAATATTCCATTGTATGGACATACCATATTTTGTTTAGCTATTCTTCAGTTGATGGATCAGGCTCTACTCTTCCTTCCTTCCTACCTTCTACTTTTTCTTTCTTTCTTTCTTTCTTTCTTTCTTTCTTTCTTTCTTTCTTTCTTTCTTTCTATAACAACAAACACATAACATAAATTTGCCCTAGCAATTTTTAAGTGTACATCAGAGTATTGTTAACTATTACTAATAACACATTATTGTACAACAGACCTCTAGAACTTTTTCACTTTCCATGATTGAACCTTCATACTTATTAAAAATCAACTCCTCGTTTCCCCTTCCCTCCATCCAGCCCCTGACAACCACTAATCATATAAAATAATTTAAAATATATGGTAAATATTAAATGAGGTTCTAGGACAGTCTATTCCTTCCTATCTGTGTCTTTCTAGAAGAACTGCTTAGCATGGTGGCTAAGAGAGTGATCTTTTAAATCCCAACCGTATCACTGTCATACAAAGTCCCTTAATCTCTGATTCATTGTCATCCTCTGTACACTGGGTAACATAATAGTATCTATCTCATAGGGTCATTGGCAGGTTTAAATGAGTTGTTAAGAGTAAAACACTTAGAATAGTGCCCAGGACATAATAAGTCCTCAATAAATGCTAGCAAACAGTATTATGTCTAAATTATATAGATTATAAATGCCTCAAAAACAGAGCCCTTGCCTTCTTTACAGCTAATATGTAGAGACTGCTCAAGCTTTTTCTACTTGCTTGGCTCAGCAGTATTAATTTATTAGCAGATGCAGGCATTGTCTTGCTTGCTGGTTTCTCCATCTGCTCTAAATTTAGAACTAACTAAAGACAGTTGTGGGGGTGGAGGAGGTTTTAGAGATCTCTGGTCCAAATCCATTGGGTTTTTGTTTTGTTCGAAAGCTGTAATCCAGAGAGAATTTAGAAGCATCTGCTGAAGACCATTTTTAGGCATGTTTTGCAGAAATTTGTAGCATCTATATACATTGTTATGTGCATCCATACTTTGAATCTTCAACGATTTACATATAGTAATATCCTAACTGGTGTTCCAAATTTGATGCTACTCTATATATGGTAATTCCTAACTCATTATAACATATGGATATTAAATAAATTGATTTATGAGAAGCAATTCACTTTTTCATTCTTGGTAATTAGGTTAGGGTTAGGGTTAGGTCACAATCTTACAATCCCAGATTTGAATAAAGATGTCTAAGAATAGGGCATCATAATTAAACTTTACATTTGTATAGTGCATAATAATACCTTAATCTGTATACCTTGTTTAATGCTTACAAGCCCTCAGGGAGGCAGGCAGGTAGGGGAATATGATGAATTCCATTTTATAGATGAAGAAATTAGAATTAAGAGGTGTTAAGTGACTTGCCTAAATTTACTAAATGGTAATAAATGGCAGAGCCAAGACTATGCTCAGGTTTCCTAACTGCTAGCCAGTGCCCTTTCCATTCTGCTGGCAGAGGAAAAAGTTAGGAATTCCCACTTTCTTCCATCAGGTTTTACACCCTGATTCTACTAAGGACCAGGCAGTCCTTGCCAACAGTGGTCTGTGTGTGAGTCTTCAGTAAAGCCCAGGCCTCCTTTGGTCAATCTCATTTTGTAAATGCTATAGCCTCATCCGCCTGGCAATGAGGATTTATACCAGGCAAATGTTGCAGATCACAGTGTTTAATGGCATTGCTAGAACTGAGAAACTTTGGAATTGAAAGATCAAAAACAGTCATCGATTAAACAGTTTGAATAATGGGGGAGAATCTTCTAGTCAACAATCTCTTTGCTCCTCACTTCAGGCTAAAGATGCCTATAAAACCCCATGTAATGTGGCTGCAGAAGGTATTTTGTAGACAGAACTTTTAATAAAAGCAATCACAGGAGTTTTGCAGTTTTTCTCTGAAAGACAGCCACCCTCCCAGAAATGCTTGTCATTGAATAGATAGATGAGAGGGAGCAGGATTAGAAATAGAAAGAGAAGTAGCCTGAACATCTAGTTGATGGGGAGTGCCTCTGTGTGGTTGAGAGAAACTATTTATACTGTAAAGGAGTTAGCTTGAATGGCAGAAACAGAATGACTAAAATCTGTATGCAATTAGCATATAAATTCTTACCCAACAAGTATATACTGGCATAGACAAGTATGAAGCATTTGATGTTGGGCATAGAAATGGGTGAAGAGAAAGCCCGTGTAAAGATCCATTTAGCATAACACGCCAGTATAATAGGAGTCTGTATTTCAGAGAACTAAAACCAAATTGAATGAGCCTAAACAATAACAGAATTTACTGATTTCTTATAAGTCAAAAGAACAAGGATGGTACCAACATCAGATGCAACTGGATCCAGAGCTCAAAGGCTATCAGGGTTTTTTCCCTCTCTCCTTCTAACTTTTAACTCTGCTCCCCTCTGTTTATTATCCTCTTTTGCTTATACAGATGGACTTCCTCTATGTAGTCAGAGAGCATGGTTGCCAGCAAGGGCAGACTGATGCTCCGTCCTAGCATTGCAATCTCAGCACAAAGAAAGAGCATGGCTGCCATGTATAAATTCCCAGAGAAGGATTGTGGATTGGCCAATGTAGGCCATGTGTCTGCCTGTGGACCAGTCTAAGACTCAAGGGTAACCAAGTGCTAGAACTGATTAATTCTTGCTCATGTCTCCACATTCAAATCAAAGCAGGTGGAGTCTAATTACCAGAAAATTGGTAGTGAGGAATCTGGCTGGGCTATCACAGTCCATTACATCCATAGTTCCCAAATTTACCTGAGGATAAAAATCACCTTGACCCTTGTTATAAAACAGATTCCTAGACTCCTCACTCAGACCAGTTGGAATCAGAACGTACAGGAGAGACAGATGGTAACTTGGATATTTAACAAGTACTCCAAGTGTGTTAGTTTCCTATGGCCACTCTAACAAATTACCAACATCTTAGTGGCTTAAAACAACATGAAGGTACTGTCCTGTAGTTCTGGAGGCCAGAAGTCCAAAATCAGTGGACTAATGTCAAGGGGTTGATAGAACTGGTTTCTTCTGGAGGCTCTGAGAGAAGAATCTGTTTGTCTTTTTCAGCTTCTAGTGGCTTTCTGGTGGTGTTCCAGTGGCCCCTTCCTCCATCCTCATAGTGCAACATTCCAATCTCTCCTTCCATCATGACATTATTTTTTACTCTGACTTATCCTGTGTCCCTTTGATGGGGACCATTGTGATTACCTCACGGCCCCCCAGAATAATCCAGGATTATCTCTCCACCTCAAGATCCTTAACTTAATCACATCCACAAAGTCCCTCTTGCCATGTAACGTAATATTCATAGGTTCCAGGGATTAGGAACGGACATAGTTGGGCCATTATTCATGCTACCATACCATGTAATTATTATTAGGTAAATTTGAGAAACACCACAAGGAATGGCTAGTTAATATTAGAGCTGCAATGTAAATATTCCAAACCACAAATATACAAGCATAATTAATTATTTAACTGTATATAATATATAGATGCCCAAACTGGGTGGCCCAAACACCACATTTTTGCATGTATCAATAATTCATGCCATTTTATTTTTGTGTAGTAGACCACTGAATGAATTTACCACAATCTGTTTGTATATTCACCCATGGATGGACAGTTGGCTTATTTCCTTTTCTGTTTATTTTGAATAAAGCTACTATGAACATTTGTGCACAAGTCTTTATGAAGACATTATGTTTTCATGTGGGGGTGGGGTAAATATCTACAAGTGGAATTGCTGGGTCATATGATGAATGTATATATCACTTTTTAAGATACTGCCAGACTGTTTCCCAAAGTGACTGTAACCATTTTACTCTCCTCCTAGTATTCCAGGTGCTCCACATCCTTGTCAACACTTGAGATGGCAAATCTTTTTAATTTTAGCTATCCTCGTGGCCATAAAGAGGTATCTCATTGTGGTGTTGTTGGGTTTTTTTAAGTAGCTCTACACCCATTATGGGGCCTGAACCCATGACCCAGAGGTGGCGAGTCGCAAGCTCCACCAACTGAGCCAGCCAGGAGCCCCTCATTGTGGTTTTAACCTGCATCTCACTGATGACTATTATAAGTGAGCCTCTTTTCCTGTGCTTTCAGCCATTTGTATATCTTCTCTTGGCATTTTTTTGCCATTTTTATTTGTACTGTTTCTCCCCATCACCCTTTCCCAATTTTTTTTTGAGATCCTATTAATGCAAATGCCCTTGAGGCAGCAGTGGTACCTCCATAGGAGGTGGTTTCTGCTAAGTGAAGCCTTGGGAGGAAGGGATGATGGTAGATGAGGTTGGGGAGGCTGGGGACAGGGGGGTTCATGCTTAGGGCAGAGTGAGGAACAACGAGGGGCTCTGGATCTGGAAAGTCAAGACTAGAGCTGCTGTTGATTGGGTAGAAATGAAAGGGTACACTGTGTTATTGCTGCTAGAAGTTTTAACCTGGATGTGACTGACAACAGGGTTTGCTTTGGCGATCACTTGCCTTGTGAAATTGCATATCTAGATCCCTTTTGCCAACCTCATTACCGCCAGGTGAAAATGTCTGAGAGCCACTAGGAAATAAGAATTTGCCAGAAAGGATGGGACCGAAGAACAAATATTTGACTGATTCCTGAATGGAACTCACTCGATTCTCACAACAGCCTTAAGTTTCTTTTGAGGGTAAAAGCTCAGGAGTGGAACTGCTGGGTTTCAGGGATACCTCATCCTATTTCCGTAATGCCAACTGCTCTCTGAATGACTGCCCAATTTACGCTCCACTCCCACCAGGAGCACCTTAAACGTCCTGTGCCCCACTCACTGCCGGCAGGGAATGATATCTGATTCTCCTTTTTCTTTCTTCCAATCTGAGACATGTAAAATGGTATTTAGCTTTAATTTACATTTCACTGATTACTAATGAGCTTAAACATCTTAGTAGACTTGTTAGTCATTCAGATTTCTCCTGTGAATTGCCTCATCATATCCTATGCTCATTTTGTTTTCTGTTGGATTTCCTGTCTTTTCCTTAAAGCTATCTTGGAATTTTTAAAATATTATAAATCTTTATTTTGTGTTGATTTTGAATATGACAAACAACTTTTCCCATTTGATCACCTATTAATTGTGTTTATGATGGCCTCCATAAGACAAATAATTTAATCAAATCTGTGGATTTTTTTTTGGTCCCCTTAAAATTTGTACATTTGGCATCTTTTTTTTTTTTAAGATTTTATTTATTTATTTGACAGAGAGAGACAGTGAGAGAGGGAACACAAGCAGGGGGAGTGGGAGAGGGAGAAGCAGGCTTCCCGCCAAGCAGGGAGCCTGATGCTGGCTCGATCTCAGGACCCTGGGATCATGACCTGAGCCAAAGGCAGATGCTTAATGACTGAGCCACCGGGTGCCCCACATTTGGCATCTTTTTTAAAGAAAATTTTCCCACCCCTGAAGTCCCAGCAATATTCTTCTACATTTCCTTCTATTGGCTTTATAATTTAGTTTTTCAAATTTAGGACTTTAATCTGCTTCGAGGATTTTTTTTTTTTGCATATGTTGTGAGATTCAACTGAATTTTTCTCCTTAGAGTGAGACAATTTTCCTGTCTATCTACTAAATAATTCATCTATTTCCCACTGATTAGTGATGTCTTTCTATCCCAAGTTCCCCATACTAATACCTGCTCTATTTGCTCTTCTTGTGCCAGTACCACACTGCTCTGATT
>NC_138381.1:21416118-21476851 GCF_054177405.1 Leptonychotes weddellii | reverse complement strand
TTTTTTTTCTTAACATATATTGCATTATTTGTTTCAGAGGTACAGATCTGAGATTCAACAGTCTTGCACAATTCACAGCGCTTACCAGAGCACATACCCTCCAGTTCATAATCTTTTTAAAAACACCTATTTTGCCTGTAAATTATTTTTCCCTTTTAATTTTGTGTTCTGTTTACTTGTATATCTTCCTGCTTCTTACTGATCTTATGATGGGATTTTTTTTATTATGTTAATCACCATACATTACATCATTAGTTTTTGATGTAGTGTTCCATGATTCATTGTTTTGATGGGATTTTTTAAAAATCATCTTTTGATTTTGTTATTCATATTTATTGCTTTTGTCCCCGCTCCCCCAGCACCTCACACCATTGATTTTTGCCATATCTTTGTTATTTCCTTCCTGCTTATTTCTTTGGGGTTTTGCACTGAACACTTAGCTCATTTGATTTCAATATTTCTTATTTGTTAAATAAATGTATATAACACTACAAATCCCCTTTAACTACTACCTTATGTACACTTTGACACATGGTACTTTCATTATATTTTGTAATTTCCTTTATTATAATCTCTTTATTCTAATATTTAGTAGTATTTTTTACATCTCCAGATTTTTAGGAGTTTGAAACTATTCTTTTATTTATTTTTTATTTCTTTAAAAGATTTTATTTTTGACAGAGAGAGAGAGAACACAAGCAAGGCAAGCAGCAGGTGGAGGGAAAGGGAGAAGCAGCCTCTCCACTCAGCAGGGAGCCTGATGAGGGGCTCCATCCCAGGACCCCGGGACCACGACCTGAGCCGAAAGCAGACACTTAACTGTCTGAGCCACCCAGGTGCCCCGAACCTATTCTTAAAAAAAAAAAATTATTTATTTATTTTAGAGAGAAAGAGGGAGCAAGTGGGGGGAGGAGCAGAGGAAGAAGGAGAAAAGCAGACTCCCAGTGGAGCAGAGCCTGACCACGATGCTGGCCCAATCCCAGGACCCTGAGATCATGACCTGAGCCAAAATCAAGAGACCACGCTTAACCTACTGAGCCACCCAGGGGTCCCTTGAAGCTATTCTTTTGTTAATGATTTCCAAATTTATTGTATTGTGATAGAGAACATGGGCTGTATGATGTTGATTTTTTAAAATTTACTGAGGTGCATGACTAGTAGGTGACTGATCTTTGGAGTCTCCCATATATTCTTGAAAAAGATGTATATTCTTTATTTGTTAAGTACAAAGCTTTTTATTAGACTGAGCTCACTAATTGAGTCATTCATTTGACTTCCACTGCATATAAAGTCTTCTTTGTCCCTTATGATGTTTTCCACCTGAAAGTCTATTTTGGGTGATATTAAAATTGCTACTCTGGAGGTTTTTTGGTTCATATTTACCCTGTATCTCTTTTTCCATCTCTTAATATTCAAAGAATGATTCCCTGGGCACTTTCCTGGCCAGTACTGTACAATAGCACGGCAAGCATCAGGATGCCCTTGAGCTAAGTTCAGCCCCTCAGCTCGAAGGAGGGGAGCCTCAGCTGTCTCTGACCCTCCCCGGCACCCTGCTCATTTTCTTACTTTCCTCTCCCACATCTGTCTTGTTCATTTTCATATTCCTATCTTGTAGCGCACCGCCTGACATCTGGTAGGCACACAGTCAATATTTGTTCAGTGAATGGAGCATACAGCCTTGTTAGGAAAATAAGACACCCTGAAGAATAGTTAGAATTTATGGAGCACTGACTACATGCGAAACCTTCTCCTCACGTATTACCTCTCTGATCTTAACTCCTACCTTGCTCCTCTCTCGTACCCTACCCTAGCTGCACGGGTGTTACTGTTGTTCTGTGAACACATCGACCTCATTGCTGCTTCAGGATCTTTACACCTGCTCTCCCCAGATGTTTGCACAGCTCACTCCTTTGCATCATTCAGATCCCTGCTCAAATGTCACCTCTTCAGACATCCTTCCTGAGTCACCCCATCTAAAATACTGCTCCGTACCTCTCCTAATCTAATCACTCTCTATGGTCTTTTCTTAAAATAGCAATTATCACTAAAATGATTTGTTTGGCTACATGTTTACTGTCTGTCGCCCACCAGAACGTTAAGTACTTTGAGGACAAGGAGTTTGTCTTGTACACCACCATACCCTCCTCTACAGTAAGTGCCTGGTAAATAGTAGACACCAGTAAATTTTTGTTGGATGAGAAAATTTTCCTTTAATGCTCAGGGAAATAACATTTTCAACAAGTGTGATTATACCTACTTTTATAGAGGAAGTAATTAAAGCCAAGAAAGTTTCAGTAGCTTGCCCAGGGGCACACAGCAATGGACCCAGGATTTGAGCACGAGCTCATTTGACTCCAAAGCCCATCCCTAATCTCTATCTCTGTGCTACTGTCTGCAAATGAAGTAGAATGTAAACAGACAGGACACTAGGAAATCAAGGGCCAGAAGGGTGGCTTGTGGCTTTTTGGATGAGATCAGCTGGGCTGGAGTGGTTGGTAGGGGAGAGCTGGGCCTCTGGGTGAGACGTGGAATGGTGGAGGGAGGGAGGGAGGGAAGCAGGGCAGGCAAACCCTGGGCCCCGGGCCTGGTTTTGTCCACGTGGCCTTCTCCCTGGCTGAGGAATCAGTTGGGACTTGCTCCTGGGGGGAGCCGTGAGAATGGAGGGCAGGCTGTAGAGGAGGACGGCACAAGCCTGCACTCCTGGGCCTTTGGGTCAAACCCTCCACAAACAACCCGTGCCCAGGAGTCAGGCCCGGCATTCTAACTAACCCGCGTGGCCTCGGTCAAGTTCAGACCTACTCGCAGCGCCCCTGCCAGGCCAGCCATCTGTGAGCTGGAGAGGGCCGGCCGGGCATCCGGGCTGCAGAGGCGCTTCGGAGCCAGGGCCTCTTTCGTAGACGGGATCGGTGGTACTGTTGAACGAACTGGGAGCCGACCCCGGAGCCAGCTTCCCTGAAGAGCGGGCGGGAAGAGAGAGCCACGGCCGCCAGTGGCCTGGGCTGCCTGCGGAGGCTGTGGAGTTCTCACTTCCTTGCCGATAACAGACGCGCGCGCGCGCGCGCGCGCGGGGGCGCAGGGGGCCCGGCCGGGGAGGAGGCTCCGTGGGCAGCAGCGCTCCCCACACGGGGGTCACCGTGCGTGGGCGGCAGGGGGCGGAGGGCAGGAAGCGTGGGGACAGTTCAAAGGCAGCAGCTGGGTGCAGCTTGTCAGAAGGGCCCGGGAAGTGAAAGTCCACCAGTCAAGGGAAAGGGGAAGAGAAAACAGCAGAGAGGGGAGGTGGCAACAGCCACTGCGGGCAAGGGAAAGGCAGGTGTTTTGGGAGCTTCGGCGGGGCACCTTTTCCTGGAGGAGGGGGCGGCAAGGCTGAGTCTTGGAACCAGCGTCGTGCATCCTTCACACAGCCTGTTCCCGAGGAGCAGATGCCGGGTAAGGGCTGTTCAAACGCGCACAGCATCTTTCTTCTCCTTCAAATTCCTCATTTCCACCCCTGAAAAGGTGGCACTTGATTATCCTTGAACCCTTTAAAAGAAAAGAGTAACTGCAATTTTCATCCAAGGTAAAGTTAATTACTTTCCTCAAGGCTGTCTTCCGAGAAAAATGCCCTAAAAATAAGAAAAGATTTTGGTGATGTTAGGATAAGATGTTTTCCCCCTCAGAGTTGAAAGCTCAAACCCTTTGGACAAATATTCATTATCAGATTCTTTTATCACTAAAAGGATGCCAACTCGACCTTTTTAAGAAACGTTTTGTTTTTGCCTTTGATGAAATTGTTATTTCCAGCACGCTCCTCCCTGCAATGTTCCCTCTTGTGCCTGTGACACCGAGTGAGACAGATGCCACATTCACTTGTTTGGACCACAAACTGTGTAGTTTTAAGGCTGATTAGGAGTCTACTAGGGGAACAGAAAGGCTGGATAAATTCTAGGTGGTTCAATTAATGTTCGTCGCCATCCAGTTCCTCACCCGAAATAAAGCATGGCACCCAGCAGGCTCACTCTGCATGTTTCCCGAACGAAGGCAGGTTGGAAAAAAGAAAGCAGAGCTTAGCATTGAAAAGCACTGGAAGTAGGTGGCATTGCCAGTGTGGACTGCCTCCTAAATCAGTTAGTGTTCCTTCCCATCCCCCTCCTCAGGGAACTGTGCATTTGAGGCCCTAGAGGTCTGGACTCTTGGGTCCAGGGTCTTGCCTCTAGAACTCTGGTCCAGAGACCAGCTGTATCACCTCCTCTAGGAGCCTGTTAGAGATGTGGATGCTCCACTCCTACCTTGGAGTCACTGAATCAGAATCTGCACGATCATGTTAAAGATCATGTTCAAGTGGAAGAAACGCTGTTTGATGGTACCTGGGCCACTTCCTTTCAGAGGCACCTGGTCAGGAGGCCCTTCAGGGTCTTGGCTTCAGCTCTGGGCTGCAGGACAGCTCCACACTGCACTCTGTACAGAGGGCTGGAGGCCGCAGAGGGTTCGGATTCCAGCTCTCCTATTAAAGGAACTTCATTACATGGGCAAGTGACTTAAAAAGTAAAAAAAAAAAAAAAAGAAAAGAAAAAGAAATCAGTCTTACAGAAAACTTATAAGAATAGTACAAAAACTTCTGCATATCCTTTACCCTGATTCACCAATTGTTAACATTTTTCTCTCTACTTATATATTATTTTGGAACTAATGGAGGGCTAGTTCTACACACAGGTCTGCCTGTCCCCTTAATACTTCAGTGAGGACTTACTAAGAATAAGGACATTCTCTTATGTACTGAAACACCAGGGCCAGATTCAGGAGGAGGCAAACCATGTAGGTTTCCTGATTTGGGCAAGTATAGTGTGCAGGGCCAGCATTTGGGTGTGGTGAGAATGATTTGTCCACTGTCTAAAAGCTAGTAAGGAGTGGGGCGCCTGAGTGGCTCAGTTGTTAAGCATCTGCCTTCGGCTCGGGTCATGATCCCAGCGTCCTGGGATCGAGCCCCATATCGGGCTCCCTGCTCCTTAGGAAGCCTGCTTCTCCCTCTCCCACTCCCCCTGCTTGTGTTCCCTCTCTCGCTGTGTCTCTGTCAAATAAATAAATAAAATCTTAAAAAAAAAAAAAAAAAGCTAGTAAGGAGTAAAATGGGGACCTGAACCAAGTCAGCCTGCCTCCAAGGACTATTTGCTTAGTAACCTTGCTAGTGATGCTTACCTAAAATGTTAAGTTTTGGTTGTTTATTTGTTTTTAAATATTTATTTATTTATTTGAGAGAGAGAGAGAAAACACAAGCAGGGAGGGGCAGAGAAGAGGGAGAGAATCTCAAGCAGATTCCCCGCTGAATGTGGAGCCTGACTCAGTGCTCAATCTCAGGATCCTGAGATCATGACCTGAGCTGAAATCAAGAGTTGGACATTTAACCGACTGAGCCACCCAGGTGCCCCAAAATGTAAGTTTTTAAGATAAAATTTATATAACATAAAATTTACCATTTTATTCATTTTATTTTCCCCCAACTTTATTGAGATATAATTGACATACATTGTGTAAGTTTAAGGTATACAACATGATGATTTGGTACAAGTATACATTGTGAAGTGAGTACCATTATAAGGTTAGTGACACATCATTCACCTCACATAATGACAATTTTTTTTAGGTGGTGGGAATATTTAAGATCTCTCTCAGCAGCTTTCAAGTATATAATACAGTCTTGTTAACTAAAGTTACCATGCTACATGTTAGGTCCCTAGAACTTACTCATCTTATAACTGGATGTTGGTACCCTTGGACCAACATTTCCTCATGTCTCCCCCAGCCCCTGGTAACCACCATTTGACTCTCTGTTTCTATGAATTTTAACCATTTTATTTATTTGTTTATTTATTAATTTTTATTGAAGTATAGTTGACACACGTTACATTAGTTTCAGGTGCACATGTTTTAACTATTTTAAAGTGTACAACTCAGTCTCTTTTAATATATTCCCAGTGTTGTACAACCATCAGCACTAATTCCAGAACATTTCCATTACCTCAAAAAGAAACCCGTGTCTTTCAGTTCCCCTCCTCCTATCCCCGGACAACCACTAATCTGCTAATCTTCTTTCTGTTTCTATGGATTTGCATATACACACAATGGAATACTACTGAACAATAAAAAGGAGCTAACTACTGATATACACAGGAACATTCTGGATCTCAAAAACATCACGCGGAGTGAAAAAATCCAGATGCAAAAAATTACGTGTTGTAAGATTCCATTTATATGGAATTTTGGAAAAACCAAAACCTTAAAAACAGGAAGCATGGCAGTGGTTGCCTGGGGCCAGGAATATGGGGGTGGGGATTGACTTGACTGCAAAGGGGCAGAAGGCAGTTTTTTGGAGCGAAGGCAGTGTTCTAAACTGGATTGTGTGATGTATGCCTTTACCCAAATTCATCCAACTCTCTATTTTAAAAAGTTTATAAATGTAAATTATACCTCAGTAAAACTGTAAAAACCCAAACATATCCGTCCTCCACACTTATCAGCATATCTTCCTTCATAGTCTGGCTCCAGATCTCTTTCCAGCCTCACCTCTCACCTCTTACCTCTCTCTATGCATTCAGTCAACAAACATTCTCTGACACTTGCTGTGTGGAAAGCCCTCAAGAGAACCTCTGTCCTCAGGGAACTCACAGCCTAGTCAGAGCAGAAAGATAGGGCACCCAATCCTGATAAACATCAGGGATCCTAGAGGATCACTGAGTCTTTTTTTTTTTTTTTTTAGCTTATATATTTTTTTAAAGTAATCTCTACACCCATCATGGGACTCAAACTCATGACCCCGAGATCAAGAGTCCCACGCTCTTCCGACTGAGCCAGCCAGGGGCCCTTGATTATTGATAGAGTCTTAAAGGAGAGGGACGAGCATATACATTCCAGTCACTTTGAATTTCAAGTTTGAATCAAGTTTCAGTTTAATTTTTTGAAGAGGTAATGCATTTACACGGTTCAAGAATAAAAGAAATTATACAGTGAAAAATTTCCTCCCATCCAGTTCCCACTCTACCCCATACAACCATTGTTGTTATAAACACATATTATTTTTCCTTCTTTTTAACAGAAAAGATAGCATAATATACACATTGTTTTGGACTTCATATTGTCATTTGGCAGTAAACCTTTGAGATCTTTCCATAAGGGTACAGTGAAAATCACCACTTTAATCATAGCTATATAGTATTTCATTGTATGGATGTGCCATAATTTATTTTATCCAGTCTCCTTTGGGTAAACATTTGAGTTTTTCCAACAGCCTGTTATGGCAAACAATGTTATAATGTGTACCCTCTTATAAGTGGTATATTGTGTGTTGTTTTGTTTGTATATGGCAAGTATATCCATGGCTATATATTGAATTCTTTTTTCAACCATTCTACAAACACACCAACCACTTTCATATCCATAGGCTGTTTTCTCTGCCTTGAAAGTCTTCACTCAGTCCTTTTCTACTGGCAAACTCCTACTTTACCTCAAAGTCCAGTTCAAATGTCACTTTCTTGTGAAGGCTTCTGAACTCCCGCAGGCAAGATTAGGTTGCTCCTTCTCTTTTTTCCTCACAGTATTCCATGTCCACATCATCAGAATGATCTATTAATACTTCATTCTTGCCCCACTAGACTGGGAGCTACTCAAGGGCATGGACTACAGTAAATTTATCTCTGAATCCCTTAGTAATTTGTACCTGGTAAGTATTGAATAAAATGCGCATTGCATGAATGGTTAGGGCTGACAGAGGGGTTTGTACTGCTCCTGTCCCTTGCTTTCAGCTGCCTCTTGGTCTCTGTTACTACTTCGAGGACTGTGGCCAGACAAAGGTGTGCTGTGATTTCCCTTCCTCTCCCACCTAATTCCTTCCTTCCTGCCTCCACCCCTTCCCTACCCTTGGGATTCTGTCCACAGCTGCCTTTGTGGCCCTTGCTGGATCTGGCATGGATAGCAGTTATTATAGTTTTCAGTACATTAAAATAAATAAATAAAATGGAGCATTGGCTCTATGCATCTGCTCTTTTCTTCATCAAGTCTTTGGCCTCCTATAAAGCTGAAAGAACACATCACTTGAGAGTCAAATGCACATCAATCACCCTCAAACCTAATTTTCTGCACTTTAAGTCAAAGGAGATGACAGAGTTTACTATAGTGCTTTAGGAATGTGGGAAATGCTTATAGTGTTTAGGTTAATCAATGTTAAATGATTTTCAAGGGCAACTTAGATTCTTTTTTAAAAACATTGGGTTAACTCTGAAATGTCATGATGCTAACTCACGTCTGGAGCTGTCAATTGCTAGGTCACTTCCGTATTAAAAATTTTTCTATTTCTTCCTTACTGGGCAGGGCTGGAGGTGGGAGCTCTCTGTCCCCACCTCTGGAATGAAAAGGCAAAAGCTCTATATTCTCCTTACCCTGGAGAAGCTCCAAGTCAGGGAGGTGAGCCATCAAAGAAAACAAAAGGGAAAGAAAGCTTTCAAGCCTTTGCCTGCCCAGCTCAGAGATGGATATAGGATTGAGATGTTTCACCTGAAGAAGTCTCAGGAAAGGTGGTAGCTTAGGTCGCTTGGAGTGCTTTGGGACTGTGGTCTTCAAAATTTCTTGCTTGCATGTCTCTTAAAAGAAATTTGAGAAACCATGTTTTTTCTTGTACTTTTAAAGGTCATATCTCAAATGTTTCATCTTAAGTTTAAATAATGGCAAAGTTTGTTATTTCTGGCATAATAAGTATTGGCATTTTAAAATAAGATTGTTACATCATTCTGTAAGTGTATCCAAGGGAATCTAAATATCATAATGTACCTATCATCCATTTAAAAAATACATGAACAAGCTTTTCTTAAAAAGAAATTCTATATCACTCTTTTTCTCCTTATCTTGTATTTCCATTCCACTTGCCCCTAAACATTATAATAGGAGAGTTTAGGCTGGAAAGTCTTTTATTGATCACCCTATCATATTTCCCTAAAAATTAAAAAAAAATCTTTGAGTCACTAAGTTTAAAACATTCATCTTGACTGTATTATTAATATAATTTTGAGGGGCGCCTGGGTGGCTCAGTTGGTTAATTGTCTGCCTTTGGTTCAAGTCATGATCTCAGGGTCCTGGGATCGGGCCCTGAGTAGGGCTCCTTGCTCAGGGGGGAGTCTGCTTCTCCCTCTGCCTCTGGTCCCCCATTGTGCTCACTCTTTCTCTGTCTCTCTCTAAAAAATAAAATCTTTAAAAAATGCTATTTTGAATACCTACTTGGTATAAACAACATAAAATATTATAAGTTTTGATGAACTGTTAAAATTAAAATTTAGAATATTTTTTGCTGGAATAAGATACAGTTCAGATCAACTCTATCTCTAGTTTTCATTGTTTATGGATAGAAGCATGAAACACCTTGTTCATTTATTCAACAAATATTTATCAAGCACCTCCTATTTGTCAATAGTAACTCTAGTCACTTGGGATATATTAGTAAACATTATGGGACAAATCCATGCCCTCATGGACCTTACATTCTAGTGGGGGTAATAGATAATAGGCAATAAACATAAATATAAGTAAATAATACAGCATATTAGAAGAGCTATGAGGAAAGATAGAGCAGGGTAAGAGGGATCTGGGGTGTAGCATAGGGTTCAAAATGAGTTGTGATTTTATTTTATTTATTTATTTTTTAAAGATTTTATTTATTTATTCATGAGAGACAGAGAGAGAGGCAGAGGGAGAAGCAGGGTCCCTGCAGAGCAGGGAGCCTGATGCGGGACTCGATCCCAGGACCCTGAGATCATGGCCTGAGCCGAAGGCAGACGCTTAATGGATTGAGCCACCCAGGCGTCCCAAGTTGTGATTTTAAAAAGGTTAGGGTCAGCCTCATTGAGAAGATGACATTTGGCTAAAGATGGTTAGGGAGTTAGCACTGCAGATATCTGGGTGAAATATGTGCCAGGCAGACGGAAGAGCCAATGCAAAGGCCCTAACTCAGGAATGTGGCTGGTATTTTCTAGGATCAATAAAGGACGTTAGTAAGGCTGCAGCAGATGCATCCAGGAGAATAACAGGAGATGAGATTAGAAAGGTAATGATGGGGTGGGGTGGTGGTCCAGATCTTATAGAACCCTGTAGACTACTGTAAGGACAAAGACTTTTACACTGAGTGAAATGAGGAGCCATTGTAAGGATTTAAGCAGAGGAGTGACATGATTTGACTTATGTTTTAGGAGGATCACTCTGGTTATTATGTAGAGAACAGACTCTAAGGGGTAAGACTGAAAGCAGGGAGAGCTTTTAGAAGACTAATCCAAACATGAGATGGTGGTGGCTCAGACCAGGAGATAGCAGTGGAGATGGTAAGGGATGCTCTGAATCCGAACTAGACATGAGATATAAAAGAAAGAGGGAGGTCCAGCATGACTTTAGGGTTTTTGATCTGTAAATTTGCAGGATGGACTTGTCATCAACTGAGATAGGAAAATCGGTGGGTTGAACAGGTTTGAGGGAGAATATTTTTTTTTCAGTTTGTGGCATAAGTTTGAGATGTATACTAGACTGCTGGGTATCAGAATCTGGAGTTCAGATGAGATGTCTGGGCTGAATATATAAATTTGGAAATGTCATCATATATGATGATATCATATATCTCTGATGGTACTGAAAGTTAGGAGACTTAATGAGATCACCAATGAAATGAGTATAGATATAAAAGAGAAGAATCCAAGCAATGAGCCCTAGGTCATTGTCATTCCCTAGGTCTGGGAAAAGAGAATCAACAAAGAAGAAATAAGACAGGGAAAGAGGGACCAGTGATGAAGGAGGAAAACTGAGATTATATGGTTTAAAAAAAAAAAAAAGGTGAATCAAGTGATTAGCTGTGTTAGCTGTTACAGACAGGTCAATTAAGATGAGAATTGTGAATAGATCATTGGACTTAGGCAATATGAAGTTCATTGTTGACCTTGAATAGTTCTGATAGAGTGGTAAGGATGGAAAGCATGAATGAAGTTGCTTTAAGAGAGGGTGGGACCTGCTCAGCGGGATACCTAAAATATGCCACATATGTAACCTTGTGTGCATTGTTATGATTCTATTACATATGTATATGGTCCTATCATAGGCATTGTATTTGGCATGTTTTTGAACTTTGTATAAATTGTATCATATAGCATGTATTCTGCTACAGAGGGGGGAGAACTAGAGACAGAAAGTATAGAAAACTCTTTTAGAAGTTTTGTTGGAATTGAAGTAGAGAAATGGGGCAGTAGCTGACAGTGGAAATGGGTCAAAGAGATTTTGTATGATTGGAGAAATAACAGTTGCTTATAAGCTGAGGGGAATGACCCAGCATAGAGGGAAGCACTGATAAGATTAGGCAAGCCAAGATTGGGATTTGTTACCTTAGCAGAGGGACTGACTTTGGCTAGGAGCATGGAAAATTCAACTACATAATGGAGGGTAAGGTGGAGAAGAGGTTATAGATGTTGGCATATGGGTATGGGTAGATGAGATCATGGGATTCTGTGGAGATTTTTATCTCATTGCTTCAATTTTCCCAATGAAAAAGGAAGCAAGTTGTTAACTGAGAAATGAGGATGAAAGGGAAGGAGGTGTAGGTTAGAGGACAGAGAGGTATGAAATCCAGAAGAACAGAGGAGGGAAGTGGGATTCTGGAGCAGCACTAATGGCCCATTGGAGGTTAAGAGTGATGAAATTAAAGTGAAACTCACTAGCGTGATTGTGTTTTTCTTTAACCACTTTCAGATGCAGGGGTGCTGGTGTGGAGTAGGTGAGCTGGCTTGATCAGGATTGTGGTTTTGCCGAGCACACACAGCAATGGGGAAGAAAGTACTGGGGTTGAGGGTGTGTGCAAGGGAGTGATGCAGTGATTGGCCAGGGGTTTAAGCTGGGTAAGGATGGGTGAGAGTGGATATGTACTTTGAACAATCGCTGCAACAAAATTTGGAAATATGAGATGGTGTTCAGAGTCTAAGATGTTTGAAATCATGATTATGATGAAGTTGCCAAGTTTGATAAGGCTTCCTCCTGTGATTATGCCCATGGGAGTGAGTGGCTGAGTTAGGGTAGGACAAAATCCCTGGAGGAGAAGTCAAAGAACCAAGAGGTCAGGGTATTGGGAAGATCACCCACATGTACATTAAAAGCACCTAGGATTAAGACAGAAGTGGTATTGGAGTGACTGACAGGAGCAAATGGTGAAAATATGAAGAGAAATGGAAGGGACGATGAGGGGTTCTGGATAACAAGATTTAAAGCTGCAGATTAGTAGGGGGAGAAGGGGATGGTCTATTGAGGAGCAAGGAGGACACCTACCCCACTTCCAGGTACAGTCTGAGAGGCTTGTGGTCAAAAACACAGTTGCCACTACTTGGGAGGGTGCAGGGGACGCACTGTTCCAGGGGGAAAGTCAGGTTTCCTTTAAGCAAGAAAGTGAAGACAACCTGAAGAGAAATTCTGGGGAGGTTGGGGTTGCATGGATTATTATTTGCATAAATAAATAGATGGTGTAGTGGACTCTGATGTGGCCCCACACGATCCCTGCCTCCTGGCATTTGTGCCCTTGTGTGGTCTCCTTCCTTTGAGTGAGGGTGGGACTTGTGATTTGCTTCTGGCCAATTGAGTATGGCAAAGGTGACAGGATGTATGTGATTATGCATACATGATTGTGTTACATAAGGTTGTTACCAGTGTCTTACACGGAGACTCTCCCCCTTGCTGGCTTTGAAGAAGCAAGCTGCCATATTGTAAGTAAGCTTCCACTCCCTATGGAGAGGGCCACATGACAAAGAACTGAAGGGACCTCCAGCTGACAGTGAGCAAGGAACTAAGGCCTTCAGTTCTGCAGCCAGCAGGTAACTGAATGCCGCCAAGAACAGTTTGGAAGTGCATTCCTTTCCCAGGCAAACTTCATTCTGTGATCTTGCAGAGCACCCAACTAAATTTGTGGTTAAATTATTATACAGTAATAAATAACTAACACAGATGGCGATGGAAGAGGTTTAGTTACAGCGATGTTACTGTTGGCTCCACACACACCCAATGTGGAGCCCAAGGTGGGGCTTCAACTCATGATTCTGAGATCAAGACCTAAGCTGAGATCAAGAGTTGGATGCTCAACCAACTGAGCCACCCAGATGTCCCTATAGCAATGTTACTTTTAACTCCTTTTGAGGTATACTGCCTAGAAACCACATGTTGATCTATTACCAAATCACCTAGTTAGACCTTCCTTCAATTTTGTTGACAGGAAAGAACTGGAAACCACCTGACTTGCAAAAGAATTTATAACCCATTCATTCAGATCATTCACTTTCTCATCACAGACACCAATTTCTGAATTGTCCCTTTGAATTTCCCTGGAGGTTTTTACATTTTGGGTTGGGTGCCTGGGTGACTCAGTCAGTTGAGTGTTGGACTCTTGATTTCAGCTCAGGTCATGATCTCAGGGTTGTGGGTTCGAGCCCCGCATTGGACTCCACTCTCAGCATGGAGTCCGCTTGGGGTTCTCTTGCCCTCTTCCTCTGCTCCTCCCCGCCCTCATTCTCTCTCTTAAAAAAAAAAAAATACATCTTGAGTTGATGCACCTTAAGTAATGGGTGAGAGTTTTACTTTGTTCTGTCAGGTGGGAGGACAGTTTTGAAAGAGGACGCTCTGTCCTCAGGTGATTTCTCAAGCTGAACAATTTTATTAAATAGTACATATAGCAATGGAAGTTCTGTAAATGAATTACCTTAAAACTAGTCTTGGAAAGTCTTCCTGAACCCCAGGAGTAATTACCAGTGAAGATGACACTTGTGGAGGCTTTCTAGTAGAAGAGGTAAGAGCACAGGATGTGATGGTGGGGAAGACAGCATGGGAGTAGGGGGTAGGACACTGTGTGTGAAAGGTAGGAGGGTGACCAGACTTAAATGATTTTAGAACTTCCCAGTAATTAGTTTTCATGCGATCCCCCCAACGGAAGTATTTTCTAGGTGGTAGCAAAAAATAAAATAAAAATTTAAAAATATATAATTAGTATGTGTTTTCTGAAACTTTTTAAATATTAAAGAAATGCATGCATCTTGGAAAACTTTCAAATGAAGTATTAATTCAAAAGCAGAGTTTACCAACCTAGTTAACAGGTGTGTTGTAGGTCCTTGAAGGTCCCTTCCAACTCTGAGGTTCCACCTAAATCTCTTCCACTCACTTTTCGTAACACCTGACCAGACTCTTAAATGTGTGATTCCTTGACTCTCCTGTGCATCTCTTAAGCCCAAAAGGGATTTGGCAAGTTTAAACACCTTTGGATCTAGTGATCCAGGGCGGGTGGAAAGGGAAGGTGCGGCCATTGCCAGTTTCTTCCCAAAGTAAACCGCTACAACCACCTTCACCCTGGAGCTGGCTGTCCAAGCCTAATTTTTGTGCCCGCAGGTCCTCAAAACACAAGGGCCGGCTGATCGCTATTTATAAACACTTACTGGACGCCCACTCTACTCCGAGCTCTCCCGCGCTGCTTGAGTACTTTACTGCAGAGGGATGCCAATTTTTCTGATGAACTCCCTCCAAGCAGCCTTTGTAGGGCAGCGCCCTCAGTCAGTGCCGGAGCCCACAACCGGACTCTTGGGCAGCCAACCGACTGGCGCTGCCTCACGGGCGCAGGCGCAGAGCGATCCTCCCGTCACTCCGGGCGGGAGGCGGGGGCAGCCGGGAGAAAGGAAAGCTGCGGGGTTGGGGGGGGAAGGGCCGAACCCTGAAATTACCCGGATGTGGTCTCCGTTCGCGCATGCTCAGTGTCCTTTCGACAAGTTGGCAGCAACAACACGGCCCTGGTCGTCGTCGCCGCTGCGGTAACGGAGCGGCTCGGGTGGCGGAGCCCGCGTTCGCGCCCGCCCGCTCTCCTCGGGAGGCCCTTCCCGCCCTCCCCTTAACTCCACGGCCGCCCAGGGCGGCGGGAGCGGGTGAGGGGAGCCGGGGTCCAGCGAGAGAGGCACCCCGCCGCGGGGCGGCCCGGGAGCTCGAGGCGGCCCGCGCGGACTGTGGCGCGGCGCCGAGGAGGGGCGGCCTGGCCCGGACGCGGCGGGGCGGGGACCGAGGAGCGCTCCGGGCCGCCGGGGGAGCGACGGGCCCGGCGCCCCCGCGGACGATACGCGGCGGGAGAGCGGACACTCCTCGCCATCGCCCGAACCCAGGTAACGCGCCATGTCCCCTCCCCTTCCCCCGGCCGGGCCCGCGCACCCCGCCCGCGGCTTCCCCGCCCCGGGGCGGGCTCCCGGCGGCGGCGGCGGCAGGGAGCGAGCGGGAGGCCGGCGGGTGCGCCGGGAGAGCGAGCGCGGCTCCCTGACGGGCCCGGCCGGCGGCCCCAACGCAGGGCCGGCGGGGCCGCGGGGCCTCGCGTCCCTCGGGCTCCGGGCCCGGTCCTCCGGCCCTGAATTCCCCTTGCGTTGTGTGGCGGAATCAAGTTAAACTCGGACCCGTACTCCTGCTGCGGCTGCCGCTTCTCTTTGTTGTTCTTGAGTAGTTTCACTGTCCGCCCCAGCCGAGCGCGCTGGGTAGGCTGGAGTGTGGTCGCTTTAGGTGTAAATGAAAGTTGTAAATGGCCTGCCTTAATTTCTTTTCTCAAGGAAATTTTTGTTTTCTCTTTGTCCTTTACTTTCCCTTCCTGATTGTGTCATTCCAGTTTTTGTTTCTGGCTTTGATGTGTTTACTCACTTTTTTGAGTATTGTAGGTGATGGCGGTATGCGGGAAGCATTCTCAGCACCTGACTGACCGCCACCCCCAGCCCCACCCACTCCTAATAAAAAAATAAAAGACATGGATTATTTTATTGCTAGGACTACAAGTACTGAGAGTGAAATTGGTGTAGGATGTAGGGCGGTGGCTCCATCACATGCCCCAAACTGGGGTTATAATTTCTCAGGCAAGATTTTCAAAGAAATGGGTGTGTTTGGTTAACTTGAAAGATTTCTTTGCGGGTATGGGGAGGTTTTTAAAAACTCTGTTGATGATTGATAGCTATTTTCCCCCCTGAAAACCCTAGCAAAAATTTTTTTAATGAATATATTTATTTCTGATTATTTTCAATTTAGTTTCTTAATGCCTTTAATTTTTGCACCATAGTTTAAGGTGAAACTGCGGGTTATTCCGGAATTATAAATACAAGATAATGTGGAATCATTTTAATTAGTCTGAATTAATTTTCTAAAGGCATGTAATCTTGGCTAATTTGTTAACAACCTTTGACTTTTGCCAGAATTAGCATCTTTTTAGTCTCGATAGCAGTTCGATTATGTGGGTTTTAAAAAATAGGTTCAGTATTTTTGTTGGAAGAGACCATGTAGCCTTAGGAGAAAATAAAGAAATGCATACTTTCAAAAACTAACCAGATTTAGAACATTGCATCGGAATAAATTTTATTGTGGATTTCATAAATTGCCTTTGCCTTGTTGTACCGAGACTAAATGTATTTCAGTTGAAATACAGCGTAGGAAGTTCTAATGTGTAACTTTTCTTTTTCTGCTAAGGACTTCTTATTTTGTCTTTTGAAAAGTTCTGATATGCTTAATATATGACATTTCAAGTTGTAAATGATATAATTAATATTTTAAAATACGATATTCTGTTAATGTTTCATAAGTTATGATTTTGTTTTCTTAAAAGGGCTTGTTACAGATCAGAGTAATACAAGCAGGCTGAGCATTTACGATTTGCAGTATTTTTAGGTCTAAAGGTGGTAATGAATTATGTAGGTTTAAGTCGTTGGAATTAAAACTAAAAGCCTTTCTAGAGAAAATTGATATAACATTTTGTGAGTCTGTTAATAGAAGTGGCTTTTTCTTTGCTTTCCAGGTTTTTGGGTGAGGTTGCTTTAAAGAGATATTACATCTTAATTTTTTTATTTTTGAGGTGGGAGTGCCTAAGTAGAAGCTTCTCTGTTTAGCTAAGTGCCATCATTGTAAATCTTGAGCTTAGAAAAGAACTGCAAATCAGTTGCAGATTTAATGAAAAAATTTTTTTAAAGATTTTATTTATTTATTTGAGAGAGAGAGTGAGAGAGAGAACACAGGCAGGGAGAGTGGCAGGCAGAGGGAGAAGCGAGCAGGGACTCGATCCCTGGACCCTGGGATCATGACCTGAGCCGAAGGCAGACGCTTAACTGACTGAGCCACCCAGGCGCCAAGATTTAATGAAAATTTGGGATGAGAAAGTGAATTTGAAATTTTTAGAATACATTTTATATGGATCATTGGCCTTTCTGATGGCTTTGCTACTTGAAGCAATTCTGCTTATACTATGAAGCAGCAAATCATTTCTAAAAATCTGTGTATGCTTCACTTTCCTTAAGCTTAAGCTGTTCCTTTGTGTGTGAATTATTTTTTCTGCATTCCCTTTAGGTCCTCCCCCCCCCCCCCCCCAATTAAAGAGCAAGTATTAAACTAATTTATGCTGCCCAGTCACACTCCAGCTCTCTGGCTTGGAAGCTGTTTTTTTTCTGATTGAGCTGGTGTTATAGTAACATCATTAGACGCTATTCTAATTGAGCTGTGAATTGCTGAGGCCTCTACTAGAGCAGTTAACCCTACAGGATCTGCCTTGTTCATTATATTTAAAATGCATAATTTGTCTCATCTAAAAGTTTGCCTATTTTGGTGAGTACATTATTTTTCTTACATTTAAACTTATTTCAGTTCTACATTGTCCATCTCTAACTCATGCCTAACTTTTTTTCATTTTTCGTTCAGTGATTTTTAGAGTGAATGGGTCTTTAAAATCTTATGTTGGCCATTTCAGTGCTCATTGTACATGTTTTGATTTCCTTTTTTTCTAGAAGATTGTGTATTTAGGCAGAAATTTTTGTTTTGCTTAAGTGATTAAAGGTTGACTCTGAAATGATGCTTAATCATGTGTAAAAAACTAACATGACTAAAACAGTTTCATTGATTTCATTCTTTTCTGCACTAAATGAAAGTTGAAGGACTTGGATCACCATAACACAGGATATATTATAATTTTGTTAAATTATCAAATTTTGGGATTTTTACTCAACAGCTGATGAAGATTTGATTGTTTTAAAAAGACAGACAGTTAACAAATATGTGTAGATATTCATTTGAGCAATTTTCAGTATGATACCGTTTGCAACATAATATGACAAAACATATGCTTGGTAATGAGTCAGATTTAGAATTTTTGGATTTTTTTTCTCATTTTAAAATGTGTAATTTTGGTGATGGGAAATGTGGCTGAATTCCAGTTTCTCATGAACAAGGTATTTTAGGTTGTGTCACCTTGACATTATTTTGTGGTGTGATTGGCATCCAGGAAAATTTGTTTTAACCATGAGAGTGGATAGAAACTAGGGTAGTGCTTACTTATGTAAAACTAAGATGATGATAGGCGGTCAGAATCTTATAATTTAAGTCTTGGTTATTTGCTACTGCAAATTATATCATAGGTCAGATAGATAGATACCAGAGACTGTAAAGATTGTTATAACATCTTAATTTAAAGTTGGTGATAATTGTAAATACATTTAAGCTTGAAGACTATATTATTTACATTTTAAATGAAAATTGTTTGCACTTTGGAGAACTTGTAACTGTGTGGGGTTCATCTTTTTATTGCTTTTTTACTCCCAAGGTTTAGGATAGTGGTTCTCAACCTTGGCTGCATTTTGAAATCTTCTGGGGAGCTTTGAAATATACTGGATCCCACCTCCAGAAATTGTGATTCAGTTGGCCTGGGGTGCAGCAAGATTAGAGTTGGAGGTGGCTTAGCTATTAGGGTCCTCTAACTTTATATTTTGAACTGTTTCACTTCCATCCTTTAATACAATGACGTACGTATGTACTGTGTAAATCATCTCACATCTAACGTAATGGGTCTTTTGAAGGTATTGCCACATTTGTTTTGCTTCAGTGTTTGTCCCTTCATTTGTTCCTCTCTCCTCTCTTTGTTCATTTTCTCACTTCATTTGAAATGTCTGGTAGCAAGTTTTAGGGACTTGTATATCCCGTGATAAGAAGTTGGTATAGCATTACTATTCTAAATAGGAAGTTGATCTTTTTCTTAAAGTACTCTCAAATGCTTATTTGGGCTCCGTTTAGAGACTTAGGACTTTTTTCAGGTGCCAAAATTAGCATCTAAACTCCCAGTGGAATTTGGTCTTCAAGGGAGGTTAATCTGCTTGGAAACCATAAATTTTCTAGGCACCAGTTAACTGGTCTTTTCACTGGTTCCTGAGAGGCAAGTTTGCACTTAGCTTTTGCTGTCAGGAGTTAAGTTATATGCTGTGAGACAGTTGCTCAGCAAGCCCAGCTAGTTAGCATTTCTTTTCTTTCTTTCTTTCTTTTTTTTTTTTTTTTTTAAGATTTTATTTATTTGACAGAGAGAGACACAGCGAGAGAGGGAACACAAGCAGGGGGATTGGGAGAGGGAGAAGCAGGCTTCCTGCCGAGCAGGGAGCCCAATATGGGGCTCGATCCTAGGACCCTGGGATCTCGACCTGAGCCAAAGGCAGACGCTTAACGACTGAGCCACCCAGGCGCCCCCCAACTAGTTAGCATTTCTTTAGAAATCATCTAAGGAGGGCATATTCAGTTCTCCATTTACATCACCTGCAGTAGTTCCTAAGTGCTGGTCGAAGAGTAGATGCATCTTCATCTCTGGAAGAGCTTTTTTTTTTTAAATTATTTTTCTCTTCCCACGCTCCATTCCAGCACACACAGATTCAGAATGGGAATTGAGTGGAGGAGGCATGGGAATCTATGATTAAAAAAAAAAAAAAAAAAGTACTTCTTGATTTTAAAGGCTTTGGATATTTTATCCTTATTGCTTTGCTTTAATATGTGACAGGCTTTATTTCGCAATCATTGATGCACTGGAGTAATTTACTTAAAATCCGTCAAACCCCAATTTGCATGTTTAGAATGCATATCATTTGGTTTTTTGTTTTTTTAAGGACTGCTACTGAATATTGTCTTTTGTAGTAAGGTATGATTTCTTTGTTTTAATGTGGATGAACTCAGATCTTTTTCAAGTCAAAATGTATCTCTAAATGTAAAACTTAAGGATATTTATCAGCAGTATTTGCTAGTGAATGGTAGAGCATATCAATAGATGCTAATCATTGTAATAATTCAATCATCTGATGAAAGAATGACCGGAAGTAGTACTTAATGGAGTAAGATAAACCAGGTATCATTGTACATAAACACACTAGGTACCTCTGTGTCATAGATATGCCTCACTAAAATTGAAGAATTTTATGTGTATAGATGTTGAAATTAGGCAGCTAGTTAATAGTAAAGAAAAGTGACATGACTTTCGTGCAATTAGTTTTTTAATCAGTCGCATATATTCATATTGTAATTTGTTTCACTATCATTTTGGTAATTTGTAAAGTGAAATGTGTAGGTTAGTATAGACTAGATCAGTGCTTTGTAAAACTGACAGCACCTCAAACTCTTAGAGTGCTTTTTAGGTGGGGCCCCACTCTTGATATATAGTTAGTAGTGCTGGACTAACCTGCAGGGATTCTGAAACACCCCTTTTGAAAGAATAAGCTAGATGAATTCATAGTTTTCTTCGTTTCAGAGGTTTTATGACATGTATTTTTTTAGCTATCAGTTATTAAAATTCATCTTAATTTTCAGTCTTTTAAAATAGTGTTTCCCAAAGTGTAGTCCACAGACTCCTGGGGTCCCCATGACCCTGTTCTTTTAGGAGGTTCATGAAGTCAAAATGTTTTCTTTTTTTTTTTTTTTAAAGATTTTATTTATTTGACAGAGAGAGGGACAGATAAGGCAGATGCTTAACGACTGAGCCACCCAGGCGCCCCTCTTTTTTTTTTTTTTTTAAGATTTTATTTATTTATTTGACAGAGACAGTGAGAGAGGGAATACAAGCAGGTGGAGTGGGAGAGGGAGAAGCAGGCTTCCTGCTGAGCAAGGAGCCCGATGTGGGGCTTGATCCCAGGGCCCCGGGATCATGACCTGAGCCGAAGGCAGATGCTTAATGACTGAGCCACCCAGGCGCCCCTAAAATTGTCTTCATAATAAAACATGTTACTTGCTGTTTTTCTGTGTTTACATTTGCACTGATGGTGAAGAAGCAGTGGTGGGTGGTAAACCACTGGCACCTTAGCATGAATCAAGGCAGTGACATCAAACTGTGAATCTTTACTGTGTTTTTCACAGCCAAACACACGTTAAGCATTTGAAAACATGTTGTTTCACTTAAAAATATCTTTGGTGAAGCAGTAAAAAGTTTTATTTTTAAAATCTCTACCCTGGAGTGCCTATCTTTTTAATATTCAGTGTGATTAAATGGAAGTGTGAATAAAGTTCTTCTTGTGCACATCCAAGTACAAGGTTCATCTCTAGGAATGGTACTTGTGTGGTTGAACTGCAAGGTAAATTAGCTGCTTTTTTTAGTGGAATACCTCTCTTATTTTTACTTAAAAGAACGACTAATGGAGGAACCATAGTTTGTCAGACTTGGATATTTGTCAGGAATTTCCTTGAAAATTAGTGAAGTGGGCCTGACACTCAGGAATAACTAGTTGTTGCCAATGATAAAATATGATCTTTCAAGTGAAAATTTTAGATTTGAAAATTTGTGTCTGCCACATGGGCTTGCTAGCTGCGTAATACTTAAAGACTTTTCTGATGAGGTTGGTGGTGATATTAACGAATGTGATTTTAAAAAAATAAATATTGTGTAAGAAAATGTGTCAGCATTTGGAAGATCTGTATAATTCATTGAACCAGTATTTTTCAGTGACCAATGGGTAGGAGATCCATTCAAAGTACAATATACACCAATGGATCTTTATATAACAGAGCCAAGAGGTTCATTGATAACAGTTTCAGATTCTACCTTGCAGCTAACCTTTAAGGATTGCCATTTGTTGCATTTTTGTGTTGAATAAAAGATGAATAGGGCACCTGGGTGGCTCAGTCATTAAGCATCTGCCTTCGGCTCAGGTCATGATCCCAGGGTCCTGGGATCGAGCCCCGCATCGGGCTCCCTGCTCCGCGGGAAGCCTGCTTCTCCCTCTCCCACTCCCCATGCTTATGTTCCTGCTCTCTCTGTGTTTCTCTCTGTCAAATAAATAAATAAAATCTTAAAAAAAAATAAAAGTAAGAATAAAAGATGAATAGCCATTATTATCTAAAAAGGCCATTAAAGTACTTTTCTCTTTTCCAAGTATGTATGTATGTGAGGCACATTTTCTTCATGTACTTTAACCGAAACAACGTATCAGAACAGATTGAATGCAGAAACAAATATGAGAATCCAGCTGTCTTCTTTTAAGTTAGACATTAAAGAAATTAGCAAAAATGGAAAACAGTGTCACTCTGAATACTGATATTTTTGTCTGCTTTGGAAAATAGTTATTTTTTCATAAAACATTAACACAAACTGGACTTCTTATTATTTAAAATACATATTTAAACACCTTTAAGTTTTAGAACATAAAAGCTATTTGGAATCTCAATAATTAAGAATGTAAATAAGGGGACCTGAGACCAGAGAGTTTGACAACTGCTATTTTCAAGTAACTAATTATCTGTATTATTGACTAGATTACTGATTGGTTCCAATTTTTATGTGGTTTGTATTATATCACTGTTAATTCTATATCACTGTTAATTCTGAGAATGTTAATTTAATTTTTGTTCAGTAATTATGTACCAGGAAACATGGAGCAGTCAAACTTTGTCAAAAGAGGAATTCATTGGCTTGGTCTGAAAATAGAGCTGGCCTCAGTGCTGGATCCTAAGTCACAACCCTCCAGTATCATCAGGACTCTTTGTCTTGGCTTTGCCTTTTTTTTTTTTTTTTTTTAAGATTTTATTAATCTGTTTGACAGAGAGAGAGAGGGCGCACACACAAGCAGGGGAGCTGCAGGCAGAGGGAGAGGGAGAAGCAGACTCCCTGCTGAGCAGGGAGCCCCATGTGTGGACTTGATGCCAGGCCCCTGGGATCATGACCTGAGCCAAAGGCAGACGCTTAAAGGACTGAGCCACCCAGGTGCCCTTGGCTTTGCTTTCCTTTCTGTTTAAGTCTCAGGTCATCTCCAGGCTACTCCTAGTGTCAAGTCCAGCAGAGAGATTTTTATTCCCTCTGTAGTTCCAGCAGAAGTCCTGGAGCTGTGTCATCGATCTGACTTGGGTCCTTTTCCATCTTTGAAACAACTAATGTGGCTAGGAGGTGACCCTGGTTAGTGAGGCTGGGGATTATCCCACCTGCCCAGATGGGGAGATTTTCCTTGGAAAATCAATTACAGAATTTTTGGCTGACAAAAAACAGGTGTCACCTAGAGGACTTTGTTGATTCTTTTTTAACAACCTCTAATTTATGAATCTAGAAAAATGTGTTTTTTAATTTTGTTTTGTTTTTTGCTTATCAACAGAAGTTTATTTTCTCACAGTTCTGGAGGCTGGAAGACCAAGATCAAAGTGTCAGCAAGGGTTGGTTTCTTCTGAGGTTTATTTCCTTGGCTTGTAGATGGCTCTGTCTTCTACCCTGTCTCTTCACATGGTCTTCTCTCTGTACATGTCTGTGTCCTAATCTCTTCTTATAAGGACACAAATCACATTAGATCAGGACCCACCCTAATGACCTCATTTAACCTTAATTAACCTCTTTAAAGCTCTGTCTCCAAATATAGTCACATTCTGAGGGGTTAGATTAGAGCTTCAACATACAAATTTGGCAGGCGGGGCAGGGGGTACATTTCAGCCTGTAACACCCTATCAATAACAGTATGAAACTCTGATATGAAATACTCAGAAGAGGCACATCTTATGCTAAGATTCTTTTGATGCCATCACCTCCCAGATCTTTAGCAGCTTGTTCTGTTCCAGCTGCTGCTCTCGTCTTCCTCTTCTGTTTGTGACTACATGGCTTTACCACCTGGAGGTGACCAGTCATTGGGCCTGCTGCACAGTCAGACTGACCAGTCACCACCTTGAGTTTCTGGCCTCTCCCCCTCCTCTGGGACCTGGATGAGATGCTGTGTGGTAGGGCATGGGATCTCGTTTCTGGTGCAGCAACCAAAGGGGCCAGATGATGCAACTCAGAAATGCAGAGGGGTTAAGGCCCCATTGAAGCAAACTTTTTTTTTTAAGACTTTATTATTTGTGAGAGAGCACAAACAGGGGGAGCAGCATAGGGAGTGGGAGAAGTGGACTCCCCGCTGAGCAGGGAGCCCTACGAAGGGCTTGATACCAGGACCCTGGGATAATGACCTTAGTGGAAAGCAGATGCTTGACCAACTGAGCCACCCAGGCATCCCAGCAAAATTTTTTTTTTGAGGTATAACTGACATACAATATCTTACTAGTTTCAGGTGTACATCATGGTGATTTGATATTTTTATACATTACAGAATTATCCCCAGAGAAAGTCTAGTTACAAAGTTAATTTTTTTTTTTTATAGATTTTATTTTATTTATTTGACAGAGAGAGACACAGTGAGAGAGGAAACACAAGCAGGGGGAGTGGGAGAGGGAGAAGCAGGCTTCCTGCCGAGCAGGGAGCCCGATGCGGGGCTCGATCCCAGGACCCTGGGATCATGACCTGAGCCGAAGGCAGACGCTTAACGACTGAGCCACCCAGGCGCCCCCAAAGTTAATTTTTAAATAAGATTTTTTAAGGTGAAGCCTGGTACACCAATATGGCACTTACCCAAGACCTGTGGGTGAACAAGAAGTTTATCTCTAAATTTGTCCCTTGTAGTTCATCTTAAAAGTTATAACAGACATTCATTTTGTTTGATTGTATCATTCGCATCTCAGATTTTATAATCATTAATACCTGTGCACATAATCCTTTGTGCTCTTGGGAGTGCTCCTCCAGTTACCCTCAGTTTAAGGAACCCCAATTTTCAGACCTTCCTCTGTTTAGGATCTAGGCTGTAACTTCTGCTATAGGCAGTTGAACTAAGCCTGTACACCTTTTTGTTTTCTGCTTGTAAGCCTATACTTAGAATTTCTTTCTAATGATATTTCACCAAGCCAGGTTTTTTTTTTTTCCCCTTGTTAGACGTAAGTACTTATGTCATATTCCCATATTAAGTAGTCTATTGATCATTGATCAAAATACCTATAATTTCTAGAAAATATACTTACATATTTTGTTTTGCATTTTTTAATGCTGCCAATAATTCAAAAGTAAACAGACATCTGAGAAATAAAAAAAGTCAACATTTTTTAAAGTTTATGAATTCTCATGAGAACCTCTCAGACCAGCGCTCAACTTTTTTTTTATTTTAGAGAGTTTATTTATGAGAGAGAGCACACACGCACACATGTGTGCATACAGGGAGGAGGAGCAGAGGGAGAGGGAGAGTCCCAAGCAGACTCCTTGCTGAGTGCAGAGCCCTAGGTGGGGCTTGATCTCAGTCCTGAGATTGCAACCAGAACCGAAACCAAGAGTTGGACGCGTAACCGACTGTGCCACCCAGGCACCCCCACTTTTAGAGAGTATCTTAATTAGCCTGGTTATCTGGCTTTGTAGTCCATGGAGTTCCTATTAGACCTGTGGTCCGTAATAGGTGATAGCTTATGATTAATAGCAAGGCTAGAGACAAAACACACAATAGGTAGACAGATATAAGTATGAACCTCTGTCCCTTTTGCTGACTTTTTACCTCCCATTACCCCTGTCACCATAGGATGGTTTGTTCTATTATAGAGACTTTAATATCTGTATTTTAGAGACTTGAATAGGCTTAACTTTTCTACTGAGCTCTTCAAACTCAGTGTATTTAAAACTGAATATGTTACTTACCTTTTTAAATCTTGTATTCTTATCATTCAGTTAACTATGAAATAGGTCCTCTTTTGACTGTCCCTTCTTTTCACCCCTTAAAAAATCTAGTCTGTTTGGGGCGCCTGGGTGGCTCAGTTGGTTAAGCGACTGCCTTCAGCTCAGGTCATGATCCTGGAGTCCCGGGATCAAGTCCCGCATCGGGCTCCCTGCTCGGCAGGGAGTCTGCTTCTCCCTCTGACCCTCCCCCCTCTCATGTGCTCTCTCTCTCTCTCTCTCTCTCATTCTCTCTCTCAAATAAATAAAATCTTTAAAAAAAAATTAAAAAAAAAAATCTAGTCTGTTCTACTTAGAAATATTGATTCCCCCTTTGTTTCCATTGCCCATGCCCCTAATCTAGAGCCTATCGCTTTTCTGATCACTGTCTCCTAACTAGTTTTGTTTCCCTTTCCAAAGTTATTCTCCATGCTTTCATTATAGTTTCCTTTCTAAGGCAAATCTAATGCCATTGTTCCTTCCTTTTTCCTGTGATGAACCTACTCTAGAAAAACATCTGCACTCTTATCCCTCTGCTTTTCCTGATTTTCCTTCAGTCTGGCAAATTCTTATTCACATGTGGTAGTTATTAGTATTATTCCACCAGTATTCTGATGGCTCTCTGCACTTCCCTGTCTCCCTTCCCCACATTGAAATTAAGCGTGGCTCAGGATATCTCAGTTTCAGCACTATTGACATTTTGGGCTGGCTAAATTTTTGTCATGAGGTGCAGTCCTGTGCGTTGCAGGATGTTTAGCAACAGCTCTGGCCTTTACTACTTGATACCAGTAGTTCTCTGCTTCCCACCTTCCCATTCCAGTTGTGACAATCAAAAATGTCTTTAGATATTGCCAAGTCCCCTGAGGGACAGAGTTTTCCTGGTTGAGAACCACTGGCATGGCCATATGACGTTGGCCAATCAAATGTGAGCGGAAGTGATAGACTTTTAAAAGACAGTGCATGAGTTATCCTGTCTTTTCCCCTGCCATTTGAGGACATATGTAGTGATGGAGCCTTTGTTAGCCTAATTCCTGAAAAATGATAGTGAGTAGTGATCCGTTTATCTGAGACAGACATATAGTTTAGCTTATGCAGGAAATCTTTGTTTTAAGCTACTGATATTTTTGGGTTTGCTTGTTGCTGCCATGTAGCATAGCCTAGCCTTATTGCTAAACCATGGTAAGACTTCTTACCTCTGGACTTCCTGTGCTTTCTCATTTATAGTCCCAAATCAGTTTAATAGCTGTCTCTATTCTCATCTCTTACTTAGTGTAGTAATGGGATTGGATCTTCTAGATTAGTGGTTCTCAGTGGAATAAGTACTGTACTTTAAGGGATGTTGTGGAAATTAGAGGAGCATTGGTAGATGGGGGCAAAGGATGCCATCCTATAATGTGAGGGGCTGTGAAGAATTATCATGCATCCCATAACACTTTCACATGACCCAGAAATTCATGTAGGAGGTAAACCTATAATTAATTATCTAACTCCATCTTTTTTTTTTTTCCCTAAGATTTTATACATTTACTTGACAGAGAAAGAAAAAGTACAAGCAGGGGAAAGGGCAGAGGGAGAGAGAAAAGCAGACTCCCCGTTGAGCAGGGAGCCTGATGTGGGGCTCGATCTCAAGACCCTAGGATCATGATCTGAGCTGAAGGCAAACGCCCAACTGACTGAGCCACCCAGGTGCCCCTAACTCTTAATATATATTCATTTTTTCAGGAATTAAGTTTCTCTTAATTCTTTTTCTTAAATTGAAGTTGTTTTGTTTGGAATTTTATAAAGAATTTACTGTTTGGGGAAATCCATGTCACCATCTGCAGTGCCATTGTGCTATTTGAGTTGCCAAAACAACACACCTGTCTTGGAAGGTCTGAATTTGTCATAATTATGCTATCATAATTATGATGATTCTACATGTAAGTGCAAGTATCATGCCTGAGCAAATTTTTTTTTTTTTTTTTAAGTAGGCTCCAATGCAGGGCTTGAATTCATGACCCTGAGATCAAGACCTAAGCTGAGAGGGGCGCCTGGGTGGCTCAGTTGGTTGGGCGACTGCCTTCGGCTCAGGTCATGATCCTGGAGTCCCGGGATCGAGTCCCGCATCGGGCTCCCTGCTCGGCGGGGAGCCTGCTTCTGCCTCTGACCCTCCCCCCTCTCATGTGCTCGCTCTCTCTCATTCTCTCTGTCTCAAATAAATAAATAAATAAAAATCTTTAAAAAAAAAAAAAAAAAAAAAAGACCTAAGCTGAGATCAAGATTCGGACACTTAACTGACTGAGCCACCCAGGTGCCCCATGCCTGAGCATTTTTATTGAAATGCACACTTTATTATATATTAATCTTTTTCTCCTTTATGTTACAATTAAGGCATTGTTAAATTAAAAAAAAATATGTGTAAGGATGTTAGAACTTTGTTTCAGGATGGCCAAGAGGAGGTGATATAAGTTATTTGTTACAAAAATAGGATGTTTGTCTGATAGAGTTGAGAACCACTTTCTGATTATGTGCTACTTGTTTTTTGTATCTGGAGTGCTTTGCACATACTAGTAGATACAGTATTTGTTGGTCAATTTATGGTTCCCAGATTGCTCTTATGTACAGTGTTGCATTTGATTACCATAGAGAATCTGTAAAGTTGGCAAGGAGAACTTGTTCCCATTTTAGAGAGAACTGAAAGACATATTAACTTGCCCTATGATACTGCTAGAGTTTTAATCAGAATTTACAAATTTATTTATACCATTCTAGTACTTTTGTGTATCATTGCATACCACTCTTTTTTTTTTTTTTAAGATTTTATTTGAGAGAGAGAGCACAAACAGGGGGAGTGGGAAGGGCAGAAGGAGAGGGAGAAGCAGACTCGCCACTGAGTGGGGAGCCTGATTCTGAGCTGGATCCCAGGACCCCAAGATCATGACCTGAGCCGAAGTCAGATGCTTGACCTACTGAGCCACCCAGGCCCCCCTATCATTGCATACCACTCTTAAAATATTATTATCTAGAGCTATTTAATGAAGGAAAACATCTATATACCCCGTTGGTAGTATTTTTTATGCAGGGAACTTTACATTATGTTTTAGGCACTTGTAGTTATAGGAGTAAAACAGGCATAAAATCAAGAATGTGGTGTTTGAGAAAGTGAGGACTTTTTTTTTTTTTTTAAGATTTTATTTATTTGACACAGAGCACAAGCAGAGGGAGTGGCAGACAGAGGGAGAGGGAGAAGCAGGCTCCCCACAGAGCAGGGGGGAGCCTGATGTGGGACCCAGGACCCCAGGATAATGACCTGAGCAGTAGGCAGTCGCTCAACCAACTGAGCCACCCAGGTACCCAGTGAAGACATTTTTATCAGTTTTCAAAGAAATGTGCAATTAAAACATTAGGCCCCCAAATAGCTTGAGTTTTAGGGATGGTAGCATCTGAGTGTGGTGAAATAGTTACATTCAAACACTGTAATTACTTTTTAAATTAGCATAAATCTTTTGGAAAGTAGTATCAGAAATGAATTCAACAACAAAAGTATTTATATTCTTTAAAATTTGTTGCAAACGGGGCACCTGGGTGGCTCAGTCGTTCGTTAAGCGTCTGCCTTCGGCTCAGGTCATGGTCCCAGGGTCCTGGGATCGAGCCCCGCATTGGGCTCCCTGCTCCGTGGGAAGCCTGCTTCTCCCTCTCCCACTCCCCCTGCTTGTGTTCCCTCTCTCGCTGTGTCTCTCTCTGTCAAATAAATAAATAAAATCTTAAAAAAAAAAAAAATTTGTTGCAAGGAAATGCTACAATAAAAAGCTAGTCAATCTGTGTTTGCCTCATATATGTCAGGAACTGTGCCTGGTGCTGGAAATTTCTAAGGTGAGAAAGTTTTGCTGTTTTCTTGAACTTCTAGATTTGTGGCAACAGAGTGTGAGACAAATACATAATCAAATAACTATAACGTGTTGAGTTGTAATTGGGGTGTGTTTTAAATTTGAGGGAGGGGATAATTAACATACTAGGGAATACACAGTAAACATACCAGGAAAGTCATTCTCCAGGATTGGGGGTGGGGAGAGACCATTAAACTGCATTTTGAAGGGTAACTAGGACTTAACCAGGTGGATAAAATGAGACTGGATGTTTTAGGCAAAAGGAATAGCATGAACATGAATCTGAAAGCACATACAGAAAGGTATTCGTTTGACAATAAAGAGCACTTACATGTCCTAGGAGTTGGGCATATATGATGAATAAGGTAAGTACAATTCCTGTACCATAGATCTTTCAGTCTAGATATTAAAATTGTTATGAGGTTGGCATTCAGAGATTTCAAACTGGTGGTTCTCTTGGGCCAGATGTGAGTTGAAGGTGTGTTTTGTTTGGCATACACAGTGGTTTTTCTCTCCCTTTTCCTTCCTCCCTTTCTCCACAAATAAGTTGGTGATACTTAAAAATGAGATTTCAGGGCGCCTGGGTGGCTCAGTTGGTTAAGCGACTGCCTTCAGCTCAGGTCATGATCCTGGAGTCCCAGGATCGAGTCCTGCATCAGGCTCCCTGCTCAGCAGGGAGTCTGCTTCTCCCTCTGACCCTCCCCCCTCTCATGTGCTCTCTCTCTGTCTCATTCTGTCTCTCAAATAAATAAATAAAATCTTTTAAAAAAATGAGATTTCATACACAAATGAGCATTGAAGATCCGGCAGCAGTGGGCTAGCATTTTCATGTGCCATTTCCACTGGAATTAAATAGTGGCTACCTACTTTAGAAGGGTTTGCACTTGTGCTCCTCAGTACTTTTTTTAAACCTGCCACATTTTATTCATTTATATAATTTGCCAGGCTCCTATATGCTTTGAGTTGTGAGCCTTGGGTGAGTGGTTTACTTCTGTCCTTGCCCTTCTAAATTCTTTGACGTATTTTAATAGGAGAAAAATAGAAAAATGCATATTGTGTTTTAGGAAAATAACTGTTCAACTGAAAGAGGAATCAACTTAAAGAATACGGAATTCAAGTATCAGTCAACAAATTTAGACTCTATTTTTTATCTAATTCCTGTTTCCTTAATCATATACTTTGAATTTGGTAATAATACGTGTGATAGTACACTAAGAAAACAAACATCTGGGCTTTCAGAGTGCCTTGTTTTATCTTTGAGAACCATATAGAAGAATCTGGAATAAGCACTGAAAGAATGTGTAAAAAATAAATCTCCTTTTAAAGTAATCATTTTAGTATTCAGACTATGAACATTTTAGTACTCAGTTTATAGCTTCCTTTTTATTTTTTAAAGTAGGATTCATGCCCAACCTGGGGCTTGAACTCATAACCCTGAGATCAAGAGTTGTGTGCTCTATCAGCTGAGCCAGCCAGGTGCCCCTGTAGTTGCTTTTTACTGAACATTATGTGCTAGGCCCTTCATGTAGATGTTCTCCTTTGAGCTCGGTATGCACCTTTTAATCCAGGTTCAGAGAGTTTAACTTAATTTGTCCAACTACTTAGTGTGAGAGCTGGGATTCTAATCCAGATTTCTGACTCCCAACTCCCCCTACCACCCCAGGCAGGTAATCTTGGGTTATTCAGAAAGTGTATCTTCAACATGTATTTCACATGTGTTTACTGAATGTGGGCAAATGCTTACTATTCAGGGGTATAAGAAAACTGCTTCTCTGCATTGGACTTATAATTAGTTGAAAAGGCAGGCATTTATGTAAAATAGATAACAGTAGAGGGGAGCATGAGTTAAATACCAAGTGATTGATAGAAATGCCAGGGAGGCCCAAAACTACAACAGTATCAGGGAGAACAGAAAGGAGGAGACTGCTAGAAATGACTGAGGTAGAGAATCATGTAACTTTGTGAGAGAATGTGAGGGTAGTGAATCAGAGTAGGTCAAAGATGATTTACCAAGCTTTCCAGTGCTGGGTAATTGAGTGGAATTAATACTTCACAAATAAAGGTTATCAGAAGAGGAACAGGCTTTGGTAGAGACTGCTGAGTTAGTTCTTGTTTATTTTGTTTTGTTTTTGTAAGCTCTGTGCCCAGTGTGGGGCTTGAACTTACGACCCTGAGATCAAGAGTGGCTTGCTCTACCAACTGAGCCAGCCAGGCACCCTGGTGGGGGATAGATTTTTAATGATTCAGGTAAATAACGAAAGAAAATAAAAGAATAAGCATGGAATATAGTATCATCAACAAACAAAAAATCAGCATAAGGTGTAGTCTCCATTTCCACTTTATCTCATTTATTCTTAGTCTGATGGCCTTTTCTTATTCCATGTGAGATCTTAAGGTTAGATAAGTTATTTCGGTTTTGTACATATTGAATAGATTCTTCATTAATATTCATTTTCTATATTTTGATTTCTTTTGAAAATAATTTACCTTACTGCTTTTACAGGTAAAATCTTTTGAGGAAATCAGGGGTCTATTATTTTAATAATAACTTTATTAAGATATAAGTCACATACTCTAAAATTCACTCAGTGGTTTTCAGTGTAGTGGCAGAGTTGTGCAACCATCACCCCTATCAATTTTAGAACATTTCATTACCCCCAAAAGAAACTCCATACCCATTAGCAGTCACTTCTTGTTTCCGTTCCTCCTAGCCTCTGGCAACCAGTGATCTGCTTTTTCTTTGTATGCATTTGCCTATACTGATATTTCATATAAATGGGATTATAAACATGTGGCCTTTTATGACTGGCTTTTTTTTTTTTTTAAGATTTTTTTTTATTTGAGAGAGAGAGAGAGAGAGAGACAAAGACAGAGCATGGTCATGGGGGAGGAGGCAGGGGGAGGAGGCGGAGGGAGAAGCAGACTCCTGAGCAGGGAGTCCGATGCGGGGCTCGATCCCAGGACCCTGAGATCATGACCTGAGCCAAAGGCAGATGCTTAACCGACTGAGCCACCCAGGTACCCCATTGTGACTGGCTTTTTTCACTTAGCATGTTTTCCAGGTCTATTCATGTTATAGCATGTATCAGTACTTCATTTTTTTTATGACTGAATAATATTACATTGGATATACTGATTTATATAGTCATCAGTAAATGGACATTTGTACTGTACTTTTGGGTTCTTATGAATGCTACTGCCATGAACATTTATGTATACTGTTTTTTGTGGACATAAGTTTTCAGTAATCTTGGGTGGAATTGTGAAGAGTGGAATTCCTGGGTCGTATAGTAACTCTGTGTTTAACATTTTGAGGAATTTTCAGACTACTTTTCAAAGTGGCTATACCATTTTGCAGGCCTACCAGCAATGAATGAGGGTTCCATTTCTCTACTTCCTTACCAGTGCTTATTATTTAGCTACTCTTTTATTTATTTAACTTAGTGAATGTGAAGTGGTACCTCCTTGTGGTTTTGATTTCCCTAATGACTGATGATGTTTGAGCATCTTTCATATGCTTATTGGCCATTCTTTGGAGAAATGGGTATTAAATCCTTTGCCCATTTAAAAATTTGTATTCATCTTTTCATTGTTGTCAGTGGTCTCTTTAAAAAGATGGGTGTTTTTTTAACTTATAAATGGCATTTTGTAACAGGTGATGGTAAATTTTTCATGTGTATTAGTGGTGGACTTTCAGGTTTAAGTAGTTGTTAATCTAGCATATTTTAAAGCACTGGTCTTCATTAGCCATCATTTAAAAAAGTCTTGTTAAGATTTAACTTTAGGGTGATTAGTTCTGTCCACAAGACTTGATGGAGCATGCCCCTATAATAACAAGAAAACCTAACTTTAATATTCTTTGGAAGGTCAAAAACAGCAACATTTTAATTTATTTAAAACTCTAAGCACCAAATTTAAATTATGTGTATTGAGTCTTTGACTTAACTGGAGCAGTTCTATCTGTTCCCAAGTAACTGAATCTACTTTGTGAAATGTGTTTTAATGTCTATGTCTCATTTTTTTTTTTTAGGTTATCCTGAATACCACATGCCTAATACTTTTCCTTGCAACGTTAGCCATTGTTTTTCACTGCCTCCAAAAGATCAGAATTTCTCCGGAAATTGGAGACATATTTGATTTAAAAGAAATAACTGTAACAAATGGACAATATGTCAATTACAAATACACCAACAAGTAATGATGCCTGTCTGAGCATTGTACATAGTTTGATGTGCCATAGACAAGGTGGAGAGAGTGAAACATTTGCAAAAAGAGCAATTGAAAGTTTGGTAAAGAAGCTGAAGGAGAAAAAAGATGAATTGGATTCTTTAATAACAGCTATAACTACAAATGGAGCTCATCCTAGCAAATGCGTTACCATACAGAGAACATTGGATGGGAGGCTTCAGGTTAGTCTTGTTTGAGAGTTTTTCTATGTCTTTTGTAGTGGCAGATTAAAAAATTCTTGCTTCCTCTTAAGTTACTATTAGATAATTTAATGTTTGCTCCATCTCTTCAGATACTGTACATCCTATACCAATATGCATTATGGGAATCTATGGAAGAATATATTCTTCCACATAATAAAGATGTATCTTAAAAGTTTTTTAATGTTCTAAGAAAAAAATTCAATTTGGAAAAATTTGGAAAATAAAATAAAAAGCAGAAGAAACGCCATACCTTTAGCACTTTGGTATTCATCTTTGTAGCTTTTTCCCTCTTCTTTTGGTATTTTATGTACATTTTAAAAACTGAGTTATACTTGGTTCTTTTATAACTTAGAAATCTGATACTGTATGTTTGGTACTCACATATGAAAAAGACTCTAAAAGAGTTCAGGTATATCTTTAAAACTCAAGGAGTTAAAAGCTTATATTTTATAAAATTTTTTAATCTTTCATTTTCACTGATTACATTTTTTATATAGAAGTACATCATGGGGGCGCTTGGGTGGCTCAGTCGTTAAGCGTCTGCCTTCGGCTCAGGTCAAGATCCCAGGGTCCTGGGATCGAGCCCCGCATCGGGCTCCCTGCTCCGCGGGAAGCCTGCTTCTCCCTCTCCCACTCCCCCTGCTTCTGTCCCCTCTCTCGCTGTGTCTCTGTCAAATAAATAAATAAAAATCTTTTAAAAAAAAAAGTACATCATGTATCTCCTGTGCTGAATATATATATTTTTAAAGATTTTATTTATTTATTTGACAGAGAGAGACATAGTGAGAGAGGGGACAGAAGGAGGGGGAGTGGGAGAGGGAGAAGCAGGCTTCCCGCGGAGCAGGGAGCCCGATGCGGGGCTCGATCCCAGGACCCTGGGATCTTGACCTGAGCCGAAGGCAGACGCTTAACGACTGAGCCACCCAGGTGCCCCATCCTGTGCTGAATATTTTTAAAGAAACATACAGAAATATTATGTCATTTAGATTTAAAAATTTTATTTCTAGATTTTAGGAATGGTTACTTCAACAAACTCATACTTTTTTTGCATTTTAAAAACCTGAGCACAGGTCTTGAAAAAATACCTTAGTTCATAAATGTTTCTCATTTATGAAATGGGGGATTATAATACTGATGTTGTAGGATTGTATGAATTAAATGAGAACATATTTAAGTGCCTTGTTTAATGTGTAATGCATAACTGATGATCAGTAAGTGGTCGTTTGTATTTCCTAGGTGGCCGGTCGGAAAGGATTTCCTCATGTGATCTATGCCCGTCTCTGGAGGTGGCCTGATCTTCACAAAAATGAACTCAAACATGTTAAATATTGTCAGTATGCGTTTGACTTAAAATGTGATAGTGTCTGTGTGAATCCATATCACTATGAACGAGTTGTATCACCTGGAATTGGTAAGTAGACTTTGCTTTTATCCTCAGATGCACAAAGGGAAAAAATCTCAGTAGTGTTTTAATTTTTCTACGTTAAATTATAAATTTGGATATAGCCCAGGACTTCAAAGGATCAGATATTTTTAATGAAATATGAATATTTAAATTTCAACTTTAGAATAGATTTGTATTTTGATTGCTAAAACTATGTGTACACTATAGTTCATGTTCTGCCCATTTAGAATGTTGTTTTTGAAAAATAAGATGGAAGGCATTATTGAATTGTTTATGTATTGGCAGATAGCATTTATACTACTCTTCTTGAATTGAAATAGTTCACGAAGTTTTGAATCTCTGGGTTAAATTTACATTTTGTAATTTTAAATACAATGGAAAATATTTTCATGGTAATGATTAATGTTTCATTTTCTTTTCCCCTTTAAAAAATTAAGATCTCTCAGGATTAACACTGCAGAGTAATGGTAGGTAATCTGTTTCTTGTAACTTTCTCTGTTTTCTTTTATTCTGTCCCCTCTATTTTTTATTGACCTAAAATTAGTTTGTGTGGGTGCTGGTAACATTTGCAAGAAAAATACTCATTGCTTTGGAAGTGTAGATTTTTGGGGAGCATGCATCAGTACTTAAAACTGGATTTAAATAGGCTGGTGGTACTTTGGATTTCAACTACCATTTATACACTCAAGTGGTCTAAAAAATATGATAGGGGAATATAAAACATACGAAGAGTTTTTTTTGAATTGGTAAAAACTGGCTATTTTGGAAGAAAATCTCAGAGAGCCAGTTTAAATGGGTATAAATATCTGTAATGTTTGGTAATTTGGAGTCATGTATAGCATGTCCTTTAGAAATACCAATATTCTAATTTTTCTTTGTTTCTCCCTAATTTATTTTTAGAAATGATAATTTTAAGTATGATTTAAAACTACATATATTAACATTTTTTTTGGTCTTGTTACATTTTGAGTAAATAAAACAAGTCTACTCTCACTTTCATAGATGATCTAATTCTATTTTAAAAAGGAGTGTTGAGTTAGGGAAATGAAATCATTGGGGGGGATGTTGTTTTTTAGTGTAATATTTGAGAACAGATATCTGTTAAAACTTAGTTTTGTTACTCAGAACATGTTAATGAACTACAATTTTTATAAGAAGTAATTAATTTGCAGAGCAACTCTCATAAAGAACCACCATTATCTTAGATAGGTATGCAATTGTTCTGGAGGGAAATTAGTGGGTTGGCACTTCTTGTTGCAGAATCTTAGAGGTAAGTCAGAAATACCATCTGACCTTAAACAAAATTTAGGAAGAGCAACAAGTCTACTTGTTTTTATTGTCCACTTTCCTTCCATGTCACTGTAATAGAGGAAGACTAGTGCCTTTTGGTACTTGCTAATGGTTAGTGGGTTTCTGAGAATAGTGGGTTGGTAATATGGTAGTGATCTGGGAAGGGTAGCTCTAAGATTGGTTAAATTCCTGCCTCTTTGCTACACAGATACTGATATTATGTTATTTATTTTCTTTGAAAGTAAATACCCTTCAGATCTTCACCATTCTCCATTCCTGATTTTGGAGAATTAAAGTATTCAGCTCAGTAGGGATTAAGGATTGGGGGCCTATAGTGATACTTATACCAGAATCTTCTTAGTGGGAGTGGTTGTGAGGAGATCCAGTTTTGAAGACTCATTACACTCCTCCCTTATCCTAACATGCTGCTGCTGTTATGAGTAGCTGTCTTTGGTCGGATTGTGTGGGTGATAGGCTCTTTTTAGTGGTTCTGAGGTTGTTTTAGCCTTGCAGATCCCCCTAGTGGTGGTTTGTAAAGGTCAGCTTCAGTGGCTTATTCCCTCAGAAAACAACAGGTGTTTTTCACAGCCCCTTCTGGATTTGGACAAAGAAATAATACAAAGCCAGGCAAAGAAAACATTAAGAAAATGGGATAATTCCTTCACTTTTGAGTTGGAATCTTAGGGTAATCATTTCCAGCCTGTCTCATATCTTCTATGAAACGTTCCATGACCACATCAGTCTGCATATTCATTTTAAGAAATATTTAATAAGCATGTATTGCTTGGTACTGTGTTAGGATCTAGGGACAATAGTATAAGTAAGGTGTGTTTTCTCCACTCTAGGTAGCTCAGAGTTTAGTGGAGGAAAGACAAGGTAAATAAGACAGCAACAGTAGCATCAGACAAGTGCTGTGCTCTGCCTGTGGGTAGTGATGAAGAGCACTGACTTAGGGTGAGTCCAGTGGCTTCAGCTTAGTGATGAATGGTGGGGTCCAATTTTCTTAACTGATACATAGTGATGAATGTCCCTTATACATTCCTTTACTCCTCGTAGAACAATTTACAATTACATGTATGATTGCTCTAACAGTACGGTTAAAGCATAACAGCTAACACTTGCCAAGTACACACTTTGTGTCCAGTACTGAGCTATATGAGTTACAAGTATTGTTTCATCATTCTCATTATACCCCCACATGGAAGGTCACATTTTCCACACTTGATTAAATGAAGATCGAGAAAGACAGCTAGGAGGAGCTGGAGTAATGTGTGCTCAATATTAGATATTTAAACAATAGAAAAATAGAAGAGTGTAAGTTCCATGAGGGCTGAGATTTTTCTTTTGTTTATGAATGTATTCCAGGTGCTAGAACAGTACCTGGAACATAGGTGCTCAATAAATATTTATTCAGTGAATGAATTTGTTCATTGCTAGTCCATGAAGAGAAATACTTAATAGTTTGGTGTCTTTTATTCTGGACTTAAAAAATATATACTATATGTTTTTTAATTTTATTTTTTTGAATAGGCAATACATGGTCCATAAATCAAAATACTATAAAAAGGTATACAGTGAAAAGAAGTGCTCCCACCCCTGCCCCCATTCCCCCCTACCTCAGGTAATCAATTTTATTAGTTTCTGGTGTTTCCTTCCAGGGTTTCTTTATGCAAAAATACATGTGTTATTTCCCTCCTTTCTTACATAAAAAGCATATTGTGCACTTGTTCTGGACCTTGCTTTTTAAATTACGGTTTGTGATTTTTTAAAACATGCATGTGATCGTAGTGTACAATAGTGTTTTGTAACCTCCTTTTTTTCTCTTGGCAAAAATATACTGCAGACATCTATCCTTGATTCCTACAGTTTTACCTAAGGGACATGTTTTAAGTTATTTGATTGAAGAGACTTATAGTAAGGTAGAAGTCTCAAACTTATCTTTGGGGAAGGTTTAGTCAATGTATTAGGCAAGAAAATATTATGAGGCATAGCTCTTTAAAAGTAGAGTTTAGTTGTTATGATTGCACATTAAGCTGAGAAGAGTCAACTGAAAAGCAAAAATGATGAGTATCAAGTTGACTGACCATTTTCTCAAATCAATAGCTTTCTCCTTATGTACTAGCAATACCAACATCTTGGTAAAAAGATCCTTGTCACGATAATAACAAAAAACCCTAAAATATCCAGGAATTACATAGAGATGTCAGAAGCTATATGAAGAAAATTATAGAACTTTGTTGAAGAGTATAAATTTTTTTGTTTTTGAAGAGTATAATTTTTTAAAAAGAAAGATTGGGTAAATATGTAATATCCACTTTGTCCCAAATGATTTTTTCTTTTATTTTTATGATTTGGCTAACATTAGTGATGAATGGTTGGGTCCAGTTTTCTTACTGATATATAGTGATATGTTAAGCATCCTTTTGGTTATCTTTTTGTTTCCCTAGAATTTTTTGAAGACAAACTTTTTGCAAAATCTTCATTACTTTTTTTTTTAAAGATTTATTTATTTGAGAGAGAGCGCATGTGCATGCGTGCATGGGTGGGGGCAGGGCAGGGGGAGAGAGAGTCTTAAGCAACCTCGGTGCTGAGTGTGGAGCTGGACATAGGACTCGATCTCACTAGCCCAAGGTCACAACCTGAGCTGAAACCAAGAGTCGACGCTCAGCCGACTGCACCATCCAGGTGCCCCTTCATGACTTTTGATGCATGGAAAAGCCCTTTAAGAGATTGTACATAGAAATTTGAATAACGGATTATTCGTACTGCTTTGAAATAGTCTCCATTAAAAAAAAAAAGGCCATGTTGGGGCACCTGGTTGGCTTAGTCGGTAGATCACGCGACTCTTAATCTCAGGGTTTGCTAGTTCAAGCCCAACTTTGGGCATGGAGCCTACTTAAAAAAAAAGGGCCATGTAACGAATTGGTATTTATGTGTAATCAGTTTTTTCAAAAATTGACATAGGGAAAGATAAAGGGCGCTATATGTTAATTCTTAATGGAAAAGAGGATGTCTTGTTGTGGACTGTTTATTGACTGTTCTAAGAGGAGAACGTAGTATTGGAATTCAATGGATTGTAAAATTCTGGGTTAATGTTAGTTTAGAAGTAGTAAAGAGTTGTTTGCTAAATATAAAAAGCACACCCCAAAGCAATAGCCTAAAAAAAATGGGGAGGTTCTGGGCAGAGAACAGTTGATACCAATGCAGTTTAAGTTTTCTTTTTTTCCTTAAAACAAAGGCAACCATTCCCTAGTTTGTTAAAGGAAAAGTGTTATGTTGTATCAGCTAGAGTTTAGGTTTGCTTATTAAGGTGTAACCACATAGGTGAAAGATGTTGATTGAATTTTTTCACAACATATATTTATCAAGCATCATTATTTGATTTGGGTTTTCAGAAGGAAATTTCAGTTTGACTTACCATTTAGAATTTTTCTTTCTGGTTCTAGCCCTGTAGGGGACATTCAGTACCTTTCACTTTCAAAGTATGTCACTTAACAGTAAGTCTAAATCCTGGAACTGGATAGCTATCAGATCCCATTCATATTTCTACACTGTGAAATTAGCAAAAAGATACATAGCCAAGCCCTTGATCTCAGTTTGGTCTTCTCATGGATAAACATTTTCCCCCAGCCATTTAGTTTTTATCTAACTCATGTATTTAAGATGGTTATTACTTCTAGGTTAATCCAGAAACTAAGGAATACCTCTTGAGGACCACTTCTGGAAGTTGTTGAAATGTAGTCCAGCTTCAAATTTCAGGGGGTCAGTCAGGTTGACTGATAATATATCTGAGATCCCTACTTCTAAATAAATAGTTTTTGTGGATAAAGTAGTATTCTTTTCAAATATGAAAAAATTCTGAGTTAGAGTTATTTACACTATAGTTGATTTTAGGTGTTGTCATATTACTTACAAGATTTTTTTTTTCCAGTAACCGAATCTTACAAGATTTTAAAATGTGTTTAATTTTTTATGTAGCTCCACCAAGTATGTTGGTGAAGGATGAGTATGTTCATGACTTTGAGGGACAGCCATCATTATCCACTGAAGGACATTCAATTCAAACCATCCAGCATCCACCAAGTAATCGTGCCTCAACGGAGACCTACAGCACCCCAGCTCTGTTAGCTCCATCTGAGTCTAATGCTACCAGCACCACCAACTTTCCCAACATTCCTGTGGCTTCCACAAGTGAGTAGTAGAATCAGATGTAGTCAGCAAGTTGATCTTACCCTATTCAATATTTATATGTAATAATTATATCTACTTGGAGGAAAACTCCAAGTAAGTAAAAATCAAAAGTACTGTGGTATCTTTTATAGGATAAAAGTATTAAGTAGGCTTTTCAGTTGGTCCTGGAAAAAATAGTGTTTATAATCTACTTGAATGTTTTTATGTTGATGTACAGTCACTGGAATTTAAGTAATGACTTTGATTAAATTAGTGGTCTAATTTAAATTAGTGGTCTAATTTGTACTTTTTCTACTATTACATGCAGAAGTAAGAATCATCTTGCACTTTCAGATGTGTTTTAGAGAAGTGTTTAAGTAGTTAACAAGTAGTTTTGGACCAAGATGTTTATAAAAATCTCTGTCAATCAAATTGTATGCTTTTCCTTAATTAGGGTTTCTATTGTGCTTTGTCTGGCAGAATATTACTTTATAATCATTTCAGTCTCCCATTGTACAAACTTAGAAAAAGGGATCTTGACAAAGTTGTTTATAACATACATCCCTCAAGATAGACATTAAGTATTTTAGTCAATTTTGAAATAAAGCTAAATTCTAGGTATCTATTATTATTATTATTTTTAACCAAGAAGTCTTTTTCAAAAAGATTCTTCCCATGATAGAGATGCCATTTTCTTTGCCACATTATAGAGGCAGAGGGCTATTAGGTTTATCTTTTCTTGGGGCCTGATTAAGGCACTCATGACTCTGTTCTGTTAATATTGCTGTTTATTTTCACAGTTACCAAAGGTTGCACAGTTTGCTGTTTGGCAAGTGGAGTTGCCTTTTTTTTTTTTTTTTTTTAACTAATTACAGAGCAGGGTCTTGGCATGTGTATGGTGTTATTTGTACCTGGTTGCTAAGGAGATTGTACCTAAGCCACATCAGCAGCAGATTGTTGATAGATCTGGACTAATACTTTATTAGCAGCTACTAAAGGGAGCATTATTCTATTTACTTTAATATCAGATCAGATTCAAAATGGAAATTTGATCTTTGGAATAAATAGGGGACTGATTTCTCTAATTGAGTTTATAAGTATGGTATACCAAATATCCCCCCCTTTAATTCATTTCACCTCTTCAAAGCAGTATATTTTGGATTTTCTGCATGAGATGACAGTCTCACCATAGACAACATATTCTAAGTGGAGTTTATAGGTTAAGCACATACTTTAGACCTGGACCCTCTTAATCACTTAGTGCTTCTGTTATCTGTCTGCTCTTTATTAACCAATTTGGGAATATAGTTGACAGAGTGGTCAGTGATGGAGAATAAAAGAAAGCACTTTATAGCCACCCAAGCATAGATTAGTGAGAGCGCAGCCACTTACTTACTTACTTCTATTGATATTATCTGGAGATTGAATTTGCATGCCTTTGTTGATGCTTGCTAAAATGACTTTGTTTTAAGTGTTCTATCCTCTGGATTCAAGTCCTATTGAAAACCAGAAAAAGTGGTATTAGTGAAATTCCAATAATTTTTCTTGGTAGTTTTTGGATGTATTTTTCTAATTGAAGAGATCATTATTTTTAGAATTTGTCACAAAATGTTCTTGTAGATCTCAAAATGTGTATTGATAGAATTAAAAGAAAGAAAAAAATTCGACTAAAACAGGAGTTGGAAGACTCTTTTGAAGGAGCTGGTATAGTTGTATTATTTAATTTCTTATATACTTGGAATTGTGTAATGGAAATATTCAGTACAGATAACCACAGTGGGCTACTTTATAGTGTGTTCATTTTGCACTTGAATATCTTCAGGTTTTCTTTCTAAATATCTGTAATTAAAATAATCTCATTTTGCTTGTATAGTGACACTTTTTATAAGCTAGCTAAGAGTCTGGCATGCATAGTTGTTAAAGGCAAGAGTAAAAGTATAATTGACATTTAAAGATAACTTGGAAAAAATTTGGGGGATGAGTTAGGGAGGGAGGTTACTAAAAACATCTTTAAAAGTAAATAATTTGGAGATTATTGCAACAATCTCTAACTTTTGATTTTATAATCCTCACCTTAAGGAAATGTGATTTGCAGAGAGGAGAAAAGTGTTCCTTTTCCTTGATACTTTGAGCAATGGTGTCATTTCCTTTCTTCTATCTATACTCCCATTTAGATGAGAAAAGACTGAAGTGATGCCAGTTATAGATAACGGTTACGAAATTTCAGTGCTTCCCAAATGCGATAAACAATTGACTTAATGCTTGCTTGAAGAAATCAAGCTTTTTTCACTTAAAAAAAAAAAAAAAGCCTTAAAAATATAGGTTGTTGGGGCACCTGGCTGGCTTGGTTGATGGAGCATGTGACTCTTGATCTCAGGGTCGTGGGTTTGAGCCCCACTTTGGGAGCAGAAAGTACTTAAAAAAATAAAAAATAAAATCTTTTAAAAAAAATGTAGGTCAGTAAGCAATATCATTGAATGGTTTTGAGTAGAATAGAAATCAGACAAATCTTACTCCTCCTGGTATATTACATATAGAAAGGGTAACTAATTTCCTCTCAGTTTGGGAAGATGGTAGTGTTCTTGGAAGGAAGTGATTTTTGGTTTTTAAAAGTACATGAAAAAATTTCAAAGTAGACTTATATTTTGTTGTTGTGGTTTTTGTTTATTGTTTTTGTTTTTCTTTTCTTTTTTTTTTTTTTTTACTAGCAATGCTCTATTGATTGAATAGTGGAGCTTGACCTTTTCTAAACTTCACCTTACCCATCACATTCCATTTAAAATATTTGCCTGCTCTGCTTTTCTTTTATCAAACTGTAGCATTTTGCTATTATCAGTACCAGTGCTAATAATAATGAATTTCCAGTTTTCAACATTTCCTTGAGTGTGGACTTCTGGAGTGCTAATCAGAAAGGTCCAGAGCTACATGGCATGCCCAGGGATGAGCTGATGTACTTCTGAAGTTATTATGATAAGCTAGACATGTAGTGGCATTTTGCTGGCATTTGAAGAATATTTATGAAGAAAAAATTCTCTAAGATTAGCTAGACATTACTTAAGGTAGAACAGTTTTGGACATTTTCAAGTTAAGGTTTGCCTTCATAGATGACTTTAGGATTTATTACTTGATAGACCATAGATGAGTTCCATTTTTTGCCCATCTTTATAGTTGTGATTATCAGATATAATTGGTCCTTCATATACTGTATGAAAGCATAGGATTGCATCGATCAATGTACCGTATTAATGTCTTCTTGTTCCTCTAGGTCAGCCTGCCAGTATACTGGCGGGCAGCCATAGTGAAGGATTGTTGCAGATAGCTTCAGGGCCTCAGCCAGGACAGCAGCAGAATGGATTTACTGGTCAGCCAGCTACTTACCATCATAGTATGTACATGCTTTTTAAAATCTTTTAAGTAGTTGAGAAAAAATAGGCAGGCTTTCTAAAAGCAAATTAATCCATGTGGGCCTTAATTTTTAGACAGCACTACCACCTGGACTGGAAGTAGGAGCGCACCATACACACCTAATTTGCCTCACCACCAAAACGGCCATCTTCAGCACCACCCGCCTATGCCGCCCCATCCCGGACATTACTGTAAGCTCTCGTTTTTGTTGTAAGGGCCGTTTCTTTTTGAGAACTGGTTTTCTTTCTATTTTTTTTTTTTTTAATGTTTTTACATCTTTTATTCATCTTACAATTTAGTTTCATTAAATGATTACTGCTTTTCAGCATTTTTGGTAAACAGTATTATTTACTTTTTACAGTTTTGTTATCATACCTTTGTTTTAGAGGAGTGTTGTTTACTAAGTACATTTATTTCTCTGTTGCTGATGTTTCATTAACAGCACATTGATTTCCATTCATTTGTTTGCTTTGTATATGTTCCTAGATCTCACGTATATCTGTATATCCACCCTAAGTGGGTTGAAACCCCTTGAGTGTCAAGATCTCAAGGTTTCCTCATCATACTATTCAGCATACTATAGACACTTAGATGTTGAATCTGTCATTACTCTGTGCAGGCTTGACTGGGAGGGAGACTCTACTAATAATCATAGCTTGTAGTTTCAGGCAGAAGAGGAACATTGTTCATCTGGCTTAGTGAAGTCAAGAGCATAAATTTTTCTTAATGTATTAAATTCCTTTTCCTCCATTATAAATTAATAGTACCAAAGAAAACTTGGAAGATACAGAGAAGTGTAAATAAGAAAATAAAAATTACCCAGAGTCCTCCTACCTAGAGATATCTACTTCTAATATTTTGTCTTATTTTTTCTTCCAGTCATATAAATGGGTGTCTATACACTTGGGAGGGAAAGGATCATACTGTGTATATATTGTTGTATCCTTCTTATTTTCAGTTATGTTACTGTTTTTCCATGTTTTAGAGAATATAATTTTTTATGGCTGCCTGGCCCAGCATAGTGGTTAAGGTGCTGAGTTTGGACCCTTAATTGGCTGTGTGACCATTGGCAAGTTACATAACTCCCACTAACTAAGCCTTAAGGCTAACAGTAGTATCCATCTCAAGGAATGTTGTAAGAAGTAAATGTAATAATTCTTGTGAAGTGGTTAGCACAATGTTTTAACACTTAATAATCTCTCAATTATCTTAGCTACTGTTCCATTATGTAAATATCCTTAATTTAATAAACCCTAAACACTTGTTTTGAGAATGGACCTAACAGTTTGAATTATTACCATCTATTGCGTTGTAAATTATACTCTATCATGTTAAATGAATAATTCATTTATAATTTACATTAAATTTTCCATGTACAATTATTGTAAATTGCTAATAGCACTTGGCACATAGCATTAAAATGTTAGCTCTTAAATACCCACAAAAGTAACTCAAGAGTATTTGCTTATTATAAAGTAATCTAAACAAAGCTTTTACATTTTTAGACATTGCATAAGCTTGATCTAAACAACTCCTAAGGTATGGTAGTTATATTTAAGTAAGGTTTATTAAAAGTTTTAGCATTGGAAAACTTTTAATAAATAAAAATGGGATTTTTATTGTCTTTTCTTTAGGGCCAGTTCACAATGAGCTTGCATTCCAGCCTCCCATTTCCAATCATCCTGGTAAGTGTATTTCAACATTGATTCCCTATATTTAGATTTTCTTTATAGTAATTAAAACGTACACACACACACACACACACACACACACAAACACACGTTTTAGTATAATTACAGAGTAACCTAACTTTTTAGATAAATATAATACTGCTTATCGCATTAGCTAATCAACAGTTTACGAGTAGCTGATATAGTCACACATAGGGTGTCCATATTTGATTCTTTTTAACTGTGTGAAAGAAAAGACAAGAACTGTTTTTTTCAGCTAAAATATGAAGTAACAAAATGCTGGTTTTAGCACTGAATACATAAATATGTAGCAGAAGAAAACTAGGTTTCAAAATAGAACAGCTGTAAAACTGTAGCTTAAAAAGCCAGGGAAGAATCTGAAGTAGATGCTGAAAATAAAAATAATTCACTGTGTCTGTTTTAGAAGATAGATTCAGGAATTTCTGGTTAATTGGAATTTTTAGAAACTTTTTGATTAGTCTTCAAAGCAGTAAATAACTAAATAGATTTCCTCAGTTCAGAGTTTGAATATATCTTTTTAAACTATAGAAGTAATAAAACAGAAAATTTCAATAAAATAAAATACTGAGGGCTTCTTAGCATTAACATAAGATTTTGATTTGTTTTCCTCTATCCCTTCGTATCTATTTTTCTTAGCTTTTTAAAAAGTTGCAAATATTTAATTTCCACTCATCACTTAATTTTTCCCCTAATTAAAAATAATTTGTTTTATTATGAAGAATTTCAAACATATACCAAATATCAGACACCCCCCCTGCCCCAATATACTCATCCCTCAGTTTCAGCTATTAACAGCTCTGGACCAGTCTTGTCTCATTCATACCCTCACTTATTATTTTGAAGGAAATCGTATAAAATTGTTTTGTATATAAATATATGAACATATATTTCCAATAAAATTTTTTTTTAAAACATAACTACAATAAGCATAATGATCAATTTAAAGGATAACTTACAGTTCTTCAAATAGATCTACATAATTTTCTTCAACAGTGTTCTGTTTGTTATTTTTTATTTTCTAATTTTTCTTTCGGATGTTAAAAAAACCCAAAACCATTGAGGGTAAGATTTTCAAGCTTGTAACTCTTCTCATATTTCAGTTTAAGAGATTTAAAGAGCTTCTGAATAAAAAAGCCGAATTGCTTTACAGTGATTGCATCAGAGTATGAGAGTTTTACCATGCTCACCAGATTAGGTGGATAGTTTGATAGACTTTTTGTTGATTTAGGAGGCAAATAATATTTGTTTTGATTAGAAGAAAAATGCTATGGGTGGGGCAGAAGTACTTTTTAACCGTACATAATTACTAGTTAAGTAATCCTCTTTAGTAGATTTTTCTATATGTTATTTGCGTATTTATTGTGGCTTTAAACATTTTTTGGGGTTAAGGAGCCTTGCCTTTTTATAAACATTTTTATTGAGAAATATATGGAAAAGTACGTAAAACAACTATACGTGCAGTCTCATGAATAACATTGAAGCCAACACCTAGGTAACCACCCTTCAGATTGATAACTAAAATTTGCCACACCCCTAGAAAACTTCCTATCCTGTGCATTTTGTTTCAGTCAAAAACTTCTCCTCCCTACCAGAGAGCACTGTTCTTTTTTTTTTTTTTTAAGGTTTTATTTATTTATTTGACAGAGACACAGCGAGAGAAGGAACACAAGCAGGGGGAGTGGGAGAGGGAGAAGCAGGGAGCCTGATGCGGGACTCGATCCCAGGACCCTGGGACCGTGACCTGAGCCGAAGGCAGACACTTAACGACTGAGCCACCCAGGTGCTCCTGTTCTGCTTTTGGTGGATACTATTTTTTTTTTGCTCTTTGAAAGTGATGAATGCATTACGAGACAGTCTAGTTTAGTAGATTGGTTTTACTTGTTTTTGAAATCATATAAATAAAATCATTGTATCCAAATCTTAATTTGTTGTGAATAAGCATACTGTGATAAGAGGGGAAAATCTAGAGCCTTAAGAATGAGAATTTTTTCTGGCTTCAAGGCAGCATCATTGAGAGTCAGTAGTGGTTCTTGGCACTTTTGGGGGCCTCAGTGTCCATATGGCTTAGTGGAAGGTGGTCTGCGGGAGAGAGAATAACCAGAGCTGAGAAGAAAGATGTACCCTGAATGAGATGGTGAGGTGAAGTTGGAAATGGTTATTTGGACTCAATTTGCATTCAGCAATTGCTTTTGGCTTCTTGATAGATTATTCATTCTTCTCATGGTAGAACTGATGTTGAGGTCTAACAGCTCCTGGTGGTTAGGGAATAGCATTAACTAGTTATGAGGATACACATCTGGAACACCGCATATTGGCATTAAAGCTTTTGTCTATGAGTAGAATAGAAAGTGACTTAATGGTGAGAATGATCCTGAAAGGTCTCTATCTGAGTGGTTGTGGGAAGGAATTAGCTCTGTGCATACACAGATGTTAGTGTGGAATCAGCTGGTTGGAACCCAGTTGGCTGTGAACTCTTTGGCTATGAATACTTATAGGCCCCAGAGGAGTTTTACCTCACAACTGTTTTCTTCATTTCTTCTCTTGTACTGTTTTTTATTTTTATTTTTATTTTTTATTTGACAGAGAGAGACACAGCGAAAGAGGGAACACAAGCAGGGGGAGAGGGAGAGGGAGAAGCAGACTCCCAGCTGAGCAGGGAGCCCGATGCGGGGCTCGATCCCAGGACTCTGGGATCATGACCTGAGCCGAAGGCAGACGCTTAACGACTGAGCCACCCAGGCGCCCCTCTTCTCTTGTACTGTTAAGAGAATATTTTAGGGGCGCCTGGGTGGCTCAGTTGGTTAAGCGACTGCCTTCGGCTCAGGTCATGATCCCGGAGTCCCGGGATCGAGTCCCGCATCGGGCTCCCTGCTCAGCGGGGAGCCTGCTTCTCCCTCTGACCCTCCCCCCTCTCATGTGCTCTCTCATTCTCTCTCTCTCAAATAAATAAATAAAATCTTTAAAAAAAAAAAAAAGAATATTTTAACTGGTCTCCCTATTGGGAGAGCTTGTAGGCATAGTTAAATCTCTGTTATTACTCAGTATTTCTTTTCAAATTTGAATCTAATTATTTCTCAGGTGAAGAACTTGCATCGTTTTCCCTACTTATTGCTTGGCCAAAAGGTCTAAATTCCTTAGCTGGGCAGAATATAGTGTCTGATTCTGGTCCCTGCGTACTTTCCTAGCCTTGTCTCTTTATGCTTTAACCTGAACCACATACTCAAGCTTGCTCAGCTATATCATTCCTCTGTGCTTTTTTAACACATGCAGAAAAATCTCTGTGTGATAGGTCTTGTACTCTATATTAGTTACTTGTTGTTCTGTAATAGAGTATTTCCCAAACTTAGCTGATTAAACCAGTAATAACAATTCTTTATCTTACTTAGTTTCTGTAGGTCAGGGATCTGGGAATGGCTTGGTTGGTTTGCTCTGGATTTAGAGTCGCATGAGGTTGCAGTCAAGATGTTGGCTTGGGCTGCTATCATCTGATGGATTTTCTGGGGTGGGAGGATTCACTTTCGGGGTGGTTTACCCACATAGCTGGTAAATTGTTATTGTCGGCAGAAAGGTCAGTTTCTCTCTGTGTGGACCTCTCTGTAGAGCTTCTTGAGTGTCTTCACATGATACCTAACTTCCCCCAGAGTAAGTGATCAAGAGAAGGCAGGACAGAGCCTTGGGGTCTTTTAAGACTTAGCCTCAAAAGTCACATCATAATTTCAGTAAGATATTATTTTGTGGGGAGGGGACGACACAAGGATGTGAATATCAGAAGGTGAGAATCATTAGGGGCCATCTTGGTGCCCACCCATGTACTCCTAAGGTCCTAAATGTGGCAAACTCTGTTTAACATCTACCTGGAGTATACCACTGTTGGGAAACCTTTCCTAATCCCTGCGTCCCCTGCTGTCTAGTACTTTTAATTCTTTTTTTTTTTTTTTTTTAAGATTTTATTTATTTATTTGACAGAGAAAGTGAGAGAACCCAAGCAAGGGGAGCAGCAGAAGAGGGAGAGGGAGAAGCACGCTCCCCGCTGAGCAGGGAGCCAGATGTGGGGCTCTATCCCAGGACCCTGGGATCATGACCTGAGCCGAACCAACTGAGCCACCCAGTCACCCCTCTAGTACTTTTAATTCTATTTAAATTACAGTTGTTAGTTTACAGCTCTGCAGTCCTGTTTCATAAATGAATAGAAAACAAAGTTAATATTTGTTTTAGGTGTCTGGTTAATGTAGCCCCTTAAGGTCCGATTAAGAAATGCTAAAATATTCTACCACAGACTTAGGGCCATTTAGGTAGGAAATAAGCCTATACCTCTGAATATGTAAAATATTTGAAATAATGAAATATCATCAATATATAGTGAACCTATTTTGAGAAATGATTTTTGAAGACAGTTACATAGATGTTTTCAGAAATAGAGGTAATATAAATTGTAGAAAATGAAAATAATTATTATTGGTCATTACCTTGGTGTTAAGGATTTCAGATAGGCCTTATACTTGGTGATTTTTATGCTTTGATTTTGATAACTAAGTTGAAAAAAATTTTTGGAAAAGGTTAGTCATTTTATTTCCTTTTTATGGACTCTGTTTTTGCTTTTTCTTAAAGCTGAGATATATTCATTGAATTAAATATTGATTACAAATTAAAGAGTTTCCTCAGTGTCTTTGAGGTTGTTTTGGTAATTCACAAATGGGTTCAAAATCCACAGATTTCTAAATTCAGGTTATATTCTAGTACTTAGGAACTATCTACTATTCAAGAGAGTGCCTTTATGTGTTGATAAAAGATTCTCATAGGTCATCTTATTCAGATCTAAATAATAAAAGAAATAATTCATAATGAGTCTCTTGGGCACTTTAATGAAGTTTTTAACTTTGTGAATGACTTTATTTCAGAAATTGAAGAGAATGCCTTGGAGACTATATTTTTCAGTGTAATTGTGCTTTATAATACATTTACCCATTATAAAGAAGTATTTAGCTAAGTTCTTAAATTGTAAAAAAAAAAAAAAAAAAATCATGTTGTTAACTCAGCCTTTTAAAAACCTTTTCTCTGGCCAGTGATGAGCAGTCCATAGGCTTCATGAGATCAGCCCAACTTCACTAATTCAGCAACAAGAAGCTAAAAATATCAACATCAGCAAGCACATAACAGTCCCACTCCCTTTCATATGAATTAGGACATTAAGAAAGCTCTCTCCTGAACTGAGTAATTTCATCCTCCTGTTAATACTGGTTTTGAGAAGCTGCAGGCTTGTCGCTTAATATGGCATTTGGTCCTTGGAGCAAAAGAGCAAAGAGAGATCTAGAAAATCTTAATGAGTGTTTCCTATTAACCTTCTCCTGTTTAAAAAAAAAAAAAAAAAAAAGGTTCTTCCAGGCTGTTTAGCGAATTGAGAGTGGAGTAGAGGTTTTTCACATGGTATATTGTATCCCTGGACTGCCAAGTTTTCTGGAACCCACTTAGATTACTTCTAGTTCTCTGTCTTCACAGATAGTAACCCCCTTCCTCTTGCTTTCTTAGGCCTTAACAATCTCTTAACAGTTGGTGGTTTTTTCATCCCTGGTCTATGGTGCAATTCTGATGCCAATTTCTGTTAACTTCAAGTTTCTTAAAACTCTTCTTCCCAGTACTAGCAGGTCAGCTCATTCAGAGATGCAGCTTTATGTAACCATCATTGTTGTATTGTGTCTGAGATATTAGGCAAGCACACAAAAACCCCTTTGGTGACTGGAAAATAATAAAATAAGGTTTAAGTGCAGTTGCAGATGTTATAATTCATGATGATTAAAAGTATATTTTTTCTTATTTAAATGTAGAGGTTATACAACTCTCTTTTTCACTCCTGAATTGACTTTCATGGAAAGAGGTTGCTCACCATGGCACTTTACTTCTGGATAATGTTACTCAGTATGAACTAGGAAATGCATGTACTTGGACCTTATTTTTTACTCAGCATTATAAACATTCATGACTTTAGGGCATTGTTTGTAACAGAATTTACTGCTTGGATTGTTTAAAGACCCTTTTAAATGCTATTACTGTTTTTTGCTTCTAGAACATTGGGTAATTGTTATCTTGTCTTAGACAACCTCTTTTTTTTTAATATTTTATTTATTTATTTGATAGAGACACAGCGAGAGAGGGAACACAAGCAGGGGGAGTGGGAGAGGGAGAAGCAGGCTTCCCGCGGAGCAAGGAGCCCGATGCGAGGCTCAATCCCAGGACCCTGGGATCATGACCTGAGCCGAAGGCAGACGCTTAACGACAGCCACCCAGGCGCCCCCTTAGACAACCTCTTTAGTTTTAGCTTTAACTAATATAAATATATCTGCCAGTTTGCTGAAGCTTTTTGTTCATAGCATAATGTGCTGTCTTTAATATAGAATAACTTCATAAATATTTCAAAACTGTTTTTTTAAGAAGGGACTTCAGTATATCACTACTTTTTCATGTTTTAATGATAACCAAAAATATTTAAAGAAATGTTAAGTATTTGTGATTAGTTGATTTGATCTGTGTGGCAAAACATTTGAATTGCTAAGTTTTTGAATCACCATCTTCATGTGGTTTGTTTTATTAATTCTTCATTGAAAAATACTTTCTTACTTGACAACATTTTGAAAAGCAATTAAATACATAGATTTTACAAGATTTTTTTAAAAGATTTTATTTATTTGAGAGAGAGAGAGAAACACAAGCGGGAGGAGGGGCAGAAGGAGAGGGACAGCAGACTCCCTCCTGAGCAGGGAGCCAGAAAGCAGGGCTTCATCCCAGGACCCTAAGATCATGACCGGAGAGTCAGACACTTAACTGACTGAACCACCCAGGCGCCCCAGATTTTACAAGATTTTTTTTTTTTTTAAAGATTTTATTTATTTATTTGTCAGAGAGAGAGAGCACAAGCAGGGAGAGTGGTAGGCAGAGGGAGAAGCAGGCTCCCTGCTGAGCAAGGAGCCTGAAGTGGGACTTGATTCCAGGACCCTGGGATCATGACCTAGCCGAAGGCAGAGCTTAACTGACTGAGCCACCCAGGCATCCCTACAAGATTTTTAAAATATATTTTAAGTATCAGTCACACTTCATTTTAAGATATTTTGGGAGTTTGAAAAGATCTATTTTTTTTGTCATCCTAAGTATCTACAGATTGTTGAAAGTTTTATTGCTGCAAATTCTAGTTTAGTCAAAGTTCATAAAGGGCACATTGAGAAGCAGATAAATTGATTTATCAGCAGAAAACTATTTTTTTAAAGATTTTATTTATTTATTTGACAGAGAGAGACACAGCGAGAGAGGGAACACAAGCAGGGAGAGTGGGAGAGGGAGAAGCAGGCTTCCCGCGGAGCAGGGAGCCCGATGCGGGGCTCGATCCCAGGACTCTGGGATCATGACCTGAGTGGAAGGCAGATGCTTAATGACTGAGCCACCCAGGCGCCCCATCAGCAGAAAACTTTATTCTCTAATAAGTGGCACTGGCCTTTCCCCCCCTTAAATATGTCAAATCCATTTTTACTTGGCCTTTGCATTTACTTTCTTCTTGAAATGTTCTGTTCACAGTCTTTACATAAATACATGGTCTTTCAAATTTCACCTTTTCAGATAGGATGTACCCCTGCCATCTAGTATGAAGGATTCTTTCCAGTCATTTTCTATCCCACACCCCATTTTATTTTCTTCACAGTGTTTATCATTACTGGAGTCATCTTATTCATTTATTTCCTTATTTGTCTGCCTCTGCATCTCCATGAGAATAGGGACAATAGCTATCTTATTTACTGCTGTGTATGCTGTGCCTAAAATAATTCCTAGATACTCTATATATATCTGTTAAATTAGTTAAAAAAGGAAAATCAAATAATTTCCATGTATGTTATCTCTGTGTAATAATAGTTTTATTCAAACAAAAATTAGAAATATTTGATCAAGTATATTTGCAAACCACACCAAATAGTGCCTTTTTTTCCCCCAATCATTTAAGGTTATTTTAAGTCATTTGTTGTTGTTCAAATGAATACACTAAATACATTTGCAAAGTTAAAATTGTAGTAGTTAACATGAATTGACTTCACTAAAAATACAGATGGGACAAATGACCTTTCACCCAAGAGACAGTTGAGAATTCCTGCTCACAGCCACTGTATAATGGAGTGTAATTAACCTTGACTCTAGTCTGTGATGGCTGACTTGCTTATGCCCTTTCTCTCAATTAGGGAATCTATAAAAGTATATCATACATTGATGTTACTCAAGGACACTTCCCTGGAATATGTCTTAGAGTCAGTGTGTTTTAAAAAAAAATAAAAGTTCAGACTATATAGAAACTATATGTACAGTCAAATGAAACATTGTGATAAATTATTTTAGAATCTGATTACTTCTCTTCTTTAAATTCCTAGTTGGATGAGTCCTTTGAGGTAAGAACCAATTTTGAGATTTTAAAAATGACTAGAGTTCAAGAATGCTTAGGTACTGAACTGAAAAATGGAAGACATAGAAGTGCCTACTTTTTAATGCATTGTCATTTTAATCAGATTCTTTTGGGTGCTTTTCAGATGCTTCTCCCCTTCCTTCACCCTTTCTTTTAGGAAAAGCTTTGTCTTATGGAATGAACATGAATGCTGTATCTCTTTCTTACACGGGTAGATGTTCTCTCCTGTCTACCTCCTGTAGCTCCTGAGTATTGGTGTTCCATCGCTTACTTTGAAATGGATGTTCAAGTAGGAGAGACATTTAAGGTTCCCTCAAGCTGCCCTATTGTTACTGTTGATGGATATGTGGACCCTTCTGGAGGAGATCGCTTTTGCTTGGGTCAACTCTCCAATGTTCACAGGACAGAAGCCATTGAGAGAGCAAGGTATTGTTGATTGTATAGTTAGTTATTTTAAAACTTGAACATAGTACATTGTCATTTATTTGAAGTTACATTTTTCAATGTAGATTTATAAGGTTTTGAATATAAAGGTCATCTTGAAAATTCAGAATTTGTAAACATTGCATTGTAATTATAGATGTTTGTTATTTAAAATATGATAAAAATGGTCTTTTGTTTAAGTTAGTGATGTTTCTGTGTTTTGAATAGTAAACTAGACCTTTTGGTATCCAGTTTGAAACAAATTTGTATTTTCTCTTATTGTATATTATTTCTACAAGTCTGTTGAGAGGAAATAATATAAAATGAGGACATGTTTCTGCAAGTATTATTTATAATATTGGAAAAATGATAATAAAAGGGAAATGGTTAAATTTTGATGAACTTTCATTTTTTATGTATTAAAATGTTAATTAAAAGTTTGTATAGCAAATGTAAATGCTTAAGATGAAATATTACAAGAAAATATTCATAGTTTTAGGTACCATATGATCTCAGATCTTTAAGGACGTGTGTGTGCTTATAGCTCTATCACTAGCTATGTGACTTTGGCAAATTCCTTACTCTCTAAGCCAGTGCTGTCTGATAGAATTTTCTGTGATAAAGGAAATAGTTTATATCTGTGCTGTTCACTGCAATAGCCACTACCTACATTAAAATATGGCTGTTGAGCACTTAAAATACAACTCATGTGATTAACTGAATTTTGAATTTAAATGGGCACATGTACCTAGTAGCTGTTGATTTGGACAGTGTTGCTATAAGCTTTTATATGCCTTAGTTTCATTTATAAAATGGGAATAATCATATTTACCTTACTGAATTGTGAAGGTTAAGTGAGAATTTATATTAAATATTTGGCACATAGTATTATATATATGCTCATAATTATATATGAATGAGATATTAAAAAAGGAAATATACAAAAATGTTAACAGTGGGTATCTTTCAGTAATGGTGTTATATAACATCTTTTATTTTTTTAAAATTTTAATATTTGGTATGCTGTATAATCTGAACTAAAATTTATCTTTAAATACTTATCAAAATAAAATGTAATTCCCTTTTTCTTCCTAAGGTTGCACATAGGCAAAGGTGTGCAGTTGGAATGTAAAGGTGAAGGTGATGTTTGGGTCAGGTGCCTTAGTGACCATGCAGTCTTTGTGCAGAGTTACTACTTAGACAGAGAAGCTGGGCGTGCACCTGGAGATGCTGTTCATAAGATCTACCCAAGTGCATACATAAAGGTTAGTTGCACTTTTACTCAAACATTTTAGACTTAGAAAGCTCTATTTGTTTAAAGAATTGAGATGGAGGTGGGAGGAGAAGAAAAATGTCTTTTTTATGTGTTAAATAATCAGAAATTATGTTTGTGTATAAAACACATTTCCTGGGGCATTTATTGACATGATTGGCTATATCTAGTTTTATGGTTGCATTCATGCCCTATTGTTTTATTAATAAATTTGTTAAATGTTTTAGAGTAATACACAGGCTCTTAAAAATATTGAGTGAAATCTCGAAATTTGTATTCCTTGGTAAAAATCAGACTCTAGAAATTTATCTTAGCCAGTCTTCAGGATTGTATGGAGGGGAATTCTAAAATTAATAGCTTTTCAAATTAAGAACCTGAGAAATGAAAAATCCTTCAATACCAGGTTTTTAAAAGTTATTTTGTACATTAAATGAGTCTTATTTATTATCATTTTGCATATTAAGCCTGAGGTGTTTATCATTTATTCAACCCATATCAATTTTAGTTTATAACATACACTGCTTTTGAAAGAAAGATAGTTGGAATTAAAAAGCCTAAATATATTTTTAACTTCAGGTTTTTTACAGTCATCCTAAGCATCTTCATTGTTGGCCATTGTAAGTTAGTGGAATTAACTGTAACTCATCACTTATTCCCAGGAAACTGCTTAGCGTACAAATAATACAGTCAAATAGCATATACAGAAATGGAATTGCTTGATGGCCTCACAGCAGCAAACTTAGTATCTCATTTTCAGTTACTGCAGTTCAGTTAAAGGATATAGGGATCTTATTTTAATATGAAACTTTCAAATTTTTCAAGTATAGAGAAAATAAATCCTCATGTACTCACCATCCAGCTTTAACATTCATCAGCATTTTATCAATATTGTGTTTATCACTGTACTTTTTTCTCCAGTAATTTAAAGCCAACTCCAAATATTATATTAGTTCATTCATAAAATACTCTAATGTGAATCGCTAATTGGTGAATATTTCTAAAAGACATAATCACAATGCTATTTATTACACCTAACAAAATTAACAGTAATTCCCTGTTGAAAGTCTTGACAATAGAGAATCTTTATAGTGTTGATGTATTAGAACAGTGGAATAGAATAGAACAATAAAATATTAAAATACGTTTATTGATAGGATATTTATGATGTGGAAATGTTGATTATTAAACAGTATGTAGAATGTGATCTTATTTTTATAAAAGAAATAATATCAAGGATATTTGTATTCATTTTTTATATACACCTACAAGTCTAGAATTGTGTACACAGTGTCTTACCAGGAATTGTCTCTGGGAGGTGGAATTTTCTTCATTTGCATTTTCCAGTTTTTCCACAAGAAATTTTAGTTATTTGTGCTTTATTGTTATTTTTAAGTGGTGTTAGATTTCCTTATATGCTTTACAGTCTATTTTATGTTGGTTGGCAAATTTGTCTTGAGAGAATTAATTCATTTTGTTTTTTATTTTTTTCCTCCCTGTTATTGCTTCTCCCTATAGGGCAGTTTTGCCTTAGTCTGGCACCCTGGGATCCACATCTCAGAACCAATTCTTATATTTAGGAGGTAGAGGAATTTTGTCCCATGAGGAAATTGAGTTCCAATCCCCAGGTATGCTCAGGGCCTAATTCCTATTAATAGGTTTCTGATGCTTATCTCTGCCATGGGCAAGAAAGAATTTTATTCCTAGGTGCATTTCCAAATTAGCTGTTAAAGTATTTTACCAGCACTTAATTCATGGGCAGGTACCCAGTTGTAGCCCTCAGAGATCCTGGCTATTGTCTCTTTCCATATTGCAATAAGTAGTCGAATTACTAACATCTACACCTTTTTTTTGGTCTTGGTACCCCAAGTACCTCCTGTCTTTAGTTCCTGCTCTCCATTGTAAATTTTGTTTATCCATCATCAGTAGATGGACACATGGATTATTTCCACTTTTTGGCTCTTATGAATAATGCTGCTCTGAACATTCATGTACAGGATTTTAGGTAGATGTTTTCCTTTTCTTGGATATATACGTAGGAGTGGATTTGCTGGATCGTAAGGTTGATTCTGTGTTGAACATTTTGATGGACTGCCAAGACTGTTTTCCCAAGTGGCTATATGCCATCTTACATTTCCACCAGCAATGTATATATGAGAGTTTCAGTTTCTCTGTACTCTCATCAACACTTGTTGTTATTTGTCTTTTTTATTTTAGCCATCTTAGTGGATGTGAAGTGGCATCTCATTGTGGTTTTAATTTGCCCTAATGGCTAATAATACTGAACATCTTTTCATGTGTTTATTGGCCATTTGTATATCTTTTCTGGAGAAATACTATTCAGATCTTTTGCCCATTTTTAAATTGGGTTCTTTGTCATTTTATTACTGAGTTGTAAGAGTTCTTTATATATTTTGGGTATCAGTCCCTTATCAGATACATGATTTGTGCATATTTTCTTCCATTCTTTGGCTTGTCCTTCATTTCACTTTCTTGATGATACGATTTGCACAAAAATTTTTAATTTTGATGTAGTCCAACTTACCTATTCTTTGGTTGCTTTTGCTTTTGGTGTCTTATCTAAGAAACCATTGCCTAATCCAAGGTCATGAAGATTTACTCAGATGTTTTCTTCTAAGCATTTTATAGTTTTAGTTCTTTAATTTAGGTCTGTGCTCCATTTTGAGTTAATTTTTGTGTATGGTGTAAGGAAGGGATCCAGCTTTGTTCTTTTGAATGAGAATATCCAGTTGTTCTGGCAACCATTTGTTGAAAACTGTTCTTTCCCTTATGAATTATCTTGACACCTTTGTTGAAATTCAGTTGACCTTGAATGTAAACGTTACTTTTACTTCTGTGCTGTCAATTCTATTTCATTGATCTGAATGACTCCTTACGACAGTACTTCTCTGACTAGATTACTGAAGCTTTGTGGTAAGGTTTGAAATTGGTAAGTGTGAGTTTTCCAACTTGGTCCTTCCTCAGCATTGTTTTGGCTATTGACTGTTCTTTGTATTTCCATGTGAATTTTATTTACTGTTGGCTTCAAGGATATATACTTGTAATAGTTCTTCTATCCTTTGTGCTCATAGCAGAGAGAAAAGCTGTTCATATATACCTACTCATCCATCTTGACTTGGAAATCTCTGGATTACTTGTGTAATTTGCAGTGAATGGATAAAGAACTACAGTGTTGATTATATATACTATGTGTCAGATGGGAGTTATGAATTTATTCAATGTAGGGTCATATTTAAAACGTTTGAGCTTAAAAAATGTGGAATCTTGGGGCGCCTGGGTGGCTCAGTCATTAAGTGTCTGCCTTCGGCTCAGGTCATGATCCCAGAGTCCTGGGATCGAGTCCCACATTGAGTTCCCTGCTCAGCAGGAAGCCTGCTTCTCCTTCTCCCACTCCCCCCTGCTCGTGTTCCCTCTCTCGCTGTGTCTCTCTCTGTTGAATAAATAAATAAAATCTTTAAAAAAAATGTGGAATCTTGTATAATTAAAGTAATTTTTAGGATTTTCAAATAAATGTAACATCTCTATTTTGGTACTAATGGCTATTAAGAAGCCCCTGAGGTATGAGACATATCATCACTTGATAAAACACTGTCATGGATAGATTTTTATGGTAATCTCAGGCTTTTGCCATGAACAATAATTACCTTTTGGGACATTTTTTTTAATTTTTATTTTTTTTACACTTTTTTTTTTTTAAAAGATTTTATTTATTTATTTGAGAGAGAGAGCGAGTACATGAGAGGGGGGAGGGTCAGAGGGAGAAGCAGACTCCCCGCCGAGCAGGGAGCCCGATTCGGGACTCGATCCAGGGACTCCGGGATCATGACCTGAGCCGAAGGCAGTCGCTTAACCAACTGAGCCACCCAGGCCCCCTACACTTTTTTTTTTAAAAAAGATTTTATTTATTTATTCATAAGAGACAGAGAGAGAGAGAGGCAGAGGGAGAAGCGGGCTCCCTGCTCAGCGGGGAGCCCGATGTGGGACTCGATCCCAGGACCCTGGGATCATGACCTGAGCCGAAGGCAGATGCTTAACCATCTGAGCCACCCGGGCGCCCCTATCTTTTGGGACATTTTAGTGGAGTAAAAAACAACATCCCATTTTTGTCATAATAACTGTTTAAGGTTTAAAAAGAATTATTTCTGTTTACCAAGCATATTATTGTTGTTCAGAAGAATCTTACTAGCCAGAAAAAAAGAGATGCAAGTATACACTAAGTCTTAACTATTGGCATTTTCTTCATTTGTGAATTTTTTAGGCAGTAGTAACTAAAGGATTTGTATAGTGCTGTTTAAATTGTCATATTCCCACCAGAGATAATTTTTTTTTTATAGATTTTATTTATTTATTTGAGAGAGAGAGTGAGAGAGAGAGAGAGCACAAGAGTGGGGGAGCGGGAGAGGGAGAAGCAGACTCCCTGCTGAGCAGGGAGCCCGATGCGGGACTCGATCCGGGGACTCCAGGATCATGACCTGAGCCGAAGGCAGTCGCTTAACCAACTGAGCCACCCAGGCGCCCCTC
>NC_138381.1:21317344-21415618 GCF_054177405.1 Leptonychotes weddellii | reverse complement strand
TTTTTTTTATAGATTTTATTTATTTATTTGAGAGAGAGAGTGAGAGAGAGAGAGAGCACAAGAGTGGGGGAGCGGGAGAGGGAGAAGCAGACTCCCTGCTGAGCAGGGAGCCCGATGCGGGACTCGATCCGGGGACTCCAGGATCATGACCTGAGCCGAAGGCAGTCGCTTAACCAACTGAGCCACCCAGGCGCCCCTCCACCAGAGATAATATTACTGGGGTGAATTATATTCAGATAACACGAACCTCTGAAAGGAGTGCCCACACATTGGGAATACACCTCCCCCTAGCCCCCTAAACATGGCACACACAAGCACATTTTTCTCCTTTTAATTAAAAAGAAAACCAAGGTTTGGAGACACATTCTTTTATTTTATAAACCAAGAAACTAGAACTAAATTGTGGGGGTTTTTTCTTCTAAGATGTTGATTTTTTCCCTTCATCTTTCATGACATCGTAATCCTCTGACATTCATGAAAATCTGATGTAATGAAATGGCATTTTACAAGCTTTACATGAAGCAGATGTTTGAATTCTAAATGGCCTTACTGTTTTGCTTTCAAAAGTAAGATCTGTTTTGTTTTGTGGTGCTTACTACTGGGCAGTCAGGGTTTTAACAGCTTCATTGAGACAGAGATATAATTCATATACCACGTAATTCACCCATTTAAACTGTATAATTCAGTGGTTTTTAAAAATATATTCACAGTTATGCAGCCATCATCATGATCAGTTTTCAAGCATTTTATCACTCTGGGAAGGAACCGTGTACACTTTAGCTGTCATTCCTCACCCCCCCCCCCCATTTCCCTCAGCACTAGACAACCACTCATCTACTTTTTCTCTCTACAGATTTGCCTATGCAGATTTTGTATAAATGAATTCATATAGTGTGGTCTTATGTGACTTCTTTCACTAGGCATAATGTTTTCAAGCTTCATCCACATAGCGTATATCTGTACTTCATTCTTTTTTATGGCTGAATAATATTCCATATACCACATCTTGTTTGTTATCCATTCATCAGTTGATAGATAAGAGTTTCCCCTTTTTGGCTATCCTATGAATAATACTACTATGAACATTAGTGTGTACAAGTTTTATGTGAATATATGTCTTCATTTCTCTTGGATATACCTAGAAGTGGAATTGCTAGATTATAAGGTAACTCTGTAGCATTTTGAGGGATTGCCAAACTGTTTTCCAAAGTGGCTTAACCATTTTACATTCTGATCAGCAGTGTGGGAAGGTTTTAGATCTCTACAGTCTCATCAACATTTGTTATTATCTGTCTTTTTGATGTTAGCCATCCTAGTGGGTGTGAGGTGTTACCTCATTGTGCTGGTTTTTACACTTGATCTTAGCCAAAAGGCTGAGAAGCGATCATTGTGCTGGTTTTTGATTTGCATTTCTCTGATGCGGTTGAGTCAGGTTTGTTTTTGAACACATATATGTTAGGGGATGCTTCTAAACCACAGGAAGGCCAGGTTGAAGGTTATTATAATCCCAGCTTAAATTGATTCTCAATTACCATATATTGTGATTCTTGTCTCCAGGTCCAGTAACTTAGCAAATTCTTAATGCAGTCTTATGTTCAGATGCCCAATATACCAACACAGTTATCTGTTTCTCTTTCTGGGTTACTAGTTCTTGGTGTTGATTTAAACAGAGTATTGTAATTAAGCCTTATATATGAAAAACGCCAAAATTTTGACTCCTGGTTGAAAGACAGTATCCTGAAGATGTTCACATTGAGCTTTATAAGATTCACCTGTGTTAAGTAATAGGTTTGTAATAAACTTATATGAGAGTAACCATAGGAAACATGCTTAAACAAAGTGATTGATTAAGTCAAGAGTGGTGATCAGAAATACCTTTGGGAAGTGCCTGGGTGGCTTAGTCAGTTAAGTGTCTGCCTTTGGCTCAGGTCCCAGAGTCCTGGGATCAAGCCCCACGTTGGGCTTTGTGCTCAGTGCAGAATCTACTTGTCCCTCTCCTTCTGCCCAAATAAATAAATAAAATCTTTAACAATCAGTCAATATTAACTTTTTGATCTGAGCCCAAAAGGATATTTAAAGCTTTGGTTCCTTTGTCTTTACTAACAACTCAGTCAGATTCTGAAAGGAAGATGATTGCATTTCAATGATAGCCTTCATTTTGCCATCCAGTATAACAGATAAAATCTATTATGGTTTAATGGATCAGATATAGTATAGAGTAGAGAGGCGACCGAGGTTTTACCTAGCAGTATAGCCAGTAATTACAAATTTTCTGGTTTGAGTGCTTTAATTACATAAATAATCCACTGTGGAAGGATTTGCTGAGGTGCTTAATGAATCATTTCTACATCTGCAGATAAAAGTCATAAAATTTCATTTTTGTGGCTACCTGTCATAATGTGTGGCTGGCGTTAGCCTAGATTTAGGCTAGGACATTCATAATTGTGATTGTTTACAGCATATTGTAAGTAATCTATGTGTGAAGATCTATTGGTTATTTTTAATGATTCATGGTGGGGAGTGGGAGTATGTTGAGAACATATTTGAAACCTTGGAGTTTATAAGTAAGTTATATTCCCTGTTTCCAGGTAGTAAGATTATATAGGTACCATAGTTGGTTAGTGATGCTTAAAACAATTTTTTTTAAGTGGTTGTAAAGACTTAAATGTAAAACACAAAACTACAAAATTCCTAGAAGAGAACATTGGAGAAAACCTAGACGATCTTGGGTGGGGCAGTGACTTTAGGTATGATACCAAGGATACAATCCATGAGAAACAGTTGATAGGCTGCACTTCATTAAAATTAAAAACTGTGAGAGGCTGTCAAGAAAACAACGTAAGTCACGGACTGGGAGAAAATATTTGCAAAAGACATATCTGATAAAGGATTGTTGTCTAAAATATAGGAAACTTTTAAAATTCAGCAATAAGAGGACATTCTGATTTAAAAAATGCAAAAGACCTGAAGAGATACCTCACTGAAGAAGATAATACAGATAGCATATAAGCATATGAAAAGATGTTGGACATCATATGTTGTTAGAGAATTGCAAATTAAAACAATGACATACCATTATATACCAAGTAGAATGGCCAGTCTAACACTGACAGCCCAAATGCTGGCAAGGTGTGGAGCAACAGGAAGTTGCATTTATTGTTGGTGGGAATGCATAATGGTACAGCCACTTTGGAAGACAGTTGGTAGTTCTCACATAGTTAAACATACTCTTACCATATCATCCAACAATCACTCCTTGGTATTTACCCAAATAAATTGAAAAACTTACGTCCACACAGAAACCTGCACAGGGATGTTTATAGCAGCTTTAATCGCCAATAATTACCAAAACTTGTAAACAACCAGGATGTTCTTCGGTAGGTGAATGGGTAAATAAACTATGGGCATCCACATGATGGAATATTGTTCAGCACCAAGAAGATGAGCTACCAAACCAGGAAAAGACATACAGGACACTTATATGCATATCACTAAGTGAAAGAAGCCAATCTGAAAAGACTACATACTGTATGATTTCAACTACATGACATTCTGGGAAAGGCAAAACTATGAAGACAATAATATCAGTGGTTTCCAGGGATAAGCAAGGAGGGAAGGATGAATAAGCAGAGCACAGAGGATTTTTAGGGCATTGACACTACTCTCTATGGTACTACAGTGTTGGATATATATATAAAATCAAGAGTAAAACCTAATGTAAACTATGACCTTGGGTGATGATATGTCTGTGTGGGTTCATCGATTAGAACAAATGTATCACTGTGCCAGGGGATGTTCTTGAGTGGGGACAGAGAACGCTCTTTACTTTCTGCTCAGTTTTAGCATGAACCTAAAACTGCTCTAAAATAGAAAGTTTATTAATTCCTTCTTTTAAAAAAAAGTGGTTGTAGAACTGTTTGGCTTTTCAAATATTTGAGTTCCTGCTTTGTGCTATGCTGGGTAATGCCTTCTGAAAGGTCATAGCCCAGCGGAAAAGTTCAGAATCTAATGGACTCCTGGGAAATCTTGAAAAAATAGTGGTTCCTGTTCTGGGCATTGTGAGATTTCTGATTTTCAGACCTGACTCTCATGCTTTCTATCCTGCAGTCTTTTAGAACTATAATTTGTTTGGGTAATACCTATATATTTGACAAATTCATTTCTCTTCAGAGAATGAAATAGTCTTAAGTTTTGTCCTTCATTGATGCTAGAAGGTCAGCGTTGAATAGAGAAATAAGTAAATAGGAATATAATTTGCAATTTAGAGAGGATAGTTCTGTGTTCTTACTTCTTAATACCAAATATCATGATTAAAGACCATCAGAATTTCTTTTTTAAGGCATCTGAAAAGCAGTGGTTTGGGTTCCAAATCTTGTTTATCTGATAAAGTATGTTATGCATTCTTTGATTTTTTTTTTTTTTGGTCAAGGATAATTACGCTTGCTCATACTGGGTTTTGTGCATACTAAGAGGATTTTTAAAAATTTAATGTACTCTCTGAATAAGGAATATAGTCACATGGTTCAGAAGTTAAAATAATATAAAAAGTTTATATTGAGTAGCCTGTTTCTACTCTGACCTTGTTTCCTTTCCTACGGCTTCTGTAGATGACCACTCTGCTTGTTAGTCTTTCAAAGTGCTTTTTAAAAAATATTTATTTATTTATTTATTTATTTGAGACACACAGAGAGAGAGAGCATGAGTGTGAGAGGCAGAGGGAGAGAGAGAATTTCAAGCAGACTCCCCAGTGAGTGCGGAGCCTGACACGGGGCTCCATCTCACGACCCCAAGATCACAACCTAAGCCGAAAGCAAGAGTTAGACACTTAACTGACTATACCACCCAGAAACCCCTTTCAGTGCTATTTAAAAAAGCAAATACAAGCAAATACATTATTTTAGGAGGTTGTTTTTTTCCTAGAAAAAAGATACGATTTATCATTCATAACTTGTTGCTTACTTAAAGAGCATGTCAGTACTTTCATGAGGATAAGGATAAAAGTTGCAATCCCTTCCTCAGTATACCAGCCCTTGGTGTGGCTGGTAAACAATCCTGAAATTACAAACTGTCTTAACTTGTCCTGAAAGGTAAATGGTTCACGGGAGGCCAAAACCAAAATATTAGGTTAACATTTATTGACAGCTTACTGTATATTATGCTAAGTTTGCCACAACTCTGTGAAAAAGCATGTATGCTTAGCATTCCCATTTTATAGATAAGAAAATTGAGGCTCCAGAGAGGTTAAGAAACTTAGCCCATGTAATTAGTAGATATTAGTGATATGATCCAAAGCTAAACTTTGTTAAATTATGAGCATTTTTCAACATACAGAAAAGTAGAGAAACTAGTTTAATGAAATCCTGTACACCCATCACTGAGATTCAGTAGTTGTTAAGATTTTATATTTGTTTGATCTGTCCTTTTTTCTTTATTTCTTAAGTATTTAAAAAAATTTTTTTTACTTATTTATGAGAGAGATTGGAGAGAGAGCCAGGGTGTGGGTCTGGGGAGGAGCAGAGGGAGAGGGACAGGCAGCTCCACGCTGAGCACGGAGCCCAACGCAGGGCTTGATCTCAGGACCCTGAGATCATGACCTGAGCAGAAACCAAGAGTTGGACATTTAACCGACTGAACCACCCAGGCGCCCCTATTTAAGTATTTTAAAACAAGTCCTAGATAATCATGTTATTTTGCTCCTATGTACGAAAGTATACATCTCTAAAAAATACAGATGCTTTCTTAAATAGTGACAGTGCCATTTATTACAGTCCTCCAAATAGCTAGAATGATAAAGAAGTTGGCATGTGACCAAGACCATCAATGCAGCCTAAAGAGCACTCTCAGCAATTCGGTTATGAAAGGGTGGGGGTTTTTCACGGGGACAGTGACTGACCACACTGAACTAGATAAAGGCGGTAGAGGCGTGTGGCACCCAGAACTCTCCTGATAGTGAAATGTGCCTCCTGCTGAGCTCCAGTCCCCTTCTCTAACCACTAGTTAGAATCTACATAAAAACTTAGATTTTTAAATTAATAATTTTCTTAGAGCTACATGGAGCTATGAGTTTTAAATGTGCATTGGTTTTTGTTGTGTGGGGGCATCATTTCTGATGGACTCCTAGCCTTGAACTTCCACTGTTTGTTTCAAGGTCTTTGACTTGCGTCAGTGTCACCGTCAGATGCAGCAGCAGGCGGCCACGGCGCAGGCTGCCGCCGCTGCTCAGGCAGCAGCCGTGGCTGGAAACATCCCCGGCCCCGGATCAGTAGGTGGAATAGCTCCAGCTATCAGTAAGTATGCTTTTGGCTTTTTGTTGTAAAGTGTAATAGTTGGCATTTTATCTTGATTCACTCAGTTGATTAGTTACTTTAAGCAGTAATAGAAAACTAAACTTTTTTTTTTTACTGGGCTAATAACATTTTTGAACTTTAAAAAACTGTTCTGTAATAGTTGCCCTTTGTCTAGGACCCTGTTTTCATTCTTTTTGTATCAAAAAGGGAATATGGGATAAAGGAGAAAAGGGGGTTATTGTTAGATTATATTGATCAATCTCCTGTTTTTTTTGTTGATGCTTTTAATTCTTGCCTCACCAGCAAGGGTGGGTTGTAATCACTGACGTGCTTGGCTTTATTCTAGAAGGAAAGCATATTTCAATTTCAGAATTAGGTACCTCTCCAAGTTTTTCTTAAGTATGCTAAGCATGGAGAGAAAACTAAGTGAGGGTGGTATTTTGATAACTTGTAGACTTTTTTTTAATTTTAGGGTAAAATTGAACTGTGTGCCAGGTTTCACACTGATGGGGAATTTTTTACTGCAGAGTTAAACTCCTGACTATAGACTTTTATGATGGAAACACGTGGCACCCATCTTCCACGTCTGAAGGCATAACTAGTGATTCATTCAACCCCTGTTCTTAACCTCTTCAGTGTGGTAAGCAAATCACACTGGCTAAGAAAACTGCAGTGGCCCTGCAGGTTTCTCTACAGCACATGCAGACTCCTCCCACTAGATTCACTGTGATATTGATGAGTGGAGATTGACTAGATGACTGTATGTTCTGACTGGAAAATTAGCTGCAGAATCTCCTTTGTGACTTATGTTCAGGAGTTTACAGTGTAGAGGTAGATAAGACATACTCATCTAGAGAATAATTTGACTTTTTAATTTAGAGAATTTGACTTTTTAAAAAAATTTGAGCATCTAAACCATTAATTCGCTAGTTTTGATGTTATAAACATGTTTTTGCTAAAGAATCCAGAACTGTTATTTAATTTCTCATTCTTAACTACTGCCCCCATTGAGTAATTGCACGGTGTCTCTGTGACATTGTGAAATTGAGAGACAGACATCCTTTGGGTCATCCAAGAATTCTTAGTGGAACCAGGACTATTAACTGTCTCACTGTTAGTCAGGTCTTACTTTGAACGAGGCTGTTCAGACAGACAGTACGGTTCTTAGAACCAACCTGTGGACATGTGCTACCTCTTAAAAACAAGTTGTTTTTTTTTTACCCTTCACCTCTCCTTCTAAAGAGAAACATAGGTGGGGTGTTGGTGGATTGTGGTAACTTACTTTATAATTGCTGATAGCTAGAAGACTCATGTGGAATGTGAATTGTCTTAACCAAAAGTTTTCGGTCCGAAAGTGTAGATCTACACGTACTTCTTGGCACTTTGACAGAGAAGTTATATGCTGGGGAGCATGAAGTAAATAAAGCTGGTCACTTTGTTAATAAGGTGTAGGGAGGTTGGAAGATACCAGCCTGTCCCTCTGACGTCTTCCAAATCCTCTCTGTTAGGTTTGTCAGCGGCTGCCGGCATTGGCGTTGATGACCTCCGTCGCTTGTGCATACTCAGGATGAGTTTCGTGAAAGGCTGGGGACCGGATTACCCGAGACAGAGCATCAAAGAAACGCCTTGCTGGATCGAGATTCACTTACACCGGGCCCTCCAGCTCTTAGATGAAGTGCTTCACACCATGCCTATTGCTGACCCACAGCCTTTAGACTGAGGTCTTTCACTGTCGGGGCCCTTAACATTGTCAGGATGGTGGACTATGAAATACAATCCTGTTTATAATCTGAAGATATATTTCACTTTTGTTCTGCTTTATCTTTTCATAAAGGGTTGAAAAGTGTGTTTGCTGCCTTGCTCCTAGCAGACAGAAACTGGATTAAAACAATTTTTTTTTTTCCTACTTAGAACTTTTCAGGCATGGCTCAGAGCTTGAAGATCAGGAAAAACACATTAAATCCTCACCAGTTATGTATGAAGGAATCATTCCAGTGCTGGAAAATTTAGCCCTTTAAAATGTCTTAGAGACTTTTATATGCAGAACATTGATACATGTGTTATTCTACAGAATAAATTCAATATTGCTGATTTTAAAGGAGAGAAGTTCTCAAAGTTAATTCACCTATGTTATTTTGTGTGCGAGTTGTTATTGTTGAACATACTTTACTCCAAATATTGTGCCATGTGGGTGAGTTAATTTTACCAAGAGCAACTTCACTCTGTGTTTAAAAAATAAGATAGTTAATGTATTATAACCTTTTATCCAAAATATTTTTTTGCAAGTTAAACTAGTGAAGATGATTTCAATTCAGATGGTCTTGCAACTTCAATTTTATTTTTGCCAAGGCAAAACACTAATCTGTGTGTATATTGAGAATTCCTTACAATTACCCCACAAAGAAATACCATTTAAAATTACATTTGTTATCCCTGTTGGATAACTATTTATCAAGAAATATTCTTTTGCCCTGTTATACAGTAGATGTATTCTATATTTCTAGGCACAAGGTTGGTCACTAAGAAGCCTAGAAGAGGAATTTCTTTCCTTCATGAATTCATAAGGAAAGGTTTTGTATTTTTAAAAACACTAAAAGCAGTGTCACTCCACTTAGTATCTCACTGTTCTACAAAGGTGGCAATGCTTAAACTAAGTGAGTATTTTGGAAACTGCTAAATTCTATGTTGAATACTGTGCAGAATAATGGAAACATTACAGTTCATAATAGGTAGTTTGGGTATTTTTGTACTTGATTTGATGTGTGACTTTTTTTTCGTATACTGTTTAAGTCATGTATGTTATGACATTGTTTAAAATTCAGTTTTTGTATCTTGGGGCAAGACTGCAAACTTTTTTATACCTTTTGGTTATTCTAAGCCCTTTGCCATCAATGATCATATCAGTTGGCAGTGACTTTGTATAGAGAATTTACGTAGAAAAGTTGCAAATGTATTGACTGTACCACAGACACAATATGTATGCTTTTTACTTAGCTAGTAGCATAAATAAAACCGAATCTCAACATACAAAGTTGAATTCTAGGTTTGATTTTTAAAAAAGTTTTGTTTTCTTTTGCACTTTTGAGTTCAACCTCAGAAGCGAGACACCTTCTAAATGACAGGCAGCAGCCCATACTATCCGGCAGCTTTGGTTTCCCTCACACTCTGCCAGGACTTCCCCGTGGACATTATGTATCCAGTGTAGAGTTGATTGTTGTTGTTGTTGTTTTTTGCTTTTTTTCCAGCTTTTATTTTACTGTAGCAAAATAGGCCCGATTGTCTACAAGATAAATAGGTTGTCTACAGGATAAATAGTGTGAAATAAAACCAAGGGTTATCTTTCAGATCCTTTTACTTTTTGCTTGGAGGGCCTTCATAAGTGTAATAAGATTCTTTAAGGTGTGTTACAAGTTTGAGATTTGAGAAACACTATGCATAATAGTCATCCTTCTATTGACTTAAATGACTTCTTTGTCCTTGCTCAGAACGTCTTCTTCGTAAGACCATTCTGGAAGCCACTGAGTTTGCTTATTGCTGTGATGTAAACATAGATCTTGATCTGAGCTACATGTCTTTTGTTTTAAAATAATTTCTCTGCTGGCTCATTTGAACTCTTGAGTACTTACAGATACTTTTGTTAAAGACCTAATTTTAATCTATAAATGTTTGGTGATTTAAGTTTTATTGGCAGATTTTTTTAAAAAAAATCTTCATTCTCTAGAAATTGCTGACTTTAGATCTATTTTACTGCGAATGAAGAATAGGAGTGAAGGGAGAGATTTAAAAAATTCAGATTATTTGATTAGGATTATTAGCATGCTATGACATCATCCGTTGCCTCCTTTTCTCCTTTAAGGAAGGTTTTCATGTTTAATCATCTGGGGAAAGTATGTGGAAAATATTTGCTGAGAAGTCTATCTTTGAAGCCAAGCCACCTGTCTTGGTTTCTTTCTGCTAAGAGCCATAACATTACTACCAGTATGTAGGAGTACTTGTAGTTATTAATTGCTTTATATTTGTACCTAGGTTCAGTCACATGCTTTTGAGAACACACCTAGTATGTTAATGTCAGTTATTTCTGAGGAGCTTAGTTGTTAAACAGTATTTCCATTTCTTAGAGGTAGTCATCTTTGATGAGTAAGACTCAAGAATCACTAGGTTTAAAATTTTATGGCTACTTTAGGGTAGGATAGTTTCCGCAGTTCTCAGAATCTGATTATTATGAGGATATGGTTTTGGGTAGATTTTCTCTAGCTATTTCATATCTCAAAACGTTGAATTTCATTGAAAGCTGAGTGAGAGTTGAACCAAGTACCTTTATAATCCAGTATGAGGCCATTCCACTTTGGTCCAGTGCCTTTCAGTGCGTTATCAAAGGGAATCCTTAATGGTGTTGCCTTTATTTTCCAGGGAGTAGGTTGTTTTATGGGATATAGCCTATCTCATTTTTTATAATATGCTACCCCTGGTATACAAAGATAATGATAATAAATCACTGCCATATAACCTTGTTTTTCTAGAAGCACGGCTCATTTGTATGAACCTACCCACTAAATAGGTCTCCTATCCCATTCCTCCTGTAATCACCGTAGGTTTACAGGCTGGGTGGTTAGCTTAAGGATTATCATACTCAAATTATCCAAGTAAACTGAAGACATATTAGCTGTATTGTATTTCAAAGTTAAAAATTCATTTTTGTGGGAAAGGGTGTGGTGTAAAGGGGGATATTTGTAATAGAAATTTTGAGGGCAAAATAAAATGCTCTGTCTTCCAGATGGTAGACATCTTACTTTAAAAGTTTATTGCAGTTATCTTTTTGACTATGCCCATCTGGAGAAGGGAAATTTTACATTTTCCCGTGGTGCTCCTTACGCATCTCTGGAGGTGAAATATTTCTATTCCTGGTTTGGTGGTAACTGGTCAATAGTTACTAGCTATTATGCAAAATTAGATTAGTTCAGATCTTTTTTAGAGCCTTTTGGAAGAAGCAGTTTATTCTGAGTAGGGCAGAATCCTTTTTGTTGATAGTTTTCTATAATTTGCTCCCTTCATCATTAAGTTGTTTTACTGGCATTTTATTTAATGATAGCAGATTGGGAAGATGATGAATTTTAGGTTACTGAGGTAAATGAGTATATGAAAGCAGTTACCTGTAAAATCACCTAACAACTTTTAGTAGATGGGGCTGAGCTAAGACTAGCAGACAACAGTAACATGAAGAAATGCTTTCTTTCTTTTTAGTTTTCAAAGCTCTTTATTACACTGTTTCACTTGATCTTTACAGTAACTGTGAGAAGGGGTTAGAGAGAAGGAAATGCTTTTTTTTTTTCTTTCTAAAGGCAGACCTCATCTTGTTGCAGATAGCTATCTGTAAATAGTTGCCTAAATTCTTTGCAAAGATTATAGAAGATAGGCTGTGAGAATCTTTTTGCAAGCCTTTCCTTTTTTTTTGTTTTTCTGACAACTAGGTAATTTCTCCTAAGGTACATCAGGAAGGATGTATAAGGTTAGTGGTCGCATTCATAGAAGCATCCTCGGCTCGGTCTTGTCCCTAGTACCCGTCCCAGTGCTGCTAGGCTGTTTCTCTTGTTTACCTGCTGTCACTGTGGAAAGGAATTTTCTGCGTTATCCTTATTTAAGCAGTAAACCTTTTTTAGCCATTTTTTTTTGATGGAGTTATTTAATATGTATATCCAAGAACATACTAGGCATATTTCTTTTGTCCCTAGCTGTCTTTGTAGATGTCCGGGGCTGCTAAGGTTTTGCCTTGATAAACTAAATGGTCATAGACTCATATGGTTTGAATGTTTACTTTTTTTTACACACATACCCTCCAGTATTCTCCCCTTCTGACCACTTCATGTGTACCTCCCCTTAGGAGTTTCTTCTTTCCTTTCTGATTCATTTTTCCAACTGCTTGGGCAATAAAGCCAGGTAACTAGATTTATTAGAACTACCTTTAAAACACAAGGAGAAACTGGGACAAGTCCCGAGAAACTTCCCTGTAAAGTATTGAAAAGGCCTTCAGTGCTGTGGTGTCTGATATCAGTTTGCTTAGAATGTTTCCTGATTCTTTGCTGAGTTCCAGGTAATTGAGGTTGGGAGAAGTGGGTCATATTCACATTTTCCCCCTTTGAAAGATTTTGAAAAGTTTTGTTGCTTCCACCTCCATGCTGCTCATACAAAAACTGGGGTCACAAGACTCACCAAATTAGCATCATTAGTCAGAGCAGTACCGTTGCCTAGAGGATACCAGCAAAAAAAACCGAACAACAACAAAAAATAAACTTGGGAAGGTTATTTTTGTTGGTTTGGGTATCCCCATTTAAGCCCTATCTTCTGGCTTTCCTCCTCTACAGATATTTTTTACCTATAGGTGCCTTTATGAGAATTGAGGGTCTGATATCCTGCCCCAAGGAATAGCTAAAGTAATTGCTCATGTTTTCAGGGATTTTAACATCAGACTTGAATGAATGAATGAACCGCAATCCATCCTTCCTTCCTTCCTTCCTTCCTTCCTTCCTTCCTTCCTTCCTTCCTTCCTTCCTTCCTCTCTCCTTCCTCTCTCTCTCTCTCATAGGAAGGACCGAGGTGAAGACAATCATTTCTCTCTGTTGATGTGGATAGTTTTCTCAGTAGCTCTCAGAGCCCGTGTTCTTGTTCAACCTGAAACTAGTGGCTCTGGTCTGGCACCAGGTATGCTCTGGCTTGCACTCTGCCACTAATCTGATGTGTGACCTTGGGCAGGTAATTTACCTTCCCTGGGCCTCAGTTGCCTCATCTGTAAAATGAGGGAGTTGGATTAGATGTGTCCTTCCAGCTCTGAAATTTAAGTGACCTTGCCTACCTTGCAGCAGGTTTTGATTTCTTCCTTACTTTTGCTCTGCTGTTTGAGGGGGCTTTTTACTTATTTCCACGTTATTCAAATGAGATTAGGCTTAATATTTTATTACTATTCTCCTATGGACAAGAAGTTACATAATACGTCCTTGAGACTTAAATTTAACCAAAGGCCTAGCACCACCTTGGGGGCTGCAATAAATACTTAAAAAAAAAACAACAAAAAAAAACCTGAGAGGAGGGGAAAAACCTTCATTTTATTTTCCCATCATCTCTATTAAAGGTTTCTTAAGGCTTTTTTTGAGTCATGGCATTCCATCTTTTGGGTTGGTATGTGTTTGACACCATCCTCTTAAGTGCTGTGTGCTGGTAATATTTTTTCTCGACTAAAATGAAAACTTACTGTAAATGCCTAATGATATTAGAGGTCATTACTTCTGGTCTTTGGTTTCTTAACTCTTTTATGTTCAAAACAGGGAAATTCCTCTGAATCACATCAGTTAAAATGGTTCATACGATAGAAGAAAACAATACCAGTGGATGATCATTCCCTTTATTCTTGGCTTTTTTTAGGTCCATTTTGATTGGAAGACTTTTGGGTGGCGTGTTCTTTCAGAGTACTTTTCCAGCCTATTCTTGGATAAGTATAATTAATGAACGTCGTTTTTTCAAGGACCTTGAGAGCCTTCCTTGGGAGTGGGTCAAGGGTGGGGTGGTTGGGGAGTCCTGGTAGAGCCCAGCTCTGTGCTAGCTGGAGAGGAAGCAATGAAACCAACTGCTGTTGCCATGGCTGCTTGTCATTGATAGAAGGACTCATGGGCTTGGATTGGTTAAAAGGCTATAAACAGGGAGTCGAGAAACTTCCTTCAAGTATGGGGTTCTGGCCAATGCCTTGGACATGTGACTTAAGGGAACAGCATGAATACTTGTAGATGATGCAAACCTCTGGTGGGCTGCAGAACCGTCTGGAGGAAGTGACTGGGGGTTGGGGACCGATTTGGTGGTGGTATTTCCCAACTCTGTCTCCTCCCCTGAAATCAGAGTAATGCAGCTATGCCAAAACCCAGAGAAGAGCCACACTTAGCTTCTGCTTTTGGGAAAACTGGTCAGCTAAAGCTCCGGTAGTTCCTTTGTGGCTTTCTGTATACTTTTGCCTGGTTGAAGTCTGTGGCTAAAAAATAGTTGAACCTTTCCTGAGAACTCTGTAACAAAGTATGTTTTTGATTAAAAGAGAAAGCCAATTAAATCATTATGTGCTCATTCTTTTTCTTAAGCTTGTGGATGTCTTGAATCTGGAAAGAGTTCCTAATCACTTAGAGAATTCTCAAACTTGAAGACAACAGTTTCCTTCACAGCTTTGTGACCACTGAAATGGAACATACAACATTTCAGATATGACCATGAAAGAACAGTCCCCTTTTCTCATTTCTAAAAGGAGACAGGGTGGAGAGATGGTGGGTGGAGAAGAGGTGGATGCTAAGGGATTATGAAAACCAAGATGCTTAAGGAGAGACAGACATTGAAAATTGGAGACCCTGCCATTGCCCATCTAAGAATTAAGGAAAGCTATTAGCTTTCTAGCTCCCTCTTCTCTGAATTGGGATTCAAGGTAGGGGGGATGAGACACCGTAAGGTGACTCTATGGCAATGACTTATAAGTTGCATGACCAAATCAGTATTTCTGATCTTGCTGACATGAGTTCCAGAGATGTTTATTAGGCTGAGAGACTTGTTCTCACCTGACCTAAAGTTCACAGTATTTTATTTTAGGCTAGAACTTGAAAGGGGTAGCCCCTTGGCATTCTTTGGGGAAATAAAAACATTTCTTTATGAAGCAGTTAAGGATAAAGGGTAGTTGTATGTATTCATCTCTGCCCTTTGCTCTTGACCCCTAATTCTTTATGCTTTATTCCATGTCCTGCCTCATCAAAACTCCCACAAATGGTAACCTCAAAACTCTAAATCCCCTTCAAACCCTTCCTACCCCCATCATCTCACTGTGATAAATTACAGTACCCTTTCCCCTCAACCCTTTCTATTCTAAAAGAGTAATTATTTTTGGTTCTGGCCATACTTTGGGGATGGCACCCACTTCTATATTTTGATGTAGTTCTGTTGAGTCACCACTTGGCCTCAGACAGATGGACAGAATGGGTTCAGAAGACCAGAGAATTTTCTCCAGCAGATGTACCCTAAAAGAATGGCTAAAGGAAGTTCTCTAAACAGAAAGGAAATAAAAGGAGAGAAAATGGGAAAAAGAAAAAATAAGGTAAGCATAAATACAAATACAGTAGGCTTTCCTTTTCATCGTGAATTTTCTAAATTTATGTTTGATTGTTGAAGCAAAAATTGTTACACTGCCTAAGGTAATTCTAAATGTATATAGAGGGAATATTTGAAACTACTGAAAAAGCTGTATAGAGACAATCAGAAATACTATAGATAAATAAAAATGGAATTATTTAAAAAAGGCTCAGGTAACTTACAATGAGGCAGGAAAGAAAACAAGCAGAAAATAAAACGGCAGACTTGCGCTTTAACATATCAATAATTACATTAAATGTAAATGGTCTAAATATACCAATTAAAAGACAGTTATTGGCAAGTTGGATTAAGAAACATGATCTAACTGTAACTGTCCACAGGGAACACACCTCAATAATATAGTAATATAGGCAAGCTGAAAGAAAAAGTATGGAAAATATATATCAGGTAAAAATTAAAAGCAGTAGTGGCTATGTTAATGTCAGATTTCAGAGCAAAAACAATAACAAAAAACAGAGACAAAGGGACATTATTTAATGATAAAAGGCCAACCCATCAAGAAGATACAGTAATCCTTATTGTGTGTACAGTAAACCAGAGAGCTGCAAAACATGTGAAGCAAAAAGTGATAGAACTGGAGAAATGAACATCCACAGCTGTAGTTGGGAACTTCAACATCTTAAACGATTGATAGAACAACTAGATATAAATTCATCAAAGATCTAGAAGCCACCCAACACCACCAAAATGCATATGCTTCTCAAGTACAAACATACCATATTCCAAGATAAATTATATCCTGGATAGACCCAAAACTCAACAAATTTTTAAAAATTGAAGTCGTAACAGATATTCTCTGACCACAATGGAATCAAACTAGAAATGATTAATAGAGAACAGAAGAATCTCCAAACACACAGAAACAAGAAACAACATACTTTTTTTTTTTTTTAATTTATTTATTTGACAGAGAGAGAGATAGCGAGAGCAGGAACACAGGGGGAGTGGGAGAGGGAGAAGCAGGCTTCCCGCCGAGCAGGGAGCCCGATGTGGGACTCGATCCCAGGACCCTGGGATCATGACCTGAGCCGAAGGCAGACGCTTAACGACTGAGCCACCCAGGCGCCCCGAAACAACATACTTCTAAAAACAATCCATGGGTCAAAGGAAAAGCATCAAGGGAAATTAAAAAAAAAACACCCATAAAACACTGAACTGAATGAAAAGTGAAAATATACTGATATTTGCGAGATACAGCTAATTCAATACTGAAAGGGAAATTTATGACACTAAATGCAAATATTAGAGAAGAGGAAAAAATCTCAAATCCCAGCTTCAACTTCAGACACCTAGAAAAACCCCAAATAAACAAGTAAGCAGAAGGAAGGAAATAAAGAGCAGAAATCCATATAGTTGAAACAAAAACAATAGAGAATATCAATGAAACAAAGCTGGTTCTTTGGAAAGATTAGTAAAATCAACAAACCTCTAGCAAGACTGACCAGAGAAAATATATAAATCACCAGTATGGGGTATGGGATATCACTTCCAGACTCTGGAAACGTTAAAAGGGTAATAATGGAATGATAAAACAACTTTAGGCACAAATTTGTCAACTTGATTTTGACATCTAATTTTCAACAATTTGTTGAAACTTTCACAACTCACCCATTATGAAGTAAATCATTTGAATTGCTCTATAGCTGTTAAGGAAATTGAATTCATAATTATAAAATTCCCAAAAAGAGGGGCACCTGGCTGGCTCAGTTGGAAGAGCATGTAACTCTTGATCTCAGAGTTGTGAGTTCAAGCCCAATGCTGGGTGCAGAGATTACTAAAAAAACAAAATTAATAAACGTAAAAAATTTTTAAAAAATAAAATCCCAAAAATGAAATTTCCAGTCCCAGATGGTTTCACTGGAGATTCTACCAAACAAAGAATTATAATAATATATAATTATAATAATTATACCAACTACACAGTCTTTTCCAGAAAATAGAAGTGAACACTTCCTAATTCACTTTATGAAGCTAGTATTCTCCTGATCAAAAAAACAAGACAAGACAATGCAAAAATATCCGCCATGAATATACATGCAAAGAGGTCCTTTACAAAATTTTAGCAAATAGAATTCAGCAACGTATAAAGCATACAGTGGTGGGGCGCCTGGGTGGCTCAGTGGTTAAGCGTCTGCCTTCGGCTCAGGTCATGATCCCGGGGTCCTGGGATCGAGCCCCGCATCGGGCTCCCTGCTCGGCGGGAGGCCTGCTTCTCCCTCTCCCACTCCCCCTGCTTGTGTTCCCTCTGTTGCTGTGTCTCTCTCTGCCAAATAGATAAATAAAATCTTTAGAAAAAAAAAAAAAAAAAAGCATACAGTGGTTTCCAGGGGCTGAGGAAGGGATAGGCTGGGAGGTCAGTGGGTGTTGAAGGTAAGACGGTAACAGAGGGATCTTTGTAGTGATGGAAATGTGTATCCTGACTGTTAATGTGGATGTCCTGGTGTGGTACTGGACTATAGCTTAGCAAGGTGTCAGTGTGGGGGATTTCACTGTATCTTTCTTAGGGCTGCATGTGACTCCATATAATTGTTTCAAAATAAAAAGTTTAACTTAAAAAAAATCATTACTGAGTGTCCAACTCCAGGGTTGGCGCTTTGGGCCCCAAATAGCTCTGCAGTGAGTGTGCCCCCAGCAGCTGTTGCTTGCGGTTAGTCCTGAGCAAAGGCAAGAGTGGTTTGAGTGGCGGGTCGTTTTCTGGAACCTGCGAAGTTCCCACGAGCAGCACGTAGTCCTTAGGACCCACTGCTCAATCTCCCTCTCTACTTCTTAGATCCTCTTTTAACTGCCCCTCATCTGATGCTTGAGACATTTGTCCACATAAAACATTTATTCAGAAGGTAGATCTCAATGTTGTGTTCTTATCACAGTAAAATTTAAAAAGGACAACAAAAAAAACCATCGGGGGCGCCTGGGTGGCTCAGGTCGTGATCTCAGGGTCGAGCCCCATGTCAGGCTCAGTGTGGAGTCTGAGATCCTCTCTATCCCTCTCCCTCTGCCCCTCCCCCTGCTCATGCTATAAATAAATAAATAAATAAATAAATTAATTAATTAATTAAATTTTTGAAGTCCTTACTATAACAAAAAACTTGAAAAAAGTCATTACTATAACATTTATAATGAAACATCAGTTATCTTTTAAGAAATTTAAAAAGCAAAAAGAAAATCCTTTACTTTAATCTATACTTATTATTTCTGGTGACTTTCATTCTTTTGTGTAGATTTGAGTTGCCAGTTGGCATATTTTCTTTATGCCTCAGGAATTTCCTTAACATCTCTTACAGGGCAGGTCTGCTGGCAATACATTTTCTCAGTTTTGTTTGAGAAAGTTTTGGCTTTGTTTTTGAAAATTCCACTGGATAAAGAATTCTAGGGGCGCCTGGGTGGCTCAGTCGTTAAGCGTCTGCCTTCGGCTCAGGTCATGATCTCAGGGTCCTGGGATCGAGTCCCGCATCAGGCTCCCTGCTCGGTGGGAGGCCTGCTTCTCCCTCTTCCACTCCCTCTGCTTGTGTTCCCTCTCTCGCTGTGTCTCTCTGTCAAATAAATAAATAAAATCTTAAAAAAAAAAAGAATTCTAGGCTGACAGTTTTCTTCTTTTAGCACTTTAAAGATTATTTTATTACATTGTTCCGTGGGTAAAGATGAACGTGTGTGAACTGAAAGAACATGTCACAAAGAGAAGTAACACCTGGAGTTGAGGTCTTCTGAGCAGGTATCAACCTCGCCAAAAACAACCAAAAAATCAAGGGCTGGGCAAGGCTTCCATTTCAACTCCTGTGTTCGTGGCCGGAGCAGGAAACTGCATCTTCATTGCTAAACTCAGAACATCCCCTCCAAAAACAGCTTTTCCCCCAAGCAGGGCTGCCTCCCTCCAGACCACAGGATCCAGCCAGAGATGCCACATTGCTGTGTGCTAGGAACCCAGGAGCCCTGGGGGCTTAACAGGAGGCCAGAGGCCAAAAGGAGGCAAGAACTAGACTTCTTGCCATGACTAGCACCTCATGGTTTTTGTCATACCCTGAAGTCTTCCTGTAGCAGGTACTTGGCTCCACAGCCAATAAATGGGGTCACACTTCTACTTTCCCACCTACTTGGAACTATTTCTGGATTTTCTATTCAGTTTCATTGGTTTGCCTATTCCTGTATTATTACCATACTATTTAAATTCCTATAGATTTGTAATTTAATACATGTGATTTAATATAGTCATATTAGTATATTAATATATGACATATTTAGAATCTCTGAATATGTAATAATATATTTTAAATCTCCTAGGGCTAGTGCAGTCTTATTGTAAAAAAAATCCCAATACACACAGAGCACAATAACAAATTTCTTTACTGTTCACCTCCTACTTCATTTCTCCCCCTAAAGCAGTTAACTAACCCTTCACCAATGGTTTTTTTTTTTTTTAATGGTGGTGTGTGTGTGTGTGTGTTTAAGATTTTACTTATTTATTTGACAGACAGAGACACAGCGAGAGAGGGAACACAGCAGGGGGAGTGGGAGAGGGAGAAGCAGGCTTCCTGCTGAGCAGGGAGCCCGATGCGGGGCTCGATCCCAGGACCCTGCGATCATGACCCGAGCCGAAGGCAGACGCTTAACGACTGAGCCACCCAGGCACTCTCCCTTCACCAGTGTTTTATAGCCTTCTATCTTTCTAATGTTTTCTCATTGTATATTTATACACATAGTTTATTTTCTGCTCACACCAGTAGAGTTATATTACAGCATTTGATTAGCTACAAGATGCCATCATAATAACAAACACACATACTACCAAGAAGAGACTATACTGCCAGGTAAACTACAACATATGCTTTCTTTTCACTTATAATTTTTATTTGACATTTATTGGAAGAGTTTAGACTTATTTACACAAAGTGGTTCTTTTTTTGTATTATTTCTCAAGTCCATACATTAAATGGAAACCTAAGGTGGCTCAGGGGTTTGCTAAAATTTCTGCATGTTCAGAATCTGAGTCCCGAATCTCCTGGCCTCGAATTGCGGTGACTGACTGCACACACTGTATGCTTCAGCGTGCCATCAAGAACTGTGTGGTGCAGCATTTCTTTCATTTTTTTTTTAATATTTTTTATTGTTATGTTAATCCCCATACATTACATCCTTAGATTTAGATGTAGTGTTCCATGATCCATTGTTTGTGCATAACACCCAGTGCTCCATGCAGAACGTGCCCTCCTCAATACCCACCACCGGGCTAACCCATCCTCCCACCCCCCTCCCCTCTAGAACCCTCTGTTTCTCAGAGTCCATCCTCTCTCATGGCTCGTCTCCCCCTCCGATTCCCCCCCTTCGTTCTTCCCCTCCTGGTGCAGCATTTCTTAAAAGATGACTTTGCTACTGTCTCAGGGAGTTTCTTCCAAGTTACAGTTGTTGATGCTAGCACTTTCTTGATTTCCCAGGAGTTCACAGAAAGTTGTTAGGCGATAGGACTCTTGTTCCTTCATCAGATGGTCCTAACTGGTTTCATTGACTGACATTTTCAGGGCTCACATATGCTTAGGCAACACAGCTGTACCTCGACTGGCCCTGAGCCTATAGCGCTGAAGCCATTCGTTGTAAGGTGACTTCTGATTTTCAGAGGTGTTGAAATGGGTTCAGATGTGTGTGTCTCAATCAATTGATAAAATATGTCAGTATTTTTCTGTAACTTCCTTTTCTCAGCTAATGATATGTGCAGGAGATCTTCTCGTGTTTATTCACGTCGACCTGCCTAAGATTTTACAGGGAAAAGCTGCAGTGTTCCGCAGTGTGGATATACCACAATTTATCTAACCACTGTTCTATTAGGGATATCTGTCTTGTTTCTAAACATTATGAAAATGCTACGATAATTACTATTCATCCTCAATATTTCTCTAGGGTGGAGATTTGGAAGTCACATTGTTGGATTGAAGAGTCTGCCCACTTAAAATTCTGAATGGTCCCCCAGAAGGCCTTATCAGTTGCAGGTCTCAACAATGTGTCTTAGAGTGTCTGCTGTATCCCTCAGCCTTGCCCATAATGGACATTATCAGCTTAGAAATTGTGCCAGTATCATTGGATTAGGAATGATGCCTTGCTGTGATTTTACTATGCATTTGCCTGATTACTAGTAAGAAAAGAAGCTCTTGTGTGTTTATGGTCCACTTACTTCTTTGGTGAATGGCCTGTTCCTAATCTAGTTGTTTGTAATTTAAAAATTTATCAGTACATGCTTTTGTATATTCTGGACCTGGATATTTATCCTTTGCCTGTTATATATGTAAATGATTTCTTCCAGGCTGATCCTTCCTTTTAGTTTTGTTATTGGTTGCAATGTTTAATAGAAATTTTGAATTGATGGAGTCATATCTCTCAGAAATTTCCTTTACAAGCTTCTGTGTTTTAAGTTTTGCTTAGGAAAGCCTTCCCCACTCAAAGATTATACAAATATTCTTCTTCTGTCTTGTAACATTGTGGTATTTTACAGGTTGTATGGTTATTTATTTTAGTCATTTAATTCCATTGTGATTTATATATAATGTGAGATTTAGAGACCAAACTTCCATTTTTTCCAAAGGGATACCTAATTGATTCAACACTGTTTATTAAATAAACCATTTGGTCACTGATATATTTCTTGGTATGCCTCCTTTATCGTGAACAAAACTTTCATTTACGTATGTTTCGTTCTGGGCCCATGACTGCATTCCATTGATCTGACTGATTGATCTATCTGTATCCTTGAGCCAATACCAAGAAAGTTCTTCTGGCTTTAAAATATGCTTTAATGCCTCCTAGGGTAAATTTCCCCTCATTGCTTTTCTTTTTCCATTTGCAGGAGAAGGTGTGTCCAGTCGTTAGAGAGTTGACCACCTGGATTAGTTTTCTACTGCTGTGTAACAAATTACCACACAGAGCAGATTAAAACAACTCCCACTTGTTCGCTCCCAGTTTCCATGGTTCGGGAGTCCGACACATTTTAGATGGCTTCTCATGAGGCTGAAATCAGAGTGTCCTCCTCAGCTGGAGGCTCCGACTAGGGAAAGATCTGCATCAAAGCTTCCTTAGGTTGTTGGCAGAATTCATTTCCCTAGGGTTGGAAGACCAAGGTCCCTGTGGTTTTGCTAGCTGTTGGTTGGGGACTGCTCCTAGGTCTGCCTTGCGACCATGTCAGCCATGGAGGGCCTCCCTCGAGTCAAACCCCTCACATTTTGAGCTCTTGCACTTCCCCTTCTGTGACCAGCTGAAGAAAACTGCTTTTAAAATGCCCATGTACTTCGGACAGGCCCACCCAGATAATCGCCCTATTTTAAGGTCAACTGTGCCATATAATGTCACCCAATCACAGGTGTGAAACCAGCATCTCACAGTCCTGGGGATTATTCAGGGGAGATACACCTGGAGTGCAGGAAATCTTGGGATCCACCTTACAATTCTGCTTATCACATCACCTGAAAGGGGTGCAAAAGAGAGATCTTTTCCTTTGGGTAGGAGGTTATTTTTGAGCACTGTTCTGTGCTAGGTATGGGTGGTGTGTGTGTGTGTGTGTGTGTGTGTGTGTGTGTGTGTGTGTGGAGGACCTCCAAAGAAGCCCAGGTATAGTTTCTACAAGGAGCTCATAGTCTGATAGGGTTAGCAGTTAAAGGAAGCTGGGGGCACACGACTTCCCGGATGTCTTCTCTTTTCCAAGTGAGCATCTCCAGCAACCTCAGTTATTTCTTCTAGGAAATGGCCTCTAGACTCCTCTCCATTACTTCTCTCCTGCTGGGTAGGAGTAGAGAGAGCGGGACAAAGACATAAACTTGCTTCAGGCCAAAGCAGCGTGAAGTCAGTGCCTCAAGTGAAGGTCGACCAGGGTCACTAGTCTTCTTCGAAGGAAGCTGGAGGATCAGGGAAAGCTTCCTGGAGGAGGTGTACTTTGAACTTGACCTTGAAGATTGGGAAGAATTTCAGCAGGAAGAGATGGACACAGGAAGGGTGATTCCAGGAATGACAAGGCAAAGGCATGGATGTGGAAGCCTGTGGGCGTTTTCTGGAAGGACAAGCAGCAGTGTGCAGGGGGGCCCCCCAGAGAGTGTGTGTGCAGATGAGCAGCGGCGGAAATGCAGAGTCGGGTCTGGACTAGACAAGGCAGAGGAGTTCAGACTTTGGTGAGGATGCCCGGTCAGCTGGACTCATTGTGACACTAGAATAATTTTTGCCACTTGCCTGGGAGGGAGAGGTTTTATTCCAAGTTAATATTCCACATTAACACCTAACATGAAAGAGAGAGAGAGAGAGAGAGAGAGAGAGAAACAGGCATCACCAAGACCACAAAAGTATCCCTGATGAACCAGTAAGAGGGGACAGGACACACAGCCGAAACAAGTCCATCTTTGCAGTGGGGAAGCCTGCACCCCCTAAGTGCTCCGGCCTTCTGCTGGCTGGGACAAACCATGCCCCGAGAGCTGTAGTTGTAACTGAATCAGACCACAGGCAAAGTGCCACTTGTTATGGGTTGAATTGTGTCCCCCCAAAAAGATACGTTGAAGTCCTAACTCCTGGTACCTGTGATTGTGACCTTGCCTGGAAATAGGGTCTTTGCAGATGTAATCGAGTTAAGACGAGGTCATTGGGGTGGGCTCTAACCCGACAGGACCAGTGTCCTTATGGATAGAAGCGGAGAGACAGGCTGACACGCGGGGAGAGGGCCACAGGAGGTCAGAGGCAGAGCCCCGAGACTCATCTGTAAGCCAAGGAAAGCCATTACCGGCCACCACCAGAGGCTGGAAGAGGCAAGGAAGAGTGCGCCCCTACAGGTTTCAGAAGGAGCCTGGCTGTGCCCACGCCTGGATTTTGCACTTCTGTGAAAGAGTAAGTTCCTGCTGCTTACTTCTGGCTTCCAGAACCGTGAGAAAATAAGTTTCTGCTGCTTTAAGCCACCTTGCTTGTGGTGCTTTGTTATGTATGGTAGCGTAGGAAATTAACACAACATTCATTGTTCATTCTTCAAACATGTCACGTGGGCCCACTGAGCCGGGCTCTGTACGGCGGGGGTGGGGTGGGGGTGGGGGCTTCAGGCCAGCTCTCTGCCGGGTGAGATGCTGGCAGCAGGTGTCACAGAGTCCCGGGGGGAGCCCACTGAGAACCGGAGCCTCAATCTGGAAAGACATGTGGGGCACATGGAGCGGGATAGTAGTGACTCCGTGAAACCACCCAGGACAAGGTTCAAGCTGTAGGACTTTGCTGATCACTTCCTGGGGTCCTGGAGGTGCCATTCCGTGCTACCCTGAGGTCCCACAGAAAGGAGTGCTCAGGAAGGAGGGGAAGTAATGCGAAAAATCTCTCGAGAGTGAAAACACGTCTGCAGGAATCTCTGCACGGGTTCCGTAAATCAGTAGCTGGCAGACACCTGGAGCCTCTGTCCTAGTCCAGGGCCTTGGCACCTGTCAGGCCTGAGGTTACTCATTATTACACCTTCAGCAACTTCTGGAACTTCTTTAAGTTTGTTTCTTTACCTGGACAACATTAACAGACATAGTTAACATCTTGGGTTTGATGCGGGGATAAAATGAGAACAATGTATGTAAAAGTAGGTAACAATGTGCCGGTGTATAGGAAGGGGTCAACACAGTTCAGCCCCCGCCACCACCACCAGAAGACTCTTCATGGAAAACCAGTATGTTTGGGGGATGTCCTTTACTTATTTAATGTACAGGCCTGACCATCCTATCAATGTGCCCACTGGAGGGGGGCCGCTTTAAGCTCCTCATTTGGGCACGAGTGCCCTCCTCCCCTTACCCCTGCAGGCCCTGCCATCTGGGGCATGTCCTGGGAGCCCCTGATCTGGCCCCTGGGAGGGCTGATGCTCCGAGCTCTGGGCACCAGCGGCCGGATTTCAAGCAGAGGACCTCCTCGGTCCCCTGGTTGGGGGGCGGCGGGGGGGGCTCTTCTTCAGCACCGGTTTAAATTCCCCAGATCTGCTAGGCAAGGGGGTCGGCAGGAGCGGTGTTCACGGGGGAGACCAACAGTCAGGGGACAGGCATCCTGGGGGGTTGGGGAGACTGGAGTCAGAGGTGTGGCCGGTGGGACCCTGGCCCCGAGCCAGCTTGTCCCCAGGAGGGGCGGAGGAACCGGGGCGAGCGGCCGGGGGCGAACTGGCAGGGGCCGGAGGAGCGCGGTCCCAGGGCGGGCAGCGGCGGGGAGCCGAGCGAAGGAGCGCGGGGCCCACCAGGGAGCAGGTAGAGGAGGCGGAAGGCGCCTTTCCGAGCTTTCCGCTTCCTGCGACGACCAGCAGGTGTCGCCATGGCCCCGCGAAGGCGGCGGGAGCGTCGGTCCTCAGAGGCTCCTCCTTCTCTCCTTCCCCAGCATCTCCCGAGTTAGACTTGGTCCTGCAAAGATGACACTCCGGTCCGAGCCTTGAGGCGCTCGCCGTGGCGCCAAAGCCCGATGGCGGAGGCCTGCGCAGAGTGAGCCGGGCCGCCGCCTGCGGACACACGGGCTGCCTCCTGAGGCCTGGGAGCGAGACTGACTCTGATGTTCCTGACACCTAGATTTCTGCATATTAAGGATGTTTAATCCGATGCTGCAAGGACTCCTGGGAGATAGCCTGTTTTAGTCCACAAGAGCCTCGGTCCTGCAGAGGAACTAAGCCAGGTCCTTACTTGCCGAAGATCTGGAAGTTGGCGCATTGAGCTCTGCTCAGGACAGAGGCCCCCTCGCTGGGACCGTCCAGCTTGGAGACCTGCAGGCTTCCTGAGCCCCTTCTCTTCCTAGGGCCCAGCGGGGCTCCCGAGGGGTCGGAAGCTTCCCCTCCAAGCTAGTGGCTTGGGTTTCAGAGCATCAGAAGGGAAGTCGTTACCCCCCACCCGGTGTCAGCTCTCCAAGGAGCCCCCGTGGCTGGAAGGCTGCGGGAGCCGCCCTGAGCATGCGGAGCGAAGGCCAGCGAAGAAATTGCACAGCCAGGCCCAGGCGTCAGGAAAACAACAACGACTGGTATTTAGTAAGCACTTACTGCATGCCACGCACTGTTGTGAGCACATTACCTGGAATTACTTAATCCTCATAAAGACTTTATCAGGGAATAACATCACTGCTGTACAGATGAGGGGGAGTGAGGCACAGAGATCTTAAGCCTCTCTGCGACTCAGTTTCCTGAAAATCCAACAGTTTTGAAGGAAAGTGCTCTAAAGACCCCATGTGCAGGGAGTTCACTGACCTGTGGATCCGGAGGGAAGACCCCCACCCCCCGCCGTGTTAGCCAGAAATTATTTTACTGAAATAGAAGGCAATTTCACGGTGAGTAAGTGGCAAAGTGGAAGGGTGAGACCAGGAAAATGTTGTTTGGGGGTTTTTTTTGTTTACACGGCGGTGGGACGAGAGCATTAGAAAAAATTGCCCTCGAGCCTGGGGGAAGCTTCCCAGGAACAGCCCGCGAATTTTTCTCTCCAATCGCCTCCTGGTGGAGAGGGCGCGCAGTGCCGCCGCCTTGGCAAATCCTGGGGGGTCAGCCCTGGCCGGCATTTCTCACCCCGTGGATGGCAAGCCTCCCGGTGTGGGCAAGAGGCAGCTTGACCACTAGACACGAAGCTGGAAGGGATAGTCCTTGAGTGACTGTCCCGACTGGTGGCCCCCGACAGGCGGGCACGGGGGTGTGTGCACCGTGTGCTGGAGGCGAGGTTGGGCAGAGATGGAACTGAAGGGGCTGGTCCGCGGCGGTCCGAAGCTCCACCACAGTCCCGCAGTGCGAACCGAGTGAGCCATTCTGTCCCCGGAGAGAAGAGGACGTGGCACAAGCCTGGGTCTCAAGTCGGCCCCGCGCAGGCCAGGGCGGCCCTGCAGTCCCTTCCTTCCAGGTGGGGAGGCCTGGTTCCACAGGGACGGCCTCTGAGGCCCCAGGAGGATTGAGCTCATCAGACACCTTCCAGCGCGGGCCGGGGTGGGGGTGGGGGGTGGGGGGGGAGGTGTGGGGGTGGGGGGAACAGCCGGCAGAGGGCAGGCTGTGGGTGTCAGCCCTCCGGCAGAGCGGCCTCTGCAGGGAGAGCTCAGACTGCCTGCAGGGCTGCCCCAGGCCCCTGAGCCCCCCACGGCCCATGTGGGTAGGCAAATAGCTGCTGGGTACATGGCTCCTGGAGAATGATGTACTCCCACCAGCCAGGGTGCAGGAACCTTCAAGGTTATTGTTACAGAAGAGCCCACCCCCCGCCAGCTCCAAGGCAAGGACGCTTGGAGGCTCCCTGGCCCCACGACCCTCTCCCACGATGCGGGGTGGACAGTGCCGTCGCTCCCCGTCAACCAGGGGTCATGGGGGTCAACCACCGACACACTGACAGCCATCTGTACCTGCTCGCCGTTCTGTTCTTCACTTTCATTGCGTGAGATAACCAACACTTTCTTACAAAATAGGCTTTTGCCCAACTGCAAGCTCACGCCCGGGTTCTGAGCACGTTTACAGGAGGCTAAACTATGGTGTTCCATAGGTTCGCTGTAGTAAATGCATTTCCAACTTACAGGATTTTCACCATACAGTGGGTTTATCAGGATGTGACCCCACTGCAGGTCGAGGATCAGCTGCCGACGAGTAGGTCTGGGAGAGAAAAGACAGGAAAGAGAATGCGGCAGGTTCAGGTCAGAGGTAGGAGGGTTTCCTTTGGAGGGAGCCTCAGAGAGGGAGGCCGGGGCTCAGCGGCCAGGTCACCAGCAACCAAGCCGCGCTGCTCGGGTCTGATCCTAGCTCTTCCACTGACGGGCCTGGCCTTCGGTCTTCTGAGCCTCCGTTCCTCATCTGCAGAAGGGGGCTCTTCACGCCCCTCATAGGGCTGTGTAAGGATTTGATGAATTCGCGTATCTGAGTCACTCAGCATAGCGGCTGGCTTGCGGTGAATGCTCGGTAAGCGCCGGTTAGTACGGGGGATCCTTGAACAATGAGGGGTGTGGGGAGGCTGATTAGGGGCGCCGACCTACCTCCCCGCACCCCCTCACTGCTGAAAATCTGAGTAGACTCTGGATTCCGAGAAAACTCAACTACTAATAGCCTGCTGTTGACCTGAAGCTTTAGTGAAAACATAAACTGTCAAGGAACGCACAGTTTGTATGTTCTATGTACTATATACTGTATTCTTACAAGAAAGCAGCTAGAGAAAAGAAAATGTTATTAAGAAAATCATACAAGAGGGGCGCCTGCGTGGCTCAGTCAGTTAAGCGTCTGCCTTCGGCTCAGGTCATGATCCCGGGGTCCTGGGATTGAGCCCCGCATCGGGCTCCCTGCTCCGCGGGAAGCCTGCTTCTCCCTCTCCCACTCCCCCTGCTTGTGTTCCCTCTCTCGCTGTGTCTCTATCAAATAAATAAATAAATCTTAAAAAAAAAAAATCATACGAGAAAAATACATTTTCAGTACTGTATTTATTTAAAAAAACAACAAAACCCTGTGTACAAGTGGACCCGCGCAGTTCAAACTCATGTTGGTCAAGGGTCAACAGTATTATTTTTCCTTCGAAGTGAAAACTTAGAGCACTAGTGACTATGAGCAGGGAGGGCCCACGGGACATGCAGCCTAATCATTTCTCCTACAGGTGAGGGAACAGCTGCTCTCCTGCTAGCACCTGGGCCTGGCACCCAGCACCCGCCAACTCCGTTCTCTGCCAGGTTGCGGCCAAGTCAGGACTGCGCTCCCAGGAATCTGGGTCTTACCGTAGTGCAGCATCTGGGGAGGGGAGAGCACCATGGCCTGTCTGTGCCTCAGCTGGGGGGCCAGGCACAGGCCATCCGACCCCACGGAGCTGAACAATGGCACAAAGGCGACTGCTCCCGTCACTAGCAAGTCTGGGGTGCTTTTCGGGGACAGGTGGATCTGGGGCCAGAAATGACACGCTGTCTCTCTTCTGTGCTTCCTCCGATGGGCTTGGTTCCCAGCTAGGCTCTCCTCATGGAGGGTAAGGGCAGCCACCAGCAACCACAAGCCTACGTTGCCTTCCTCTTTTAGAATGTGGGTTTATTATTCAGATAAGGTGAGGCCAACCCATCGGGAGGCAACTGCCATTGAAAAGATCAGTTGTTACTCACGTTTCCCTAGAGATGGCTCACCGCCTCCAGCAGGGCCGTGCAGGTGAGGAAGCCGAGGGGGCAGGAAGAAAACCAGGGCAGGAGCCTTTACTATGGTTTTTGTGGGAATGGATGAGCCAGGTAAGCAGGCTAAGCAGTTTAGGATTGGCTGTTTTGAATCATTTCAGTGGACCCTGGGGTGATTAGGGCAGAGAGAGAGCCCAGCAAAGGAGGGGGTTGGGGGCGTGGGCTGTGGATTGGTTAGTTTGCATCTGGAAGGCTTGCTGGCAGGAGAACCGTTTGCTGTTTCTAGGAACCAGCTAGCCCTGCGAGGGGCAGTCTTGCCAGGGTCAGCAAGGACCCAGATAATAAAACATCAGAAATACAGAAAAAACAAAACATAATACACCTCACAGTTAAAGAATGTGCCTGTCCACATCGCCAGCTACCGTCTGGGAGAGGACCTGGCTGGCCCACTTGTGCGAAGTGCTGGTGAGGATGCTGGGAAACTGGGCCTCTCGTACATTGTGCACGGGAAAGTCAAATGGTACAGACCCTCTGAAAATGGTCTGGCAGTTTCTTAAAAAACTAAGCCGTGGGTGCCTGGGTGGCTCAGTTGGTTAAGCGACTGCCTTCGGCTCAGGTCATGATCCTGGAGTCCTGGGATCGAGTCCCGCATCAGACTCCCTGCTCAGCTTCTTCCTCTGATCCTCCCCCTCTCATGCTCTCTGTCTCCCATTCTCTCTCTCAGATAAATAAATAAAAAATCTTTAAAAATAAAAATAAAAAGAAAAAGAAAATGAAAAGGCAAACCAGACAAGTAGAAAATATTCACAATACTGATCTCTGATAAAGAACTTGCATCCAGAATATAATAAAAAGTTATAAAAGAGGGGCGCCTGAGTGGCTCAGTCGTTAAGCGTCTGCCTTCGGCTCAGGTCATGATCCCGGAGTTCCAGGATCAAGTCCCCGCATCGGGCTCCCTGCTCAGCAGGGAGTCTGCTTCTCCCTCTGACTGCCCCCCGCCCGCCCCCGCCGTGCTCTCTCTCTCAAATAAATAAATAAAATCTTGGAACGCTACATCAAAAACTAATGATGTAATGTATGGTGATTAACATGACATAATAATAAAAATAAATAAATAAAACCCCCCAAAGAAATAAATAAAATCTTAAAAAAAAAAAAGTAAGCCGACGTGTGACCTAGCAATGACACATTTATCCCAGAGAAATGGAAGCTTATGTCCACACAAAAACCTGTATATGAATATTCATAAGTTTATTTTGGAGTAGCCCCCCAAAAGCCAACCTCAAATTGGTCACATACTGTATGATTTCATTTATACATTCTTTTTTTTTTTTTTTAAAGATTTTATTTATTTGAGAGAGAGAGAGCGCACAGAAGCAGGGGCAGAGGGAGAAGGAGAAGGGGCTGAGCAGGGAGCCCAATGCGGGCTCGATCCCAGGACCCTGGGACCATGACCTGAGCTGAAGGCAGACACTTAGCCGACTGAGCCACCCAGGTGCCCCTCATTTATACATTCTTGAAATGACAAAATTAGAGAGATGGAGAAGAGGTTCCTGGTTGCCAGGGATTAGGGACAGGACTGGGGGTGGGCGGAAGGGGCGCCTGAGGGAAACCTTTCTGGTTCTGGAATAATTCTATATCTTGCCTGGGGTGGTGGTTATGGGAATTTGTGGCGAAATGGCCCAGCACTACACACATTGTATCAAAGTCAGTTTCTTGGCCTTGATACTGTACTGTGCTTATCTAAGATGTAACCACTGGGGGGGAGCTGGGTGAAGGGTACGTGGGCCCTCTCTGTCCTATTTTTGCAACTTCCTGTGAGTCTATAATCATTTTAAAATGAAAAGTAAACAGATCTGAAAGAACTCTTAGCTCTAAGGGGTATGAAAACCCTTGGTGGGAACTCCCGCTGTGTTAGGTCGATGAGCAATTCCAGTGGCCTGGGGGAAAGGCGTGGGCCCTGGCTCGGTTTTTCCGCTGTGTCCTCGGATGAGACAGTCTCTGTTTTGTTCTTCCATTGACCAGGTCGCAGCCATGATTTGGCTGAGTGATGAGCTTTAGAGTGAATCAACCCTGTTAGCTTTAGAAAGGAAGAAATAAAGACCGAGGGTCCTTAGAAATAAGAAAGCTGATGGAATTTTAGGTATCCAACCAAAATGAGTCCTACCTGGCACCCTGTGAAGCGCTTCTGATGTTCATTGAAATAATTAGGAGACACTTTTCTGTGCCCTGTGGCTGTATGCATGTATAAAATATAAAAGCATAGGGATAAAAACAGAAAGAGAATAAGCACATATGAATATGCTTTTACAGGATTAAGGGTGGGAGTTCCTCTTCTGCTTTTTAAACTATTTGAGTTGTTTGTGGTATTTTTAGTTTACATTTTATTTTCTTTTAAAATGTATGCTCTGAGATGTATTCTTCTCCCTTGTCCCCCAGCAACTATTTTTGTTAGCTTCTTGTGTATCCTTCCATATTTTCTTGATGTAAATCCAAGCAAGCCTGAATGAGATTCTTTTTTCCCCCTCATTCTACCATAAAAGTAGCATTCTAAACGCATTGTTTCTGCGCGTTTTTTGTTTTTTTCACTCGGCCATATTAGGCGCATGGTACTTTTCCCCTAAACAAACAAAGGGGAAAAACAAAGGAGCAAAGCGTTCTGCACCGAGAGCTCACCTGGTTGGCCAAAGAAGTTTGCGCCACCTCCTGCCACTCCAGAGCATTCTCTCCACTCATTTTCTAGTGAAATGAAGGACTTACATCCTTTGCCATTTACCCAGCAAGCACGGCTCCCTACTCCAGGCAACTGCACAAGAATCTGTTCCCACGTTGATTCACCGGTTTTGAGGACTAGATGTGAATAGGCTTCTACCAGCTGCTGGGAGCATGTACGGGCTGGGCACTTGTCACCACAACTGTGAGGGAGCTGAGAGGGGCCCTGGCTTGGGGGGCTGCCCTGTTCCGGTCAGGGTGCTGACCTCCCGCGGCAGGCCTTGTCTGGGACTCTGCTCCCCCTCTTCTGAAAGCTGCAGGTGTCTGGGTGTGGCCGGCCCCACATCCTGGAGACAGGACTGGGCTCCAGGGCCCTGAGGGTGGGATGCCATCAGGAACAGAGGATGGCCTGATGGTCGGGAAAGTAGCAGAAATGCCAAGCTGAACATCTTACCAGTGGTGACTGCCCTCAGCCTGGCTGAACTCGAGTCCTTTTCCTTCCTGAGCCTGGATGTGGCTCTTGGGAAAAGCTGGGGGGTTGGGGCGGGGGCAGGCGGAGTGCATCGAATTTGGCTCCCACCCTGAGATACATTATCTGTCCCTGGGGCAGAAGAACCAACAAATGGCCAACAAATGCTGGTGACTTGGTCCTGGAGCGTTAGGGCTGGAAAGAAGCCCCAGACCTCAGACACCCTGGGCCTCGGGGTCCCCACTCCTAGTCTGCTCCCTGTATCTGGTGGATGGCCACCTCCCAGGGCCTCAGTTTTCTCACAGCAAACGACTAAAATGCTCACCTTCCCTTTTGTCCTGGGTGCAGCAGAAAGAAATTAGCGTGGGTGGCAAACTCAGGTGTCCGTGGTGAGGAGGGAGCTAAGTGGGGGCGCAGCTGGGGAGAAAAGATTTTTTTCCCTGGAACACGAAGCCCTCTTGGCTTAGCTTTGCTTTCTTTGCCTCGATGGAGCCAGGTATGGAAAGCATTTCCCCTTCCTCTTACCCCTGCTCCAGGAAGAACGGCAGGTCAAGTTGACTAGAGCGAGGCCCCCGTGGGCAGAGGGCGGGCAGCGTGAGGGCTGCGGGGATGGGGGTTCGGAGCCACGGCCCCACATCCCCACCTCCGAGGGGCAGCCGCTGGGAGCGGCGGCAGGTGGCTGCCAGGCAGGAAAACAAGCCTCGTGTCGCCAGAGCTCATTCTGCAGAAGTGGAAGCCATATTTTTATTGACGTTTCCCAATGTTGAAACGTTGGCAAGTGATTCACAAAACTAAAACGTCGCGAGCCAATCAAAACAGGTCTGAGGGCCAGATTTCGGCCTCCGTCTGCCGGTTTGCTGACCTCAGGCCCAGACCTCTCGGGGCCCTGCGCTGTCTGCGGGAGCACACCCAGCCGGGAGCAGGTGCACACCTAGCCGGGAGCAGGTGCGGGGGGAGGGGGGGGTCCGCGGACCTGCGCCCCCCGCCCCCCCGCCCCGGAATTCCGCTGGGAGACACTGGCAGACTTCATTCTGAGGCAGCGATGCAGGAGGGGTTTCTGGAAGTTTGGCCCCCGTAGTTCCCGCTGTTTTGCAGGAGCAGTGGGAAATCGCTGGCGTGCTCCGCAGTGACACTCAGTGACCCCAGCCAAACCAGTCACTTCTCTCTGGGCCTCCCTTTTATCATCTGTACCACGGAAGGGGGCCAACCGGGCACTCATCCAGATCAAACCTTTGTTGGCTCTCTAGGACCAGTTTTTTTTTTTTTTTTTTTTGGTGGGGAGGGAGGAGTTTTCCTAACATGATATTAAAGTGCAACAATTTCACTCACAGTTTTAGGTGAGTCTCGAAGGCCACACTGCAGAAATATGATGGGAGCCTCCAATGTAACAGTTTTCGATTTTACATTTAAAATTTTCTAGTAGCCACATTAAGAAATGAAAAGAAATAGGTGAAATTAATTTCAGTAGTACATTTGATTTAATGCAATATAAAAGTATTATCAGTTTAACATGTAATCAATTTTATTTATTTATTTAATTTTATTTTATTTTTAAAGATTTTATCTATTTATTCATGAGAGACAGAGAGAGAGAGAGAGAAGCAGGCTCCCAAGGAGCAGGGAGCCCGATGTGGGACTCGATCCCAGGACTCTGGGATCATGACCTGAGCCGAAGGCAGATGCTTAACCATCTGAGCCACCCAGGCGCCCAACATGTAATCAGTTTTAAAGCGAGTAGTAAGGTATTGTTTTATTATTGGAAGCCTAGGGCATGGTTTGCACCTACAGCACATCTCCAGGGCTCCCTAACCACATGTGGCTCGTGGCCTCCACATTGCAGAGCAGAGCTCCGAGGCAAGAAGTGACAACTATTTCCACATTCCCAAGCGAGATGCCAGGTCCCCCAAGTGGGAATGAGAATTCTGCCTTTCACCTTGTGTGTACAAGCAGGGCATAGCTTCCTTTCCTCCCACCGAAATTCTCTTTCCACTGAAAAAATGTCTTCATAGTGAAGGGTGGCCATACTGTGCCCGGTTTACCCAGTATGCTCTGCTCTCCACCCCAGGCAACCTGACAGGTGTCTGTCTCCACCTCTCGCCCATCCGCTCTGGGCATGGTTCTGAGTAGGCAAGATCTGCATGGGAGAGACATAAGGAGGCTGAGGTGGGGTCATAGCTGACCTCGGCCTGTAGCCTTTGAGAGCCAGTGGGAACATCTCCTCTCTCCCTTATCCCACCCTGAAGGAGCTGTAAGAGGGAGGAGGAGGAGAACCTTGAAGTCAGGAACAGAGAAGACAGGCTCCCAGCCTGCAGCAGCCTCAGGTGGGAGAGTGAGCTTCAACTTGAAAGGAGGTTTAGAAGTTTGGAATCCTAGATTATTTCACCAGACTGAGTTCACTCATCACTGAACTAAGACTATTTTGTTTCTAAAAGCAACCAGAGGATTTGTTTTAAAATATTCCAGCATAGGGGCGCCTGGGTGGCTCAGTTGGTTAAGCGACTGCCTTCGGCTCAGGTCATGATCCTGGAGTCCCGGGATCGAGTCCCACATCAGGCTCCCTGCTCAGCAGGGAGTCTGCTTCTCCCTCTGACCCTCCTCCCTCTTATGCTCTCTGTCTCTCATTCTCTCTCTCGCAAATAAATAAAAAATAAAAAAAAAAAAAATTCCAGCATAGGGGCGCCTGGTTGGTTGAGTGTCCCACTCTTGATTTTGGCTCAGGTCAGGATCTTGGGGTCGTGGGATCAGCACGGTGTCGGGCTCCCTGCTCAGTGGGGAGTCTGCTTGGGATTCTCTCTCTCTCCCTCTGCCCCTCCCAGTCATGCTTGCTCTCTAAAATAAATAAATAAATAAATAAATTGTAAAAAAAAAATATTCCAGCACATGCAAAGTCTGGCAGAAATGCAAACTGATAAGACAAGACTGTTCATAACTATTGAAGCTGGGTGACTGGTTACATGGGGTTCATTATAGCATTTTAAAAATTTTGGTTGTATGTGAAAATTTCCATAATAAAAGTTTTTAAATAGTGGCCAAAGGACTTTTTAAAAGGAGAGGCACAGAACCTGTCAGAGATTCACTTATGGGTAAAATTAGAGCTAGCCCCACAGAGCAGGTTTCAATGGGTAAGTTATGGGCAAAAACGGTAAAATAATAAAATTGTTTTCCGAACACGTCGCATGAGACCCACTTGTCCAATGCACTGTTTATTTTTTTCTCGGTGGTTGAATGTATACCTCCCATTCTCCAGCTATTGCTTCCCTCATTCTTTGGGGTGTGCCTTGTTCCTGGGACACCCCCGTGCTCACCCCAGCAGGTTCTGGGCTCCCCAGCTTTTTTGGGTGATTTGATGACACAGTAGCTCCTTGCAACAGACACCCAGATGGATGTTCCCGAAGCACAGAGGCCCTCGGAGCATGGAAGGACGACCTCTGTGAAGATATTGAGCAAAACGGGGGCCATTAGTCACCAAGGATCATTTGACATTTTGAAATGAACCCATGGTCTCTCATAAATAAGCCCGGACACTGAATATGCCTGGGGCAGGGTGGCTGTAGCTGGGGGTTGGGAGGTCCCCACACTTCTGCGTCAAGTGCTGTGGGATGCATTGTACAATGTTTAAATGTGTGTAAAGCGAGCAGCGCGAGCTAAGGGGTCCTTGCTTGTCTCCCTGAGGCCTACTGTTTGGAGCCACAGTCCTTGGCAGCCCCTGCTGGGCGGGTGGATGGTTTCAGTTACTATCCACGTTGATGACAAGCCTTTCCTGGCTCCTGTGCATGAACTTACCCATCAAGCCTGAGGCTTGGGTCAGTTTGGGCCCATCTGGCTGCCCTTTCTCAGACCTGCAGGGTGCGCCAGCCAGAAAAGCTATCATTCATGTTGAGTCCGTATCTTAAGGTCACAACTGAGGCCTCCACGAGCTTCTCTCCCTCTCCAAGAAATAAGCATTTCATATAGCTTTAACTTTTCCCTGTGAGTAATTAACTAATACATTTTGAAGACTTGCAGGGAGCTAGGCATCGTTCAGTCCTTGTGTGAATGACTGAATCCTCACTGCAAAAACCCTGTGAAGGGGGAATTATGGTTTCCCTGCTGCATACATAGATGAGAAACCAGAGGGGAGGTTCCCAGAGGTTGCTGCTAAGTGTGACCTGCCCAAGAACATCCAGTGAGCCAGTGTAACCAGGTTTAGCCCAGCAACCACTGCGTGATTCCTCCTCCCAGGGAGTGGCAGGGAAGCAGGCTCCTCGTGGGTACAAATCGAAAAAGGAAACAAATCAAAAAGTACCTGATTCCTGGAAGGCTCTGGGGTGGGGTTCCCCACTGAGGTCCTGGAAAAGTCCAGCAGCATCACACGTCTCCGGCCATGAGGCTACAGGACATTCCAGTACATCCATGGTGATCTGGGGCCCTCGTCAAGCAGGGGTTCTTGGGTGACCTTGAAGAATTGGTTATGAAGAATTTGTAATGAGGTCACATGTTCCTTTGGACGTGCAGGAGCATCATTTTCTGGGTGAAAGCTGCCCTCCACACGGCTGGCTGTGCCCAGGACGTGTTTGGTGGTCCTGCAGAAGCTGTCTGAAGAAATGAACAGACAATGCCCAACACTTGGAGTTCACTCAGTGCTTTCCTTACGCGATTCATTTCTCTCCGCATAACATGAGAGCAGTGCTGTAGACCCATCATAGAGATAGGAAGCAGCAGCTGTGGCAGCCAGATCTATTGCTTGGCAGCTCGGCCGGGACTCAACGCACACGTTCAAAATCAGATTTTCCAATTAAAAAAAAAAAATGGAAAAGGAAAAGAGATGCCAATGGGATTTTAGGACAACTTCCCCTGTGTGTCTTAAGGATTTCTCTCCAGCCCAGGTCCTCTGGACTTTCTGGTCATACACTTCCCCTCCCTTCCCTCCTCCCAGCCCTTGGTGCTGATTAGTCAACAAAATACTTTATAGTCACTCACTTGGACAACGAGGGCAGAGTGCTGGCTGGACTCATCAGCAAGCCTAGGTTGAGAGCAGGTTTCAAAAAATGTAGATCCTGCCAGGCTGGATGATGATTTAGGAAGAATTAAACTTGAATTTTCAATGCAGTACTTAGATCCATGACAGGGATATAGAACTCATTGAACCTCCTTACTACAGGTTGAGGAAAGTGGAGAGCAGGTGGTGGGGCAGGGAGGGGGTGTGACCTGCCAGACACAGGATTGTCTTGGCCCCATTCAGCCACTGGGAACCCAGGGCAGTTAGAAGCCCCCTTCTGAGAGGCAGACACCCCTGCCTGCCCTTGTTTGATTTCTTAGAGCTCTTCTGTGGGTTCTTTTGCACCCCCCCACAGCTGTGTCTCTTTGGCCTCTGCCCCTTCCCTGCCACCCACTAGCCTGAACAGAAAGCTGGTCCTAACCAAGCGGCCTATAAGACTTTCCTGTGGACAAAGAGCTTCAGTGCAAACCTTTGAGGCTTCCTTTGCTGACTTCCTGATGAGGACGAAGAAAGGCGGAATGGGCTTGTCCAAGGTCACACAGAGCCAAGCTGGAAACCCAAATTTTCCATTATGAGCCCAAAGTCTTTTCTGCTCCAGCCCTGAGAAGTAAGTCTCCCACCTTAACTCCTACTGCCCGTCATGTCTTTAAGATACACGTGCCTGCGAGCATATTCACTTCCCAGGAATTCTTACATTTTTTTTTAATTCATAAATATGTATCTCCCCAACTGGACTCTAAGCCCTTTGAATCAACTCAGTATATTATAAAAAAACAAACAAACAAAAAACAAGGCAAACAAGAAAAAAAAAAGAGGTGCAGCGTGTCCCTGGGTAGGATCTTATCCTTAAATCTCGGAATGCCTCTTGTCTACCTTGTTAGCCCCCAACTCCAACAAGTAGTGTGAGCTCTGTGGTAGGGTTTCTGTTTCCAGAAATGCTTCTCAGAGGTGCCTAATATGGACTCATCCATTGAGAGCTCCCCAAATCTGGAGAACGCTCATTTGTTTGCTTGTGTGGGGATGAAAAAAGAAAAAAATGTATACGGTTGACCTTTGAACAACGTAGGGTTTAGGGGTGCAGTAAAAAATCCATGTATAACTTCTGACTCCCCCAAAACTTAACTACTAGGAGCCTACTGTTGACTGGAAGCTTTACAGACAACAGAAACAGTTGACGAACATACTTTGTATGTTACATGTAATATAGCCTCTATTCTTACAACAAAGTAATCTAGAGAAAACTATTATTAAGAAAATCATAAGGAAGAAAAAGTATATTGACAGTACAGCCCTGTATTTATTGGAAAAAATTTGCATGTAAGTAGACTGCACAGCCCAAACATGTGTGGTTCAAGGGTCAATGCAAGTCATACACAGAGAAGGGAAACTGGTGGGTGTGTTTCATGTTTCATCCGGTTCAGTAATTGTTCTTGATACTCAAATTGTCCCATATTTGGCCAATTCTACTTGGCTCCTGTGTCTTTGATAGCTTCTTTTCCATCCCCTAGAACAAGATATTCTAGACTCATCTTGTACAATTCTCATCCCAGACATTTCTCCTTGAGACACTGGTTTCTTTCAGTGGGAAATGATACACTACTATCAAAATTTGGTTACTAAAACAGCTGAAAAGATTACTTTGTGTATCCGCTCATTCCATTCCATACCTTTCTCCTCTTCTTTTAGGAGCATTAATACATATGATACTCTGTTTTATACCCTTCCTGCAGCTTTCCTTTTACACACACCCATACACATCCACACACACACACCCACACACACACGCACACAGACACACTGCTGTCATTTTAATCGTCTAAACTTCATTGTCTAGTAGTTTCCTAAGCAAGGGCTATGGAACCCACATTCCCTGCATTTTTGCATGTTGTTGTTGTAATATTTACATTTAAGAGCCAGCTTGGCTAGGTAAAAAAGTCCTTGGTTCTCATTTTCTTTCCTTGAGTATCTTAAATATCTCACCCATTTTCTTGTGGCATAAAATGTTGCTGTCAAAATGTTTTTGAACAATTGAATTTTCTTTTCCTTATGTGTTACTCGGTCTTTTTGCCTAGATGTCCAAAAGATGTTTCTCCTTTTTATTTTTAAAGTCCAATATTTTACTAGGCAATGGCTTGGTATTGGTCATTTGGGATCAATGAAGTGGTATGTATGTCCTTTCAATTCCTTTCAGACTTCTTGTTTCCCCCAAATTTTTGGGAGAAATGTGTTACTATCTCCTAACTATAGTTATAAAATTGCTATTTTTTCTCTAAGTCATCAACATTTTGCTTTCTACATTTTTGAGGCTATTTTATTATGCACATATGAATTTAGATTTGCTAGATCTTTCTGGTGAATCAAAATTTTTATTGCCAGGAAATACCTCTTTGCCTCTAGTACTGCTTCTTGATTTTAAATCTATTTTTTCTTTTTAAGGATTTTATTTTTAAGCAATCTCTCCACCCCAAGTGGTGCTGGAACTCACAACCCCAAGATCAAGAGTTGCACACTCCACCGACTGAGCCATCTAAGCACCCTGAAATCTATTTTTCCCCCCGATATTAATGTCTACTCTGACATTCTTTAGGTTTTTGATTGCTGTCTTTTTTCCCGTACTTTAACTTTTAACCTTTCTCTCTCTTTTTATTTTAGGCATGTTTCTTGTAAGCAGCTTAGAATTGGGTTTTGTTTTTATCAAGCCAGCCTACCTTTTAATTGGAGTATTTAGTCTATTTACATTTTAATTTAATCACTAATTCACTTGGGCGTAAATGCTATTATTATTTTCTTTTTGTCCCAGTCTCAGTTTCCTTCTCTTTTCTTTCTTGCCTTCTTTAGTTCTTTTTAAATGATCTCATTATTAGTTGGTAGTTATAGTTTGGTAGTTATACTTTTTACAAAATATGGTTTTTAGCGGTCAAACTTGGAGATTATACTACTTTTTTGAGCTCTCAAGTTTCGAAAAGAGTTGATTACTTTTATCTCTTTTTTGGCAATATGAGCACCTTAGAAAAATCTTAATTCCATTTACTCATTTGGGATATATATGTTACTGCAGTTATGTGTGCCTGCCCAGTAGCCCGCGAAGCTTTCCAAAGCAAGACGCATCTCCCACCTGCCGTCCTCTGTGTATCAGCAAATGCACCCAGGCTCTGACCGCCTGCCTTACCTACCTCAGCTTCTGCTCTCCATGAGATCTTGGTCCCGTTAAGTTTTCAGTCTCACGTTAGCTCTCTGATGCCTTTAATAACTTCTATATCGAATCCAGCTTTTCTAGTTGGCCTTGGTGCAAGCGCTGGTCTGGCTTACCTCGTCTGTCATTAATGGCAGTGGAAATTGCATGCTATTCACTACAGTCGCGGGGATGGAGCCCAACGAGCAGGTCTGCAGGGAGGTACTGTTGCTAGCAGAGTAGTCCGAATCCCATAGCTCTTTCGCATCGGCGCTGTCCGGGGAAGGTGACCCACAGACCCAGCTTGCGGCGCACTGAGGGCGGTGTGTGTGACAGCCAGCCCTGCGAGCTGGACATATTGCCTAGCTGTCTGGGTAAAGAGAATCCAGAAGGGCACCTGAGGTGGCCTGTGCTGTCCTGAGCAGATCTGGGATCAGTGCCCAGGGCCCAGGGCCATTGGGGCCTACCTAGCCTCTACAGGTCAACACGAGAATAGTCTCTTTGTTCCACTTTCACAAAGATGGATACAACAAGTGCTCAGGGCTGGTTCAACAGCCTGTAGTTCAAAAACTGGAGTCTGAGCCAAAGGTCAGAGTCGGCCCATCCTTGCCAGGGGCTGAGGAAAGGTGAGACAAGGCATTCCTGGAACTAGTTCATAGTCTTCTTACGAATCTGAACCAACTGCCATGGGGGCGGGGGGTGCGCCGGCAGTGTGGGGCTCTGCATGACCTTCACTGGCAAGGGCATGGTGTGGGGCCAGAATTTCCACGCTTGTACAATGCCATCCTCTTGCTGTTGTGGACTGAATTGCACCCCCCCAAATTCACATGTTGAAGTCCTAATCCCCAATCCCTCAGACTGTAACTGTAGTTGGGCATAGGGCTTTTAAAGATGTCCTTACGTTAAATGAGGTTGTACATGTGGTCTTTGATCCAGCAGGACTGGTGACCTTATTCGAGGAGGGAGACACCAGAGATGAGCATGGACAGAGAGAAGGCCACATGAGGACGCAGCTAGAAGGTGGCCATGGGCAAACCAAGGAGAGAGGCCTCAGGGGAATCGAACCTGCCAACGCCTTGACCTCAGACTTGCAGCTTCTAGGACTGTAAGAAGATAAATTCCTGTGGTGTAGGCGCCCCCCATCTGTGGCGCTTTGTTATCAGCAGCCTGGGCACACAAATACACCTGGGGTGGGGTCAGACACTCTCAGGTGACAGAGGTGATGGACGGTTGATGGATGGTATGGACCCCCATCCTCCCTGGAAACACCCTCCACCCTACCTGGTCCTGAGGTATCCAGCTTTTGAAAAATCCCTTCCGAGTGCTTCGTTTGCTCCATTAGTGTCTGGGTCTGTTTGCCAGCCTTAGTCCATCTTCCTTTACCAACCACCCCCTTCCGAATGAGAGCATTCTAGCAGGTTTCTTCTCTGAAGGCAGAGAGCCCAGATCTCTGGGGTTTCCGTCCTGAGGGTTGCTGGCACCTGAGTTCTGGTTCTGTTGGAAGCACCAGAAGGACTGTGGATCGGATTTGCTCCCTAGGGGGGTTCCCACATCTCGGGGGTGGGGGGCGGGACACCTTGCCGCCTCATGGGCTGTTCATGACTTGCTGGAACCTACCATTTCTAAACCTCTTGCCCTGCTGTTTCTTGTTCTGTTCCTGTGAGTCGGGGCTCTCCGGGGTCTGAGAATGACCCAAACCAAGCTATGGTTCTTGCCTTCATGGCATGACAACGGAGACCTAACCTAGATGACCCGCAACCCACAGGTGAGTGAGGCCGGGGAGGATTTGAGCAGGCGGAATGGGTGATGAGCCACCACTTCACTCCTGGCTGATGACCTTGCCTGCCTGCCTGCCTGCTCCAGGGTGGGGGTGGGGGGGCAGGCCGTGCGTGCGGGCACGTGTGTGTGTTCAAATCATATTTCCTTTTGTCCTTTAGGCATTGGCACAGGCATGAAATTCACTTCTTACTTATTGACCACAAAGCACTAGAAACTAAGATTTCAGACACAAGTAAGGACACTAGTAATGAACAGTTTCTGCTTACACTCAGCTCCTAGCAAACATACAAGTGATAGGAGACCTCCCACGTGTTCCCTCTCTTTCCTAGTCCTAAACCCTGAGAGACTGCTCCAGCATCAACCTTCATTCTAGATAATTCTGGATATCTAATTTGAACACCAAAGTGATAATTTTAAAATCTGAGTCATGTATAAACCTCTCTTTAAAAAAAGAAAACCGGGGCACCTGGGAAGCATCTGAGTTCAGCTCAGGTCATGATATTGGGGTTCTGGGATCCAGCCTCATGGTGGGTTCCCCACTCAGCGGGGAGTTTGCTTCTCCCTCTGCCTCTCCCCACCCCTCCCTCGCTTGCGCTCTCTCTCTCAAATAAATAAATAAAATCTTAAAAATAATAAAAAAATAAATTACAAAAGGAAACCAAAAGTCTAATGATGACAAATTATTTTACTTATATTACTTAAATAACTATGAACACAACACTATTTAAGCTCTGTATGCTTAATAGCCCTTACATAACTCTAACCAAAACCAGTGTACAAATGAATTGCAGAAAGTCTCTACATCAGTGAAACTCAAGGGAGCACGCTTTCTTGAATACGATCTGCCATGTTATTTTTCTGAACCGAACACTCAATATCGTGCTTAGTGACACCATCTGTTACTCCGTGTCTTTCCTCCACTGGAAAAATTGCAAACATCCCACTTGCACAGAATACTGTGATGTTGTTCATGAATGAAGTCCTCCTTCCCATTCTTTTTAAAAATACTACGTGGCTCTAAAAATCTCTAGAAACAGTTATGAGATGATCTCTTCATATGATGTGGAGCATGTTTACATTAATTTTTAAGATTTTTGTTCAAATGAAAATTAAAATTCTCATAGAGGGGTCAGGGACCTCCGGAATATATCTGGCGCTTCTCAGGGTGTTTGCAGACCCCAATTTAAAAGTTGTTGGGGCGCCTGGGTGGCTCAGATGGTTAAGCGACTGCCTTCGGCTCAGGTCATGATCTCAGGGTCCTGGGATCGAGTCCCGCATCGGGCTCCCTGCTCGGCGGGGAGTCTGCTTCTCCCTCTGACCCTCCTCCCTCTCCTGCTCTCTGTCTCTCATTCTCTCTCTCTCAAATAAATAAATAAAATCTTAAAAAAATAAATAAATAAAAAATAAAAGTTGCTGGATTTGACGTTTTGGCTTTCACGTGAGCAGCTTTCTACCTGCTTCCCTGTGGCCCGAGTTTGTACCCCGCTACTCTAATGCCCCGTGGGGCCGGGTCCCCAGAAAGTGCATGGGCCTGGCTTGTTTTCATTTCGCTTTTCCTGGGTGGGGCCCGGTGTGCGTTACGTGCGCAATGCAACCAAAACCCAAAGGGCGGTTGAACTGCCCGAGGGAATACGCCCCGCTCCACTGGGGCACCCCAGCCGTAAGGCGCGTCCCCACGACTCTGGGCTGGGGCTGGGGCTGGCCCAGGGAGGGACCTCTGCCACACAGCTGATCCCGGCTGGGGACTGGCTGCTGACCGTGCCACAACCGGAGGAAAAAAATAGCAGCTCGGTCCTTGCGAAAAACGAGCGCCTCGCACGACCGGAATAGCAACCGGAGACGTATTTACAAACAGAAACACCTGCCTCGGAATGGGGACAGGAAATGAGATTTCGGAAACGCCGCCCTGAAGCCAGGGAGGCAGCAGCCCCTCCCTCTGCTTCGGTCGCCAGCTGGGACCCGCCCCCGGGGAAAGAAGCCCCGCCCCCTCTCACCCGGGTGGGCACAGCCTTCCTGCGGTGGACCCTACAGCTCCTGGCGGGTCCTCAGGACGGATGACGTCTCTTCAGAGGCCTCCATGGGGGCTTTTCGGGAAAGAGGAGGAGCGCTGTGTTCAGTCTGGGGCAGGGTCTGCAAAGCGGGGTACACACATTCCAGAGGCTGTGGAAGATCCTCCATGGGGTCCAGGGAAGGAAATATTGTCTGTTTAGATTAATGTTTGCCTTCAAGGAAAGAGAAAGCTGGGCCGCATTATCAACGTCAAATGCCTATGAACTCTGGCCCCTGACCCCTGAGGGAGAAGTGGGGTCTGCAGATTGGGGCAACCGCGGTGGGCATGCTGAAGGGAACGGAGAGATTCTGTTATCTACACTCAAGTAAACTACCTCTTGGAAAGTGACCAGTGGCTTTAAGACATCTTTGAAAGGGAACCTGGGACTGGAGAGAACCGTGATATGGAAATCGGGGTGAGCAGCCCCTGGATGGCAGGGCTGACTTTTCTCACATCAGCCTGAGCTCGTTGTGAGCCAGGTTATGAGGTACAAACCACAGTGCTTCAAGCAGATCTGACCAAGAGAGGGCCAAGTCTGAAATGGTCTGGAAGACCAAGCGAGCTAGGACTTGACATCCATAGGCATTGGTGTTGACTGTTGCCTGACTGACCGGAGAATAGCAAGACCTTTACAAATACTGTTAATTTCATCTTGATTTCACCCTTCTAAATCTTTTTTGTGGATGTTTTACCTTGTACGGAAAATGTAGTATGTACGTAAATAGATAAAACTTACAAAATAAGATAATGAGAACTGGAGCGGAGGTGTGAACAGCACTTTGTCCCCAGGTAAGGGCGGGCAGGCAACGCAAACTCTTGAGGACTGCTGATCTAGTTTTTCAAACTTGAGGTGCCTCCGAATTACCAGGAGGCTTGTTAAAACACAGGTCGCTGGGCCCACCTCCAAGGCTTCCAAGTCAGTCCCTCTGGGGTGGGACTTGAGGATCTGCACTCCTGCTTCTAACAGGTCCCCAGGTGCTGTTGCCGCATCTGGGGCCTGCGGGCTCTATAGGACTGGGCCCACCTGGGGGGCAGCAGACCGAGGGTGAGTGAGTCAGCCTTCCTCACGGTGAAAACCGGGGTCGCCCTGAAGACCAGGGATAGCCACCTCCCAGCCGGCCACACAGCCTGGAAGTCACCCCAGGGACAGATTCCTTAGCCTAAAGCCTGGCTTTGCAACCACATCTAGAAAGGGAGGAGCTAGAAACAGCGCTAAGGGAAGCTTCGGCTGCCTGGAGCAGGGGTCGGGGACGAGGGACTTGGAGCCCACCTACTTACCTCACCTGAGGACACAGGGCTTGGAACTGTCGGGCTGTGCTGTCTTGGAGATCTGATGGCTTCCCTGCAGGGCCACTCGCTAGCTTTCGACTTCAAATCTTCAATAAGGTAAAGTATGGGCAACGGGACAAAAATATCTTATTTTTCGCTCTCTTGCTGCCTTCTGAGAAGGGTGGGTATTGGCGGAGGAGCTGAACTGCCCCTGGGGGAAGGGGCGGGGGCAGGAGCTGGGTGGGGTGACTGCTGGGGTGGGGGGCAAAGAGGAGGAGGAAGCTGTGGTCGGCACTGGGGAGACTCGAGAAGCAAGCTGTGAGCTGTGTGTTGTGTGTGTGTGGGGGGGGGTTTGGGCCCCATACTACTCCTCTGTCCCCCCCACTCAACAGCAAGTAGGGCAAAGATGGGGCTGAGTCCGGCATCTCTCATCTGGTGGCAAAGGCCTGGTGCGGAGGTCCGGCCAGGCACAGTACGGTGGTTTTCCCCACCTCCCTCTGCTCTGGGCTCCCTCCCACAAATATTCACATCCAGTTTCTTTTTTATAAAATGCATTTTTAATAGGAGGTCTCTCTTGAAAACCAGAAGCAGTAACACACCAAGGGATGTAGTTCCGATGGCAGGATTTCAAGCTCAGGCTGCGCGGTAAACAGTCAGTGTCCCTTATATTGGGCCCCCATCACATCTGTCCATAGGCCGTGTACTTCTGAGGGAAGGCCTATTGTCAGATCAGTTTTTTGCACCTGCCTACACTGGCTGCCAATGAAGAGTATTAGAATTCCAGCCCCAGGCATGCAGCCTGCAGGGAGAAGCCCAGCCCCCAGTACTGCCGGGCACTGTGCTGACCTGCTAGCCTGCTGACCTGCTAGGCGCTGGGGGGTGGGGGTGGGGTGGGGGCTGGGCTCCTTCCTTCCTCAGCACTCCTCACGGGGCCCAGGCTTTGTCTTTAGGTAATTATGGAGCCTCCTTTACCCACAATGTAGCGCCCATAAGGAGCCAGTGAGAACGGTGTGGGATCCGCGAGACCGGGGTCCAAATCCTCACCGCCACCCCCTTGCCCCAAGCCATGGATGATGAGGGTGCCCACTGTGGATGGTCATGAGGATGAGGTGAATGTGTGCAGAGTGCCAGGCCCTTTGAATGCTCCCTCGCAACCTTATTATGTGCTGATTCAATTTGACTAAATTCAAAAAGCCCTTGTGGATTACTGCATTGAAAGCTAAACTTGGAGGATCTTATCTCGGCTTCCTCGGGGCGTCTGAAGGTGAGAGACATTAACTCATTCATTCATTCGTTCATGCACATGGAAATCTTTGAGTGCTGACTGCAGGTCAGACAATAATAAGTATATAAGAACAAAGAACAATAAAAGCCTCTCTGGGAGGGGCGCCGGGGTGGGTCAGTCGGTTAAGCATCTGCCTTCGGTTCAGGTCATGATCACAGGGTCCTGGGGTGGAGCGGGCACTGCCAGAAGATGGAAGCCCATTTCCGCCCATTTCCACCCCCAGGCAAAGCTGCAGAAGAATCACAAAGGGGCTGCCAGGTCTAAGGGCTCACAGTGAGACAGAGGGGAGGCTGAGGCTGGAGGGGTCTGAGTCAGGGTGAGGCTACTGGTCCCTGCAGGAGCCCTTCTCTGCACACTTACCCCCTAGAGGCACCCTGGTGGGCCGAAAGCAGGGCTTTGGACTCAGGACGCTCTCCTGCTTTGCGTTGGGAAAGTCATTTTAGTGCTCTGAGCCTCAGTTTTTCCATCTGTAAAATGGTGCTAATTACATCTCCTTATTCACTCTACTCGGGAGAACCAGATGAGATCATAAGAGGAAGTGCTTAAAAGCACACACCAGCATCTTCTACCCGCTACCTGCGCCGGGGCAGGTGGACGTGCCCGCGTCTTTTTAAAAACAACAAATCAACAGCGAAACCCCTCAAACGTCACAGCAACATGGAGCAATGTGACCTTTCAGCCTCGTTACGGCGAGGCAAGGACCCCCGCAGACGGATGGAGCGAGAGGAGAGAGCTGACTGTGGGTGCGGCTGGGCGCGCGCGCGGGGGGTGGACGCAGCTGGCTCACCCTCGGCTTGCCGGTGGCCGCCAGTGTCCGAGCCGCAGCTCCTGTGAGGCCCGAGAAGCTGCAGCGAGTGCCCCGGATGCAGTGGCCGCGCGGTGGGTAGCTTCCTTCCAGATGCGCCCAGGAGCCGGCGGCAAGACAGCGAGGGCCAGCCTGCGGGGGGGGCAGCACCTGCCTGCACCCCGCCTCCCTGCCTGGGGCGCTAGGGGGTCTCCTGTGGTTTCCCCACCTCGTGCTTTCATCTGAGCCTTTTAATAGGAGGTCTCTCTTGAAAACCAGAAGCAGTAACACACCAAGGGATGTAGTTCCGATGGCAGGATTTCAAGCTCAGGCTGCGCGGTAAACAGTCAGTGTCCCTTATATTGGGCCCCCATCACATCTGTCCATAGGCCGTGTACTTCTGAGGGAAGGCCTATTGTCAGATCAGTTTTTTGCACCTGCCTACACTGGCCCGAGGCACCTTAGAGCAGAGGTCTGGCCCTCGCCTGCCTTTGCATGGCCTAGGAGCTAAGAGGAGTTTTCGCACCCTGAAACGGTGTGAAATTCTTAAAAAAAAAAAGAATAATATTTTGTAACATCAGCAGTCATACAATTCAAATGTCAGTGTCCATAAATAGGGACTTGTTCCTTTGTTGTGTAGGCTTTGGCCACTTTCACGCTCCTGGGGGAGGGGTTGAGGAGGCACGACGGGACACATGGCCAGCAAAACCTAAAATACTATCTGACCCTTTGCGGAGAAAGTGCGCCAACCCCCGACTTAGATCCTTCCTTCCAGGAGCATCTGAACTGTAATTGACTCTCCTGTGTTAAGCAGCTGAGATGAAGCTCTTAATGGTGGACTTTAGACGGCCATCCATGGCTAGTGGCTCCCGCCGGCTGAGTTTGCCAGGAGAAGGTGTGGGGAAAATTAGAGCCGTGTAACAAAGAGGCAGCAGCATGTAAAAGAGAAGGCTGGAGTTTCTAATTCCGGCTTCAACTAACTAATAATTATGTGATCTGAGCAGAAAGGCTCCTCACATCCTGGTGCTTTTCTCATCCGTTCAAAATCTGCCCTCTTGGCCTCAAAGAGGAAGATAATAGCTGTGAAATGCTTTGCGATCTGCAGCAGCACTCAAATGCAAAGATCAGCCAGGCTCTAGAATCCTGATAAGGTACATTTTTTCCTCTCCAGGCGCAGGGAACAAAAGTGACTGCTCGAGTGTCGCAATCCTGTTCTCATCCATCCCAAGTCAAGATGCTTGGTTTGGCAACCTCACTATCGTAGATCCTTGGCATCTGTGCAATTGACATTCAGTCAGTCATTCCCAAGCCACCCGGAAGGCCCCCAACTGTCTACCTGTCATTTTGCTGAGACACAGAACTGAGCTACTCACTCGCTACTTACTGAGTGAATCTAGTGGATGGCCAAGCATCCTCATCCCAGGATGGCGCACCGTTCTCTTCTTGTTAGAACAGATGTAATAACTAATAAAGTGATTTAAAACTTCCTTTACAAATAAGTGCTCTGTATGCATGACATTGGCCCTCTCAAAAGTCTGGGGAGGAACTCTCTAGGAGTGCTGTGGGTCCACAGTAAAGAGTTTATTTGCAATCAGGAGACGCTGGCCTGAGGGAGCCATGTCTAGATTTTGTCTACCATGCCTTTAAGAAAAACTCCAGGAAGTGGCTTCCTTCTATGGCAGTCCCACTTTCCGGTTCCTAGAAATAGCTGATTCCAACAGCACCTGATGATCACAAGTCACAAGTCACCTGAGGGGACCCGAGGCCAGGAATGGATGACAACCACATTTTATTTGGACACTGAAACACGTTGCAGTCCGAAGTGCAACCACGCCCCACGACGGTCCCAGAGCATGCAACAGAATTTGCAGCTAATGTGCGCATTTCCATTCTGCTAACAGACATGTGTGCTCTTAAAAATGCAAACCCACACTGAAGCCCATGCCAAAGACAGTTGTGACAAATTTCGTCACCTGGGTTTTCTTGTTTATAATAGCTAGCCCGTGCTGGCAAGGCAAATTGGCCAGTTGGGTGCTATTTTAAACCCTTCCTGCTCTTCTTCTCCTTTGTGCCAAGGGCACACAAAGCTGCCCAGAAGGAAGGAATTCAATCAGCATTAGAAGAATGCACTGAAGTTCTGTTTCCTAAACCCCAGGGGAGATGTGAGTGGGAGGGGAGGACCCAGCTAGCCAAGGACAGAGTCCTTTTTATGTGTCTGTTTCCCCAGGCCAGGCGCTGGGCCCAGCTGACAAATGCTAGTGGGAGGGAACCCTGAAGGGTGGCTGGTAGCAAGGAGAGGCCTGGGAAAGAGTGGGGACCATGAGGGGGTGGAAACACTTCTGAGGCTTCATCCTGGCCCAGAGTTTTCATCTGCTACCCCCAGAGTCCCATCCCTCTGCCTGGCCAGGTCCACCTGGCCCTGACAGAAAGGGCTGCTGGCAGGACTCGTCATCAGCCTGTCCTTACCCTGGTCCTGACCCCCATCCAAGGCCAGAAACCTTATGGAGCCATACAGTCTGTCTTGGGCCCTCCAGTCAAATACCTGGACTGCTGGACTGAAGGTTACCCTTTTCTCTGATCCCCCTCCCTGGTCAGTCTCAGAATTAACACATTTTTTTTTCCTCTTCCCAGTCTCCTCCCCTTTTCTGAAATGATGCACAGATCCCACTCTACACTCGCGGAGCTGGCCACACTCACCTCCGTGTGGCCAGCCCACCGCCTGGGTTCATTCTGGAAGCTGAAGACTACACCACCAGCCTGCCTTCAATTCTGAACAGTGCTGTTCTTTAGCTCTGTATTGATGTGTAAGTGGGGATAGGAGTCGTCTACAGGCCCAAGTCCTCATAAGGCCCCAGGATGTCAAAGCACAGGGTTGCATTGTGGGAATGATAGGAGGGGAGGCAGCAATGTGGGATCAAGTCCACCCTAAAAGAGGCACCGCATGGCTTTGTACCTGCTAAGGGGGTCAGGCTGGCCTTGCGGATAATAGGCTACTGTGTGTGAACCCCCGGTGCAGTGCCCACAAGTGCTAGAAGAAGATATACCGATGCCCAGCAGTGTCTGATTATTATAAACACCAGGGAATGGACCGGGATTTTTATGAAGTACTTTACATCCAGGGGACTTTTGGGGACCACAGTTCATATAAGCTATGAATTCAGAGACCTTTAAATGCTGAAACGTTTTGAGAAAAGGTAGGTTCTGGGTTGGCACCATGGGAGGTTGTTCCAACCCCTTGGCCAGTTGTGGGCTCAGCTTCCCCAGTCTGTTCTGGGATCAGAGTCTCCTGGGAGCTTCGTTTCCCCCCTCATCTGCAAAATGGCAGAACTGCCCTACTTCATAGGATTGGCAGAAGCGTCAAACACAATCATAGAAGGAACTCTTTCTGGAATGAAGTCATAAAAAGAAAGTGAGGCGTTGGAGAGAGAGGCCAGAAGCCGCCCAAGTCTGAAGACTTGAGATGGAGAGAAAGTCTTTCCTTGGCTCAGGCTTCCTGTCCCCTGCTGTACTCTTCAGGGTCCTCCCCCATTTGTGTCATCTTTCCTGATCAAAATAGACTGTTACTCAAGTCCAGAGCTTTTCGTTCCTCTTTTGTGTTTAGAAGCAATGGCAGCTTGTCGAAGAACCTGAAGCCCCTGAAGAACCTGACCATGGGGAAATCCACACGCTGATTCCCATGAGAAGGGGTTCCCAGAGGCCCAAGGAAAATCATCTGTTGTGAAGCTGGAGGATTTCTTCTCACAACATAGTTTTGTAGACCATGAGAGCACAAAGGGTTCCTAAAGATCTCGATTCCACCTGCCTCGAACGAAAGCACCAACCCCAGGGGTATGTGGTGAGAAACACCTAGGCGCATTGATTTCACTCTGCGAAGAGCATGTGGGGAGTTAAGTCATTTTAATATCAAATATGGATGTTGTTTTGGAAAATGCACATTGCTCATTGATCAAGATTAAACACAAGGCTTCAAAGAAGTTTCGGGCTTACAGCTTAAAGCAGTAATCCACAAGTCTGGCTTTGGAGGGTTCCACACCTCCTCACCCCCCACCACCTCAGCACACACAGGCCTGCTTCGCCCACCCCCCAGGGTGAGGTCCGGGGCCTCAGTGCTTCTAAAAAGGCTCCCAGGTGGCTCTTATGTTCAGATGAAATTAAGCAGTGCAGGCTGGAGGGTGTGCTTGCTCTTGAAACTCTGGGTAGGAGGTGGAAAGGTCTGGAGCATACTCCCTCCACACTGGTTTCTGCTCCCTTTGTAGGTGAGCTACTGCTTTCTTCAAGATCCAAGTGATACAGTGACAGATCCGTCGGGGAGCTTTGCTGTATCAGGCCAGTGTTCATATCGAGCCCTAAAGGATGAGGAGGCCCACTGAGGTGAGCTCCAAATGGCCTTAGGGCTACGCAGCATGCCCTGTGACACCCGATATCCATCTGGCAAAAGGGACAGAGGAATCACACTTAGGTGGCTTTTTCCATTTTTTGATGATGGGCAGTGAACTAAGAACGTCTTACAATGCCCTGCGAAAGTAAGATAGCAGCCCCCAACCCCTCCCAAGGTCTAGAAGTCATGTTTCTGAAGACCTCTGCTTCCTTCATGGAACCAGGGTCAAATGGATAAACCACAGAAAAATGAGACTTCTCAGAAAGGTGCAGATGTCCTAACTTTTCAAGTAAAATCTTAGCACCCAGAATATAGGTTTTTTTTTTAGGCAGCTGAGTCCTTCATTGTTTGCTCCACAGACAGCATAGTATCTTTGACCAAATAGATTTTGAGGTGACTTGATGCGGCTCCCTGCCTCATGGACAGCCTATTCTAGGTGGCAAGTGAAACAGGGAGGACCTGGTGAGCTACAAAGCCAGCTGTTGGGGCACAGTGGTCTGGCATCTGTCAGCAGAGAGATCTCTGAGTCCCTGGAAAGGCCAAGAGAAGGCTTCATAAAGAAGGGGGTCTGAGGCTTATCCCAATGGAAGGTAAACTGCTCGAGGGCAAGGAAGCAGTACAGAGCAGGGGTGAGGGAGGGCCTCGAAGTCCCACCAATGGGGTGAACGCCAGTTCTGCCCCTCAGCGTGTGACCTCAGGCAGGTGCATTCATCTGAGATGGTCTTCTCATCTGTAAAAGAGGGGCTACTCCCCTCACAGAGTTTAAGGATTAAAGGCGACTATATAAAGACTTCATAGCATGCTTCACTCAAATACTCATAAATGGTGGCTATTTTAACCATTTAAAAAGTTTTCTGTCACTTGCCCATAGAATGTCTAGTACCTAGGACTTGCTCAGGTTGACTGGCTAAATGAGGGCTTGGTCGAATGTTTATCTAAAGCAACGGTTCTCCAATGGAGCAATTTTGCCTGTGTCCGAAGACATTTTGGATTGCTGCAATTGGGTGGATGTGTGCACGCGTGCATGCTTTTGTACAACTAACAAGTAGGTAGAGAACAGGGATGTTCCTAAACATCCTACAATGCACAGGACAGCCCCAGCTCACCCCGCCCCCCAATTATTGCTCCAAATGTCAGTAGTGCTGAGGTGGAAACAAGGGAGAAGCTGGGGTTCGCCCACCCAGATGAGGGGAAGGAGGGAAGCAAAGAGATTTACAAGTCTGGAATCTGGCAGCAAATGAAAACTCCTGCAAATATCCCTGGAAGAGGAATCCTCTTCTCAATAAGGGTTTAGCAGTCATAACATACATACAGAGTTAAGTTAGAGAAACTGGATTCTGACTTAATACTCCGAGATCAGTGGACTGACTTAAGCTCTTTGGTCAGATGTGAAAAAGTGATAGAAATAAGATGGGCAGAATGAGAAAGCAGTTGGAAGTTGCAGTGGGGTCCAGGAAAGAAAAACGGGCATCACATACTGTAATAGATGAGGTCCATCTGTCATTTTAAATCTTTTAAAAAAGATTTTGTTTTTAAGTCATCTCTCCACCCAGCATGGGGCTCGAACTCAAAACTCCAAGATCAAAAGTTGCATGCTCCACCGACTGAGCTAGCCAGGCGCCCCCCCATCCCTCTATTTTAATTTTTTTCCTAGGATAAGGCAAACTACATACTAGGAGAGTATAAAGCACTAAGTAAAGGGAAGTTTCCATGATTCGGGAAAGACTAATTCCTTAGAACGTCAACAAAGGTATCTGGCGGATATCTACTCATCCTAGGGCCTTCAAGATGAAATTAAAAACCTAAGTAACAGTCCTGACTTGATCACAGTTTCGGCCAATTTTTGACATTTGAATTGCTGGCAGAGCACTTTGGTGCTCAAGAGGAGTCCACACATCAATTCTGAAACTAGAATTGGTGGCTTAGCCCAGCCCAAGTCCCTCATGGTCATGATAGTTTGAGAATACAAAGTAACCCTATTGTATTAAGAAGTGCTATTGGAATCTTTGACTGGGGTGCCCAGGAATCCCGGAACCAGACAGAGTTCAATGAAAAATGCTCACATCTCAGTTGTATAATCTTTCTGAAAATGCTTTTAGATTTGGGGATTTTTATTTTTACTTTAAGCTAGTTAAACTTTTAAGCCTCAGCTTTTTTCCCCTGCAAAATGGAAAGAAGTGTCCCTGCACCCCTAGGGCTGCAGTAAAGATGAAGTAAGATTATGCGCCTGAATTCACTTTGTACTGAATGGGTCACCCAACTAAAGGTAGTGTTTTTAAAACCCAAAGGTTTTTTACTTTTGGTTTACATTGCTCTTTAGCTGCACTTCCTATTTTCTCAGGGCTGTGCTGGGTTTTAAGAAGAACCAGAACAAGAGGGATGCTACTCAGGAATGCATATTAGTCACCTCACAGCATCTCTAGAGCTTTGTTTCTGGAGTTTCATGCACTCCTCACAGCTAATTATTCCCATTTTACAGATAAAGAAAATGAGACTCAAAGTATACAATCCGCAAAATATGGGATGAGATGCCCTCTTATCAAAGCCAGAAAATAAGGGAACTTGAATTGAAACAGAATCCAAAACTGAAAAATAAGCTTTGTGGGCCTAGTCCAGAAGCAGCTTCCAAGATGAAATGACCAGGAGAGCATGGGAAATGACTAAAAAATGAGATGTAGTCTACAAGGTGGCATGCTCACTTCCTGTCAGTGTTCTACCGACAGACTTGGAGTCCATTTGATTCCCTCTTTTACCTGGAAAGATTTACCTAAGGGTGTCCAAATGGTGATGGAATGGATGGTGGAAGAATGTTATTCCTGGCAAAGTTAAAAGAGGTAGGGTCAAGAGCTGAAGGAGGTCACCGAAAGGGTTGAGAAAATGGAATAACAGCAGGCAAGGCTGATCTATTAGTAAAGAAAGTAAAAGCGAAAGGACCATTTCTGTAATCCTTGACCACAATCTTTGACCTGAGGCTGTATTTTCCACAAAGCACTAGGAATCACCTGTTTGGGAAGAGAAAACATAAAATGTGATCCTGACTCGAGTCCTCACCGCAAGCTTCCAGGCATGAGAATAAGATTTCTTTGGTTTTCATGTGGATCAAGAGAAGCCACTGGGATAGACCAGGAAAATGAGACACTTTTGGAGCTTGCTTCCTCAACTTCAAAATGAGACGGTGGCTCTCAGAATGCGAACCTTTTCCATGTACCAAAAAGACAAACCTGGGAAGGTGTGTCTAGCTTCTAGACAACTGGGACTTCCAGAATTAAAAAGAAACATCCTAAGCCATACCACTGGTGACTTAACACGTGTGGAAAGAAGAACGTACTTCCCAAGAAGTACAAATTTGGCAATGTATGGACTAATGGAGGAAAGCTCCACTGAATTCAAACCCAACCAAGAACCCATTCATAATCTATTTTTGGTTTTTATCAATAGTCAGATACAGAAAAAAAGTCCCCAGCTGAGGTAGTAGAGACTGTTTTAAGAAAGTAGCTTTACGAGTGGCTTTCAGGCACCCACACAATTATTTTCACACATACGCAATTCTTAAAATTATTTCCAGCAAGTTCTTGCAGACTCCACCAACATGGAAGAAATGAACTGGCCCATCTCTCCTGTTTTTCTCTGTGGTTTTAAAGTCTTACTTTCAGAAGATTTTTCTTCACAAATGATATTAACCACTTCTTAATAATAAATAGGCCTGGCTATTTCTTATTAACTCTATTACCATATTCTTCTAATTGTCACCCAACAGTGAACCTTGAAGACTTTAAATAAAGGTTATTTACACATACATGGTCAGCATTAGCCAAATCCACAAGCTACCAATCCTTTTTGAAATCTTATTTTTCTAGTTGTAAATTTATCTTTAAAGTACGATGCCTAGTTTCCTTATTTCAGCACATTACATCTATAACTCAGGTAGATGTGAAATCACTACCCCACTCAGGTCACTTGTTATGATGTCTTGGTAACTCCCCTGAAATTGCAGCAACAGGTAATGTCACAATTTTCAGTTTGCCTTTGGTCTTGGGAAATGTCATGGAAGATACGAACCTTGGCGCTTTGAAAGAGGAATCCCTACAATTTATTTCCCAGTTTCAAATACTAATTATTGCATTCTTACGGTGCCAGGATCACGTTTTAAAAATCCTCTCGTGTTTCAGTTAGTACATGCTAACTGCCATTGGCTTATCCAAGAACGTTCTAACTTAACAGCCCCTCCATCATCGCTGGGCATAGGTCATACCTGTATTTTGAGGTTTTGTACAGCCTTTAAGATGGTGAGAATGACCTTCCCCATCTTGATGTTCAGTATTAATGTATGCAATAAATTATGCATAACCCTGCTAGAGGCTTTGGGTAAACATTGAAATGTTGCTGGTAGGCACTGAACAAAGATTTATATAATCTTGGCCTTCATTTCCCATTTCAAACTAGCAAGCGTCTTATTACCAAGCCAGTTCTTTTCAGTTTTTTGCTGTTGAATATTCAGCTATCACAGCTCCTTCTTAAGACTTTCATGTTTAAGGCATTTTATGCACACTCTGAGATTGGAGATTTATAATTTTAAAACACAAAGGCAGCAGGAACTCACTTAGGCATCAGGTTTCACACCTCCATTTTCCATTAGACCTTTACAGAACACGCCGAAAGCCTGGAAATCTATGGTTTCTCTTCGGCTGTTTTCCTCTTTGTCCTACCAATCCCCACCTCTCATCGGTGAACTCCACTTATTATCTGAAGTATCCAAACACTTACCCTCCCTAAGAAGGTTCTCTTGCATTGGTGTGCAAATGCTGCCTTTAAAATGTAAAAGCAGATGAACATCACTACAGAGGCAGCACAGAAAATCCCAAATGGCAAGCAAATAGAGTTCTTTCACAATTTTCAATTATTTCTCATGGTCAGCTTGAAGACCCTTTAAGGGAATAATTACTCTATGATATCCAAGAAGGAAAATATGGCAGTTTAAAGAAAACAGCTGTTCTTCTTTGGTGGGGGAGGGGCAGAGAGAGCATCTTAAGCAGGCTCTCCATCTCACAACTGAGGTCATGACCTGAGCCAAAATCAAGAGTTGGACGCTTAACTGACTGAGCCACCCAGGCGCCCCAAGAAAACAGCTATTCTTAATCTTCGTTAACTGGAGTCTCATTAGGTTTTTCAATGTCCCTTCCTAATTCATCAGTGCTCCCCTGCCCAGTTACTCAATAACTAACAGGAAACTCTAAGTATGGACTAGCCATAAAACAGAAGATTACTGCAGCTGAATTATGTTGTGGAAGTACACTGCCATGAAAAAGATGTTCACTATATATCATAAACACCCCTAATCCCCATTATTTACAAAAACTTTTGGAATGATAGAAGTAGAAATTTAAGTGGGACCAGGAATGGGGGGAGCATATTGAGAACTGGTAGCCTATTGAGAACCATTGTCTGGTTTTCAGGCGAAGAGAGCCACTGATAAGAATAACTGGGGAGGGTATGTGTTGTGGTGAGCGCTGGGTGTTAAGACTGATGAATCACAAATAATACATTTTATGTTAATTAAAAAATAATTAAAAAAGGAATAATTTGAAGTGTAATAACATACCTGTACCTATTTTCAAAACCTAATTATTCTAGCCTTCTTTACTCTTGCTAAAAACCTGCTTTGCAAGGGAATCCCTTCGATAAAATCCCATATAGAAAGAATGACATGCCATTTTAACTGAGCTGCCAGCCAAACCAAGTACTTTCAGCTTAGCACCTATCCTTCAAGGCTGGGAAAATGGAAGACAGGTTACCTCCACTGTCCAAAAGTTTGCTTTGTACCACTTTGCTTTTATGAAAGACCCACATTACTATCCATTTTTGTTAACCAAAACAAATCTGAAGAGGATTTTCACTTTTTAACTGCTTCTTTGCTTTATGGCTTTTCAGCTTACAAAAGGTTTTATAGGAACATTTAATTTCAGATAGTGGGGGAAACATGTAATGTCAAGTACTCAGCAGGTTTGCCTAATTCTTAATTCTTCACATTGCAGATCATCCAGTGGTGTAGCAATTCTCTGGTAAGGCAGGTCCACAGCTTTCCTAGAGCCTCTCTCCCCCAGTACTTCCCTACGCAAGAAACGTCTGAGGAAAGGCAGCTCTAGACTTCCAACTTAGGGAAGTGCTTCTCGGTTTTGCTAACGTAAGTTTCAGACAGTTTTGGCTTCCTGTGGCAAGGAAAGCCTCCAAAGTAAATTATTTTTAAGGTCCTCTGAAAGATCTTGACCTTGTATTGGGTACAAGAAATTCATATTCACTGGTCATTCCGTCTATGTTGGAGTTGTATAAACACAGCAGCCCATCCCCTCATTTGAGGAGGATGTTCCAAGACCCCCAGTGGATGCCTGAAACCACGATTAGTACCAAACCCTAAAAGTACTGTTTTTCCCTATACATGCATCCTATGATAAAGTTGATTTATAAGAGTAAGAGATTTTTAAGAGATTAACAAGAATGATAAAACAAGGGGCGCCTGGGTGGCTCAGTCGTTAAGCATCTGCCTTTGGCTTAGGTCATGATCCCAGGGTCCTGGGATCGAGCCCCGCATCAGGCTCCCTGCTCAGCAGGAAGCCTGCTTCTCCCTCTCCCACTCCCCCTGCCTGTGTTCCCTCTCTGTCAAATAAATTCTTAAAAAAAAAATATATAAAACAATTGTAACAATATGCTGTAAACCAAGTTATGTAAATGTGGGCTCCCTTTCTCTCTCAAAATATGACCCTGCTTCTTGTGATGAGAAAATGCCTACATGATGAGATGAAGTGAGGGGAAGGACGCAGGTGTTGTGAAGCTGTTAGGCTAGAGGGCCTCCAGGCTGGACAGCAGCCGACCGTGTGGGTAACTGAAATGGCAGAAAGAAAAACTGCGGATCAGAGGGGCCGGATGACAGTCCTGTACCACACCCAAACATTTCTCCTTCATACTTGTGGGGGTTAATCCTAAAGCTAGCAAAGCAATTCTAGGGCAGTGATCTTACCCATCATCAAATCTCTCCAGTCTTCTAGCGCAGCTGAAGAATTTCTGTCCAGCACCTACCATGAAAAGACTCACTGTGGCTGTGTAATATTTCTAAGAATGAACAGAATTTTCGTTTCTTTAAAACAGCTTAGAAAGGTCTTTATTCTTGCTTTGTAACAAATGGCAGTGATTTACTCCAATCAGTATCAAATCATTTCATTAATGGAGTAGTATTTTTATCAACCACAAACCTTTCAGAAGGTACTTTGTGACTGAAAGTTAAAAACTTGTACCTTCGCATCAGAAAGAAGTTCGTTTTCTAGATTTAATGATTAAAAACACAAAAACCTGTAACAAAGGGTAGAAACTGAGTCTATAAGGATTCAGGATTTTAGTTAACATTAATGTATAAAAAGTCATTATTTACAATTAGGTTAATAGTAATTGTGGTCGACTACACAAGCAACTAAACAATCTAAAACTAGCTAAATCTCTAATTTTACACTCATTTAAAGGAAAAGCTAAATTTGGATAGGAGCATAAGTGACACATTTAACACTAAGAACACACTATAAAAAAAAAAAAAAAATCACTCCAAGAATGAACACAGGGAGCTGGCTTAGGAGAGGGGAAACTTTGTAAAAGAAAATGTTCAATTCTAGCAAATGGCTATCTTCCAGTCTAAACTAATGATTGCATGAAAAACACCAAGGAGAATACATTCAAGTTAATGGAAACAAGTCTTTATTAAGTAACTTTTAATATCAGAAAAATAAAACTCTTATAATTCTCTTTACAGCAAATATATAATATCAGTGCTTTGGCCATCTTAAGTTAAAGGCCCTTTATCATAAAATATATGGTTTTAAACTTTACTCAAATTGAATTTATAATCCCTATGACTTCCCTACATATACATAACAAAAGAGTGTAGTAAAATTAGCAAATACTAAACTATATTGATAATTTATCATTCTTAGTTTGTGGTTTTTAGAAACAGTACACGCACCTAATATATGTCGATTCCTTGGCTTATTAGTTGCAGTGTACAATGCAACAAAATACAAAATACATGCTTGGTGAACATTCGTTCATATCTACAAGACGGCAGCTAAAGATTAGGTTTCAATACTGACATTTAACTATCCTACAAGCAATTAGCATTACATCATAATATGCCATCAAGGCAATTTTTATACTGAAAAAAATCAAAATAAAAACCGTTATTTGTAAACTTTTATACGAAATGTAACTCTTCAAGTGGAAATAAAAAATAAAATTTGTCTATTTACTATTCAATACACATAGGATTTTCAATTTTTGTTATATTGAGAAAAAAAGCTCTTTTGTGTTGGGAAAATAACGCTTCAAAAAATAATTAGTAGAAAAACCCACCAGTATATTGTTTTGTCCTTTCAATGCCAGCACAGATTTGGGAACATACTGAGGATGAAGTTATAGACATCCACAGGTGAAATGTAAAAGTGTATCTTAAAGAAATCTTTCCTTGTGATTGGAAATAGTTTTGAAATGAAGTAAACTGATTGAAGGTCATCACAGCTGCTTTTGTAAATTATGCTAAGGGCATTATTATCCCTCTCTCCCTCCCCCTCCCCTAAATTACTAAAAAATAAAAATATATTTATAATGTGCAAGACATATGGATTGAACATAAAATGTTTCACATTTTGATCTATAGTCTAAAAATTAATCAACAGCTTGATCAGACAAATGAATGGAATGTTCGCATCCTTAATTACTAGCCAATACAGGTGCATCCCAAAGCCCTTCCTGAAATGGGAAAACCCAGCTGGCCGTTTCCACATTCACCAAGGGAGGCAATGGGTAGGAATTCACAATCGGCACAATTGCATTCCTGATCCACTGATCATACCAGCCGTGAGCATTCTGGGCGAGATGAAGGTCAATGTAGCAGTTTTTTGTCCCAAATTATAACCAGTGATCGAGTAAACTGCCATCAGCCCTATTATTACCAATAAGTCATCACAATGCATTAAAAAGTTACTTGCAATCCTGCAGAATTAGGCATAAGTTGTTGTAAAATAAAAAACGAACCTGTTTTGTCAAAACTGGCAGTGTAAAGAAGGCAGCACTGGAAGTGTCTGAATCATCTGTAATGCCAAGTACCCTCCATAAACTCTTAATGTGGCTAGGCTTTGGGACCCACGGTTTTGAAATCTAGACGTATAAACTTTTCTCATAGGCTCACACAACCTATGATTATCTTCACTCAGCCAAGCTGAACTTCAGTTTTAACGATTCTTACACAAGCTATGTCTCTGGGTCTACAGGATAGTATTAATAATTCAAACCAAACTAATAGACAAGAGACCACTTAGGTTTAGTGTTACCATAGCAGCCTTTTATAAGTTTACTAACAACTTTAGCCTAATCCCAATAAAGCCTGATAACAGTCATAAGAATTCATTAGGAAGTTTACTGGGGGTACCATTATACCCATGCCTTTACGAGTCCATATAGAGATATAGTATTTATGTATATATATATAGTTAAGAGTGAATTTGGATTGCCTGAGTAACAGCTGTCTGGCAAACTGGACATGATGGCGTTCTCTTTTCACAGATCTTGTTGGCACATTCCATGCAGAAGAGGTTGTGGCCACACGGAACTAGGGCAGCAATAACTTCATTCTCAAAGCAAATCACACAATCGTGCTTTCGTCTGGATTCTGGAGGTGAGCTAGAGGTGGAACCGCCATTGGAAGAGGAGTAGCTATTGGTACCATTAGAAAAAGCAGGGATGTATATCGGAAGGCCAACATGGTTGCCTGAGTTAGGGGGGTCGCTCCTAACCCTCCGAGCAAGTGGGTGTTCAACGCTCTCAGGAAATGTAGGAGACAGACGAGGAGTGGATGGCTGACTTCCTCTACGCTGAGTCTTCATGTTACCAGAGGGATCACTCCCAAAGCCAGACAGTGGGTTAACTGGTTCAAACGGAGTCCAGATAGTTTGCGCAGATGTTGGTAAAGAGTCAAAGGCAGGAGAATCAACTGCAAGATCTTCTGAGCCTACAGATGGTAGTGTGTCTCCAAACCAAAAGTTTCCTGTGCTAAATGGGCTTGTTGGACTAAAGTCAGCCAGCCTATTGCTTCCAAAGTAGGAATCTGTGGAACCACTTCCCAGAGAACTGGAACTATCATTTCGATAATTGGATATCATTCTTGCGCGGCTGGGAGGAACTGGATTGGAGGAGAGCCACGCAGAGCCCAGAGTGCCACCTTCAAAGCTTACGTCGGTACCGTTGTAATGGAAATCATTTTCTTCGTTGAGTTCAATATAGTTTCCTGTACGCATGGCAATATGCATTTCTATTTCTTCTCGCGCTCGGTCAACATTTTCGGGCATCCCTGTCACTTCAAAGACAGGCTCCTTATCTCTGCTTGGAGTTACTATGTATGTGTGGGTCTGCTGCTGAATTCTCTTTATAGTTGCTCCTTTGGGCCCAACGACCAATCCTACCACACGATAGGGGACCCTCACTTGAACGGTGGTTTGACCTGGCAGATTTGGACTACATGACAACCCTCCCAGGGCAGGACCATTTTTGTTTCGAGATGCACGGATCATGGAGAAGTGCTCTGCAGCTGAGAGAATTTCTCTTTTGGCCATGGCAACATCTTCTTTCCGTCCAGTGACAACAAAAATGGGCTCTTCACCACGAACAGGTGTCTTGATATATGTGTTTGTCTTGGCTCTCAGTGCTTTAATTTTACAACCTGTTAGAAAGAAAATATTTCACAAGAATCAACATCTATGTCAATATTGATAAAGACAAATCACAGAAAGCTCCTTTCAAGCTAAATGTCTGCTTGTGGGCAGTTTTTTTTCTTTATCATAAAAACCTGTCACTAGATCATGAGAAAGCTTTCCTAACTCCACAAATGCTCCCCCATCCTCAGGCATACTTGTCTGCTGGTCTTTCACTTAGGAATAGGCGGCACCTCCACTGGGAGATCTTAGAAGTCACGCCTATTGTTTCCGTCTTGTTATCAGTCACTGCAAATGATGCACGCACTACTCTGTACAGGCAAGCTTTACCATATGCAGGTCTGACATTCAGAACAGGAATAATCAACTCCCTTGCAGGATGTTGGTGGCAAAGAAAAACCACTAATGCACATGTAAGACACTGAATATCTACTCTCTCATTCAATCTATACAATAACCCTAAGAACTAGGTTACTTCACTCCTTTTATTGCTAAGGAAAGTGAAGCTTATGAGAACAGTTAAACCTACTCTAACTTCAAAATCTATGGTCTTTTTGTCAGTCCGAGAACCTCAAATTTTGCACAACTCTAAGACAGAAGTTGTTTAATGGACTTCCACCTAATTGTCGTATTTTAACATTACTCTTTCCTCTATAAAATTCATGATGAGCAAAATGCTCATGGCTCAAAGGTCATCTCACATCTGCTCACATCAACTGAATTTGAGGCTTACTAAGATATCCCCATATCTGGTTATTCTAGTCGTACTCATGCATTAACTAAATTAACTTTGACATAAATCAGCGAAATACGAATGCAAAAAGACACTGTACTTGTATGAAAATGAAGCTGATTATTTTTGAAAATCTCAATAAAGGGGTGCCTGGGTGGCTCAGTCAGTTAAGCATCTGACTTTGGCTCAAGTCATGATCTCAGGGTCCTGGGATCAGCCCTGTGTCCAGGCTCCATGCTTGGTGGGGAGTCTGCTTGTCCCTCTGCCCCTCTCCCTGCTCATGCTCTCCCTCTCTCTAATAAATAAATACATTCTTTAAAAAAAAAAAAAAGAAAATCTCAATAAAAGATGTGTACCTTAAAGAAAAAAAAAGGTTGTTGTTGAATTATGTATGGGTGAGACAACTGTAAAGACCTGGGGTAAAAAAACTAACACAGAATGACTCTGCATTCACTGTAAAATTCTTGCTAAATTCAAAAGAAACATATTGGAAATTGTATGGAACATGGGCATATCCTGGATGTGATTTTATTAAAAGACTACTCAGATTGGCAGACCCATTCTCAATAGAAGCCTTTGGCCCAAATCCTAACTGCATTTAAGTTAAAATAAAATACCTGAGATGCATATTCATAACTATCCATAATTCTTCAATTAACTTTTTAGAGTAATCACCTATTACCAGTGCCAACTATGTGAGATTAGAGGGCTTCAAAGTGTAACTCAAAATGTCAAATAGACAACTAAGGCATAGAACTCTGGGGTTATACTTTTCAAAGATCTTAATGTGAAGCTTGCTAGAATAGATTTGTTCTCATGAATATATCACGTTATTCCTAGGTTCCTCAAAATGAAGAGGCCAGGTGCTCTTAAAGACACATGTCACATCTTGGGTAGTCGTTTTTTTTTTTTTTTAGCCCCCCCCTTTTTTGCCCCCAATAAATTAATAATGTATAAAAACTAAGTCTTTATATACATCATTTCTAATCTGTATAACTGCAACCCCCACCCCGCACAGGTCTCCTTGCCTCCAGTCCCAACTTACTCCAACCCATTCTCTATATTCATTTTAGTCAAATGATGGTTTCTTTCTTTCTTTCTTTCTTTTTTTTTTTTTTAAAGATTTTCTTTCTTTATTTGACAGAGAGAGACACAGCGAGAGAGGGCACACAAGCAGGGGGAGTGGGAGAGGGAGAAGCAGGCTTCCAGCAGAGCAGGGAGCCCGATACGGGGCTCGATCCCAGGACCCCGACATCATGACCTGGCATCAGCAGAAGGTAGATGCTTAACGACTGAGCCACCCAGGCGCCCCCAAATGATGGTTTCTAAATAAAACACAGATCACATGATCACTTCTTTGCATAAAGTGCTTTAATGGCTCCCTTTTACCATAAGGATAAAGTCCAAACAATGTAGCACACAAGGCCCCTCTTTACCGGTATCCTTTTCCCCTTCCTCACTTCTTTTTTTTTTATGATTTATTTGAGACAGACAGCGTGCGAGCGCCTGGAGTGGGGGAGAGGCAGAGGGAGAAGCAGACTCCCTGCTGAGCAGGGAGTTCCATGCAGAGCTCTTCCCGGGATCATGCCCACTGAGCCACCCAGGTGCTCCTCCCCTTCCTCACTTCTTAAACTCTGCAGTGTGCTTCTACCATATTAAACTCCTATCCATGCTCCCTTGCTTCCATGACTAGAATGTTCCTTTGTCCTTGCCTCTTTCCTCCCACCTCTGCTTGCTTAATTCCTGCTGGCCTTTCAGATTTTAGTTTAGATGTCTCATCCTCTGCGAAGGTTCCTATCCTCAGGACTGCTTTGTGGGCCCTTCCTAAACATTCCCAAACCACTGGGTGGTTGACTAGAAGTATAGGCATTTGAGGTGTCCATATGACATGTGTTGAAACAAAGATCAGTTTTCTGTATAAAAACACTGGCCTTTCTTATACATATTGCTTTGCATCTAACCTTTCTTTGCTGAGCTTTTCAAGACTTTCATATTCTAGCCCCATACTGCTAATACAACTTTGTTGAAAGGAGCTGATTATGCTAACTTCAATTATAACATATTCAACATAACTTTATTCAACCTGTCATTGGACTTATGGATCTTAACCCAGATCTATTCACCCTTCCAACAAAATGTAAAACTCACAAAGAAATTTTTTTTTTTTTTTTTTCCCCTTACTGCTGGATCCTAGGTACCTATCATGAAAACACTTTTAGAGTCAGGTTTACTCGAATCTGAGGTTATATTCATTTGAGAAGACTTGGTGGGGAGTGGCTAAAAGCAAAACTGCAAGGAAAGCACTTAGTGCAGTAACTGGATGAGGTAAGAAGGGCCAAGGGGAGGGGGGGTGGCTTGTGGCTATCAAGAAATTACTACAATGAGTTGAATTTATGCTACTGTAAAACTCAAAAGTTTTAACTATAAAGAGTGCTGCTGTAAGTTTACATCTATAATGAACTATAAGATTAAGTTGATGGTGTAACTTCTGACTATAAGTCAATGTTATTGCTTTTGCTCCAAAATAGAAGGTGAGTTAGAAGATGAGAGCAATAAAACTTTTATATCTACTTATTTATACAGACTGGATCTCCAGGAGATTCCATCAATTCAGCACAGGTGTTGCTTGGGGCTGTGAATGGAGAGTACTTCCCATCGGCCAATCAACATGTGACTGATGGAGAGCGGCCTAAGAAATTCTGAAAGGCTAATGTGAACAAATAACTAACTGTTCACCCTATACTTTCAGAGGAGTTATTGTTATTATTCAGATATTCTGGGCTACAAGTTAACAAGAAGGCAGTCTGCTGGCATCACATTTCTAACAAAGAGGGTCCTGTTCATCCTGCAGAAAGCACTGGGCAATTTCTATTAAGGACAAAGGGAGAAATAACCAAAGGGTCTGGGGTTAGCCCCTCTCAACTTTTACTAATATTGACCACTAGAAAGTTGAATTGAGTAAACTTCTCCAAGTAAATACTTTCGAGACTATAAGCAACAGTCAATTGACCTTAGTAGAATACTTTTTGTTTAATACCTAGTAGGTATATTATTAACTAAGAAAATATGCCTAAAGGTACACAAACCACTCTCTGGCCTATAGTTGGTACTAACAAAGAGGTGTTTAATAATTGGCTCAATAGGAAGACAGAAGACAAACAATCTGAGCAGGAACCACTTCTGAGATAGGAGCGTTAAGAGGCCTATCTTGCCCCAAAGGACAGTGTCTGTAGGTTTTGCAGATCAGGGTAGAGGTAATGGGAAGATTGCAAAGCCAACCTCTTTAAGCCACCTACCAACAAAAACAGAAGAATGTATTTGTTCTCTCTCCTGAATTTTGTAAGACAGTTTTAACACAGGAGCCTCAACTCAGATTAGGACTACAGGAAACCTCATCAATCATAATACTGTTTCTATAGAAACATATATATTCTGAGTTTCAAACAACTAACACATGTTGAGGACAATTTGAATAGGGAGAGTTCTAAATAGGCAACACAAACTAAAGAAAACAAACTTGTTTTATTATTTTACAGGTGAAGAAGATTAAAAAGGTTAAAAAGTTTTTTGGAATATCTTAGATTGAGTTTCCATTTGAAAAGTCTAAGATAGTTAAAAAATCATGGAAGAATTTATAATCTCAGAGCAGCACAAAACTCAGATGCCGTAAGAATAAAGACAAATGAGATTGCACTTTAAAAAAAACTGCTGCATGGCAAAAGTCACCAAAAACAACGTGAAGAAATAATTATTTACAACTTACACCACAAATGGCTAATTTCTCTCTTACACACATAACCCTGGCCCTATGTATCAAAACACCAAAACCCAATTAAAAAATAGGTAAAAGAAACAGCTCATAGAAAAGTAAATATATAAATGGCTATGGACCATGAAAACTCCCATTTTCACGTGAACTGAAGTATGTTTTTCCACCTATAAGACTATCAAATATCAAAACCAGAGCTAGTAATAACAGGGAAAAGGACTTTCATATTTAACTGCTGAGAGTACGAACTGCTCGAGGGCACTTTGCATTATTTATCAAAATTACAACTGCACGGACAAGAAGGCAGTCTGCTGGCATCTGAGGGCACTTTGCATTATTGTCTGTCTACCCCTACAATCCCACTCATAGAGTTGATTCTGTAAAAATACTTGCACAGGTGCAAAATGACCTTTGTATTATATTACTTAATTGTTTGTATTAGTGTGCGGCCAACATAGCTATATAATGGAATACAATGCAGTCATAAAACTGGTTGATTTAGGGGGACAGGGTAGGAGGGAGACTTAATTTTCCTTTACACTCTAATTTTTTATAATTTTGAACAAAACAAATGCATTAGCCTTCTCCAAGAAATATAATTAAATCAGAAAAGTTTTTTAAAAATATAAAGAAATGACACATTTTACTAGACTTAGCATATTAATTAGACTTTGGCTAGAACTGACATTATTTTAAAATTATATGAACAGCAGGGCAAATGATATCATAACTTCAAATGTGAACAAGGCTTTTTAATTCTAAGAGGGGAGGACTAGCAATTTTTAAAAAAATATTTTATTTATTTGACAGAGAGAGAGAGGGAGAGAGCACAAGCAGGAGGAGTGGCAGGCAGAGGGAGAAGCAGGCTCCCAGCTGAGCAGGGAGCCTTACGTGGGACTCCATCCCAGGACCCTGGGATCACAGCCTGAGCCGAAGGCAGATGCTCAAAGGACTGAGCCATCCAGGTGCCCTAACAATTGTTTTCTAATAGCTATAGACCAAAACCAACCTATGGCAAGCTGTGTACCAGAATGTGTAGAGGTTAAGAACTAGGATAGCACCAACTTTCATAGTTGTAATTTTATTTTGATTTGGAAGTAAATTCCCCAAATAAAAAAGTCTCCAACTTACCCCTGGTATAAGAACCCATTTCCTCTTTCTACATCACTGTGGCTAGAGCTGTGTTTAACTGCAGCCAGAGTTATGGTCCCTGCACTCCCTGGTACAGCAAAGGTCCTGCCTTGTTTCTCCAGAGTAAAGAGAAACTCTCCCACCAGATGCCTCAGTGATTAAGAGGGAGAGATCCCCTGTTGCTGGGAGAGGAGTCAGTTAAAAGGAAGAAAAGGACCCAAAATGATGGGATCTTCAGTGTTTCTCAAACCATGGGTTACAATATCAATTTAGCAGGTTGCAATCAACATTTAAAAAGAAAAAAAAATGCAAAATTCAACATGTTCCAAATATGTGTACAAAGGGCTGAAATGCCAAATGTTCTTTTGCTGGGGAGTGGGGTGGTGGTATCACAGAAAAGTTTAAAAGTAGTAGTCAGTAGCCCCAAATATTATGTGAAGTGTTGCTGATTTTTGACAGAGTATTTCGTTTTCCAGAAATTCATTGTATTTTCTATTCATTCCATAAATTATATATATCTTACATATAAGGTGACTGGAGAAAGTTAAAACCCTTACAAACACCAAAACTGTGTTATGTGTATATTTTCACTTTGGGTCATCCTTGGCGTGTACCTTCCTTCAAAAATTCCCCCCAAGAGTTTTGTTTTGAGGGAAAAGGATCCTACTAGGATATCAGTGTATGTACACACACATACACACTTACTTTAAATAAGGAGGGGGAGTGAAAACTCCTTGAGTAGTTCTTTACCTTTGAGAAAATTAGAACTCCTTGGCTTGACATTAAAATCTTCCCGCCACCAACTCTCTCCCATCAAGTAGCCAGAACCTACCTTCTTCCAGACTTTATTATCTCCTAAACATGTCTTGTTCCTCTTCTATCTCTGCTCAGATATTTCCCTAAATAACATGGAAAACCCTCCTGGTACTTCCCCTCCACACCTTACAGCTTCTGAGTCACAAACATGGCCATCTGCAAGATGAGGCTGTATATGTGAAGGGCTCTATGAGCTCAATAATAGTACAGATAAAGGTACTGACTCTTATTATTATGGCTACTGCATATAAATCTTCCAAGGCACAGTTTAAAGGAAACAATGTAAGAAGCAGAAAACTGATTATCTGCAGGCCTTGGTTCTAATCTATCACCAATTACTCCTGGTTTCAGTATTAGGTCACTCAACCTCTAGGTCCTTTCCATGCTTAAATCTTTTGACCAAGTCCCTCTTCTCCTAGGAAATACTGTCACTGCTTCTTTTTTGGTCTTAAAAGCACTTGGGACAATCAGATACTACCTTATCTCTCTCTCTCTCTCTCTCTCACACACACACACACACACACACACACATTTATTCTTCTCCTCAAGGAAAGGTAGGTTGAGTAATGGTTGGGAACACAGACTGGATCATCACTAACCTGCTTTGTGAACTTTAGCAAGTCACTAAACCTTAAATCTCTCCTTCATAGGTGAGACTGATTAAAGATACTTCTCTCGCTTATTACTATGCCCATTATTCAAGTAGGTATCTCAGTAAAGGGTAATCTTTCAGACTACCCAACCACCCCCCGAAACACTTCTTCAAGTATTTCCCAGGTAAAATGATCCAATACCCTTAGCTTTGAAATAATAAAAATTTGTAGCACACTTTTCAGTTTTCCCAACTCTTCTAGATATATTCTCATTTAATCATCATAATAGTGTTTTAAGCAGGGCAGGAAAGAGCTTAACTGAATTGCTCAAGATCTCCCAGCTGGAAAGTCAGATCTCAAACCCATGTTGTCTTAATAACCCCAAACTCCTCTTCCTACTCCATACTCTTTTTCTCTAAAAGCACTAAAGAAACACAGTATTTCATGTTCCATGGTATATTAGAATGAGGGAGGTCCTTTTCCCCATGGGATAGTCTAGACACATTACTCAAAAGCTCCTTTAACTTTACAGGGACTTAATTTCAGTATTATATCTTCAAACTGATGAATATCAGCTAAATCCCAATAAGAGAGTGTTTCTTATGTACACAAACTTAACTCAACATTTAAACAAACTGTTTAGATTAGCAATGCAAACTATCCATAAATGCACAATATAGAATTAATAGGTTTCCTTTCTAGGGTTCAAGTGTCCTTGTAGCTCTTCTAGTCAAAATCCTCTGAAATTTTTTGTGAAGAATATAGTCTCATTGTAGACATCACTGACAACATTTCAAATAGCTTCATTTATGTGATTTTAGTTTTGTTGTTATCAGTATTCATACTGACATCTAATGCCTTAAGTCAAGTACATGTCTACTGCCTTTAAAACAAAGTCAATCTCAGGTTGACTGGCTCCTTACATAAAGGGTTGGGGATAAAGGCAAGAGAGAAGAAAATCCCAATTACTGCAATATGGAAACTAAAACAGTAATAGTAAAATGGCAAGTCTAATCCAATAATTCAGTTCAATAAAATAAACAGCAAGTATTTACTTTGCTTCAGGTACTTTAACTGACATCAAGGATGCAAAGACGACTAAGATTCAGTGCTTGCCCTCACTGACTTGTATCGACTCCAAGTACCAGAAGGATTTGATGTCTACACATGTTCATGTACAGATATCAATCTCTTATTTTCTTTTCTTATATTGTTGGTGGTGTTCAAACCTTCGATATCCTTGCTGATCTTTTGTCTGCTTGTTCTACCACTTACTGAGATAGGAGTGTTGAAGTCTTTAATTCTATTAGCTTGAGGCCCTGGGTAAGTTACTTATATCCCCAGAGATCTGTTTCCTTATCTGTATGGTGGAACTGAGAACGGATCAAATGAGATAAACTGTCTTACACACTTGAAGGTTTATCATTGAAAAAAAAAATCAAACAAATCAATTTTCTATAGGAAGTTGAAAAACACTTAAAGAATTTATTTCCTAAAGATAAAACTTATATTTAGATTGTACAAAACATGTTAAAATATTATCAACTTCACAAAACTTGGAGGAGAGATTTGGAGTCAATCTAACTGGGAATTTGAAATCCGGTGTAGTTTTGCATGATTTTAGGGATTCTTTCTGGACAAAAATCAGAATGTAAGAGTTATAAGAAATAATCTAGCTCAATCTCATTTCATACATGAAGGAAACTGAAGCCCAGAACTGCCAAAATTATAAATTGATGACTCCTAAATATACCATTCTCTCGATCTGCCTTATTTTTCTAGTTGATTCTTAAACTAAATTTAAAATGCCCCCTCTTTTTTCACTTAGAAAAGGGAAAACTAAAATAGTTAATAATAATAAAAAAAGGCTCATATTTGGTCTTTCACTAAAGCTGAAACACCTAGAAGAGGGTGGAAATTGGAGACGAAAGGTCAAACAATTTTCCTAATTGGGGATTTTAAAATTAGGTTCATGCCCTTTAGAAGACGTTAATAGAAACCTTAGAATTACTTCTGTTTGTATACCATGTAATAGAATCAGATTCATTTGTAAACTTTAAAAAATATACTGTGCATCATTTAGTTATTGGTATACCCTGGGAAAACTTAATAAAGTGACAATTTTTATTTTCAACTAGCATTTGCTCAGAGTACAAATCTAGCAGTAAAAAAAATGATCAACTTTATCCTACCCCACATATAATTTATTATCTCTACACTTTCAGTTGTGCCATGACTTTGTACTAATGACATCTTCTCAAACTTGATCCCCACAACAAATGGGGTATGGGAAGGGGCAAGGAAGAACAAGTAGATGGAACAGATTTTTTTCCCACAAGAATAGAGTCCGCAAGGTTAAGTGATTTGTCCAAGGTCACAGGCAACAAATGGTGAAACCAAGTCTCTAACAAGTTTTCTAACTCCAAGTTCCAATGTCCTTTCCTACAGTATACTAAAATGGTACTGATGGAAAGGTAGAAGTCAAAGGGAAGAAGAACGGTACAGAAGAAGGAACAGTAATAAAAAGGTCAGCCCAAAATGCAAATACTTTTACAATAGTAACCCTTTTGGGAAATTTTTTAGTTGTTGGAACTATTCCCTCCCCACTCTCTTCCAACCATGTTCAAAAGACCAACTACTTCATGCTAATCTTCAACTGCACCTGCAGTTTTTGCTGAAGAACTGTCTTTACCATTTCAAGTCTTAGTGTTATTATTCCATGATATGACTTTAATTGTAGACAAATCAGGCTTCCCTGCGTACAATGAATTGCAATTTTTGCTTACTGGACAAAGGAAACAAACCATGCCCACATGAATTGTTCTTAAATCCCAAACACTGGCATCAAAGAGGTTCTAATGTTATGCAGTGCAACTTAAAATTCTCAAAATCAGTCATGGAATAAAGACTTGATCTAACCCAATAGCATTAGGCTGTGCATACATTCAATTTAGTGTAGTTGGGCTTGGTAACACTAATACTGGAAAAATTATTTTAGAAGTTTAAATATCAGATTTAATCTTTAAAAATGTTCATATGATACCTAATGGTGGCATGGGGAAAAAAATTAAAAGTAAACCCACAAATTATGGTATATAAGCCACCTGGGAGGCATTAAGATGCAGTTTAATTAAAAAAAAATTATCATTTTAGAATCACCTGAACATCAATGGGGTTTTAAAATAGATTTTCCATCATTTATTTGGAGTTTTCTAAAGGAGTTTTCAAACTGCAAATACACTTACCTATTTAGCATCTTATGAACATTATTACCTATTTTTTTCACTTGGGAGTTCAACTGTAAATTACGTATTCTACATGACATAAATTACATTTAAAAATTCTGTAATAATCCCTTTGATCATAAAATAATACTGTGGCGCTCATCACAGCCATTCACTAATATTCTAGCGCTCTTCTGTGGGCAAATGGTTGTAATGGACTTTCTCACCTACTTGAAGGTAGGCGTCGTCAGGTGACTTGCTCTGATTAATGAAATATGAGCAGATGTAATTATTATTTCCGGGTTTAACACTTAAAGACCAGCATGTCCTATTCCACTGTCTCTTATCCCGCGGGCACATGGGAAGACTGGCCAACGCTTGAAATGGTGGCCGCTGCGTTGGCCTATGTCCTTGAATGACTTAAATGAGCAGAGCCCCTGCGAATAATAAACCTTTATTGTTTTAATATTGAGATGTTGGGCTTTGTTATCACAACATAATTTAAACCTATCTGGACAGAAGTGCATTGCAGCCAGCAGGCATTCAGACATCAGTTGGGCCTAGTTCTTTCACATTAGAAGAATATAATGTGTGAAACTGCTAAAGCCAAGAAAGGTAAATGAAAGCATGGTTCAACTTAATTTCAGATTTAACTTAACAAAAATATGTGCTTATCACTTAAAGTTTCATGTATTTCAATTTATTTGTGTATCATTCAGTGTCTAGAGGTATTACAGATAAGATTACATCCAGCTGAGGAGGTATCTGTAAAGCCTAGGGAGTTTAGGTGACTTGTCCAAGATCACAAGGTGACTTACTGGCACAGAGTAATCAAATTTAGAAATTTAAATTTCTGATTGCTGATTCTTTCCAATATACCACAGTTGAGCAGAGACTGTTAAGGGAATTTGGGGTAGTTTTTACATTAAAACATATATTCTGAAACATTTTTCTATTCAGTTTAAGGCTAAAGTATTAAATCCTTCAATACATACAAATACCAAATTCATTCAAAACCAAACTCACAAAATATTAAGCACTATCTTCTAACTAAATGCTACCTTTCCTTGAAAACTTAAGATGTAAGATGAGCTACTTAGAATTCCAACCCATAAACTCTGTTGAAAAATTTCTAAAGAGAAATCTCTAACAGAGTAACACTTTGCAAATACTTGACACTCTGGATCATTTTTAGATTTTTGGTAACCAGGGGATAGAAAATACACCCTTACATTACCACTTTATTTTCCATTTCCTCCTAGTGAATCAAAATAGTTCATTAGCTGAATAAGGCAGGAAGAACAAGCAGTAGATTCCCCACCCATTTGTAAAACAATAATCATTGAACCTTTCCCAGTGGTCCCAGAGCTAATACAAACTATTATCAACTAAATTTAAATTTTAAAGCCTAGAAGTAACAATATCTGCTTTTTAAAGCTAGCATGTATATAACACAAATTAAGTTTCTGAACTATAAATGACAGAGAATTTTTAGTTAAGCATAGGAGAATGAGAATATTAGAATGATAACTGTGCCTTCTGGGTAGCAGAGACATCAAAATTTTATTAAGTAAATTAATTTGGATAGTGAAGATATTAAATTATCCACTAGAAATACAGTATCCCAAAGCTCATGATTAGGGCAGAAATTAACCCAAATATCATTAACCTTCCTGAGCAGGATGCTTGAATACAGAGGCAGCAACTTAAAATCTTTTGATGTCAAACTGGTCTAAATCCAAGTTCCACTTTTTGAAGAAGTTATCTTTTGGACCTTCAGTTTCTACATCTGTAAAATGGGGATAGTGGCCTAGCAGGAATTGTATTACCTGGCAAAGAGAAGGCCACCAATCCCCTCTCCTCCATAAAAGAAAAAGACATTGTATTTTAGCATTGTTCTGAAACAGTTTGTCCTCATGAAATGTGTTTCTTCTTGAATAGGGAACTTATGAATGGCAAGACCAAAGTTTCTCTTTTTCTCCTGGACATACATACACAAATAAGCATACACCTTATTTCAGTTGTGTTAAAACTTGAAGACTGGTTCTACCCTAAGAAAACTGGGGAAAAATGTCACAAGGATGCATTTATCACAACTTGAAACACTGTAACATATTCATTATTTAAAAAGTGACCATGTACACAACCCCTGGGAATCAGTGGAGACAGAGTAGCTCAATAAAGAAGAAAACAATTTCCAAAGGGTCTAGCTCAATGATAGCCAAAGTAGGGTACAAGAAACTTTGCTGGAGTGCAGACAACAACAACAAAAAAATTAGAACTCCAATTTCCATTTTTACCTCATTCTTTAAATTTTTTACATGTTTTATAGTGCATACATTTCATTCATACATAAATATTCAGACATTGGGAATACAAGCTTAATTTTTTTGACAAGGCGTACAATCAAAAAAAGCTGGAGATGACTTTTCCAGACTATGAGACTAGAGAACACACATATAAAGTCACTAATGAAAATAGTTGAAGACCCACATTAAGCTTAAACAGTAACATAAAACCTTGAGTTACAAGTTTTTAAAACAACTGAATTTATGACATTCAATATTTACTTCTAATGTAGTTAAGAATGGGTATAGAGTTCTACTTTAGTTTGCTTTTTAGTCTAACTGGGTATCAATGACTATACAAAGTAGAACAAAGTCCATTGCCTTAAACCTCCAGTTAACCACTGTGAATGTGTCCTGCAGGTAGTACATTTAACAAAAGTTAAGTCTGAAGTCTGTTACCAGGTTTATCCTCAATGTCCATATTCTAAAACTTCTACAAAAAGCCTCTTTTAGTTCCTAGCTTTATTTTACAGTATGGTTGGTTTCAATATGAGATGCAAAGCTTAAAAGAAGGGGCTAATTTAACACTTGCAAATGACCATATGCTGCTGGGGAGTACAAATATGAGGTCAACACTGCCAACTTTCATCACTATCAAAAGCAGTGGTTTGTGTTTTTTTTGAAAGATACCGGAACCAGAGGCCATTTACATGAGTTCTAGTCTATATGACTCAGAATTCCATTTGTCCTACCCTTTGCTTCAGAGCTGAAGTCAGAAATGTCTCCATCTGTGTCATAATTATTTCCAAAACCAATTAAGAGATGGCAAACAGAAAATTATGACTTCAGGTAATGAATAAAATGGCAAGAATGGGTAATTCTTTAGAATTAAAATTTAGTTCATCCAAAGCAAACAAGTAAATTAAGTGATTTGCCCTGTTTATTAGCTTAGAGAAAAGACAAATTATCACACTTTTAAAGGATGCAGGGGTGCCTGGGTGGCTCAGTTGGTTAAGCATCCGACTCAGGTCATGATCTTGGCTCACAGGTCACAGTCTTGTGGTCATGGGATCCAGCCCCCCCACCCCCCACTCATGTGCTCTCTCTCTCTCTCTCTCAATAAAATCTTTAAAAACAAAAAATAAAAGGATGCAAACATTGTAAGTTGCCTTGTCCCCCACAGGAGTGGGAAAACACTTCACAGGTTTTATTATGGTGCTGCTAAAGGGGAGGTAGCAAAGGGGTCAATGATCCACTAGAGGCAGGGAAAGGGGGGCAAGACTGCTCTTAAGAGAAGATAGAGGATGACGACATACTTTTAACACTACTGTCAACTCTGGGAAATATTAAGTGTAAGAGGAATAGTCAGCAATTTGTCTCTATGTCCTGAGACATAAATAGAACCACATTTCCTTATTAACCAATAAACAGCCCAATAAGCACAGAAAAACTAAAGACTTTATCTCATTTGCTATTAAATTATAAAATGTTAAATTATTTTAATAGATGGTACAAAATAAAAACTCAGAATGAATTCAGTTTACTTTTAAGTAAATGGATTTGTATAGACAACAGTTTGTGCAATTAGGGACCATTTTTTGTGCTTTAAAGGGTGCAAAATAGATAAGGACAAAAGTTTGTATTAAACTAAATATACAAAAGATTTCATTATCTTGTCCCTCAGTCAAACCGGCAAGTAAATGTTCTTTTCTTTTGTTACCATAAACTGGCACCATAAGCACACTGAAGCAATTTGTGCTGAGGAAGTGCCATCCTAGTATAGCATTAAGGGTTTTTCATATTCTGGCTTGAATGCACACCTTCCCAGCCCCTTTTCTTTGCCACACCCCTTTAAAGACCCCAAGTATCAAAAAAAAAAAAAAATCACAACTTTCTTTTAATTATACCTAAAGATTATTCCCCCCACACCTTTCCCCACATTGTTCCTCAGTCATTCTTCATCTCCATTTGTTAAAGTCCTATCCATTCTCCAAGTCCCTCCGGGGTTGACGTTCTCACATGTATGACTGTCATACACTATGGAGAGTGCCATTAACTACACATTCGTTTAGTGACATTCCACTGTCGATTAGACTGTTAGTTTCTTAAGGGCAGCAAGTTGTCTGAATCAATCTCACATTTCCAACTGCCATAAACTCAACACCTGGCAAAATAGAAGCTTGAAACACAGCAATTCCTCGATGTTCTTAATTGAATGGCCAACTCATTCTGGATTTATAAATTGAGATATTACAATTTTATCCTATGTAAGGTGAAACAGTGCTCTCCTGGATTAGTATCGGTAAGTATTGCAAAACAAAACCCCCCAAACCCCCCAAAATAAAACAAAAAACAAGGCATCTGAATCTTATTTACTAACTATAGGAATAAACTCAATTGAATGGTACCAGCTTTGAACTGTGCCTTTAAAGTACTAGTCATAAGGCAGTCTGAAATAAGCTATCTCCTTTATCCAGATTTCAGACGGGTTTTTCTTATTAAAATCCGAGAGGTAAGAAATGAGCCAACTCGGATATCTGAAGCCACCATTTCCACAGACCTCTTATTTATGTGTACTTTAGACCACTTGGGAAAGATGAGATCATTTAAGCAGCAGCGCCATTATTTCTCTTTATTTGACCCCAACAATGCTCTCAACCCTCACAGTAAAGAGTCATGCATCAACCGGGCTAAGCTACATTGTAACAAGGTAGTACAGGGGGAAAAAGCTATGCTAAAGAGCAGAGGACCGTCCCTAAAAATGTCGGATACTGAGGTACTCTGGGCATCCCCTTCCCCCACCTTCACAAATCTACTCCTGGAATCTGAGACATAGGTCCTTTGTCTGAACAATGTGGGAGGAGTCTGTCTGCAGTGCTGGTGTGCTGGCAAGTGAAGAGAATTTACTGAAAACTGTATAAACGCATAAAGTTCCTTAACTCAATTACCTTACTGTCCATTTTTTTTCTTCATCGTGTACACTACAGTGTTCTAAAAGATAGCCAATGTGCTTTTTCGAGAGTTAAAATGTATCAAAAGAGAATACAAATAGATCAACAGAGAGTTAGGCTGCTCTTCAAAAGCTAAGTTTCTGAACAGCGGAGGGGTGGAGGGGGGTGATGGTGTTACCCACCACTTGAACATTCCCTTCCCTCTCGAATGAGCTCTTTATACAAAGCCTCCATTTCTGTCAATTTCTTCATCTGAACAAGCTGCTGTAAGGTAAGCTGAGTGCCTTTTATAAGACAGTCGGCTGCGCAAACTTGCAATCTCGCAGCTTTCCGTGCACAACACCGAATCCACAACCGACCCGACCTTTTACCACCTCACTGAGGTTTTTGGTGCCACGCCAGCCTACTGTTCCACGAACACAGCCCGAGTAAAGTGAACACCACCGGATTGGGTGGCTCGAGAAACTTAACACCTTTTACCATGCAAAAAGCAGCGGAATACCGTGGGTTTTCGCAAGGTGACCCATCTTCTCATCTCATCTACCACGGTTCCTCGCAGACCCCTTCGCGATGGACTTGGGCGACTCGCCGGGCTCAATGTTGCTGCCCAGAGCTCGTTTCTTCCGTCTGCCCACCCACGCCCGGGGGCCAAGCCCAGCTGGACTCCCCTCCTCCCTGCCGCACTCACCCTGGCGACCGACAATCTCGGCGACATGCTCGGAGCTGGGCACCGGGACGCACTCAGTGGTGTTGACACTCTTCCTCCGGAGTAGGGCCGCCTGCTCCCCGTTTAGGGCGGCAGCCGCCGCCGCCCCGCAGCCGCCGGGGCCGTAGGCGTGGGACAGCATCGCCGCCATCATGCCCTGGGCATCGTCCCCTCCGTAGAGCACCCCCGCCGCCGCGGCCGCCGCGGCCGCCTCCCGGGCATCGAAGCTGGCGGCGGGCAGCAGCACCGACCCCAGGGACCCGCCCGGGATCGGCTGGGTCTGGGAGGCGGCGGCCGCGGGCGGCGACAGCAGCAGCAGCGACGGCCGGTCCTCCTCCTCTGCCTCCTCCAGCTCCTCCTCCTCCAGCAGGTCTCCGTCCAGCTCCGCTTCCTCCCCCTCCTCCTCCTCGTCCTCCTCCAGCTCCAGCTCGGCTGCCTCCGGGACCCCCGGCCGGCCGGGCGGAGCCCGCTCCTCCGGAGACAGCCCCGCCGCCCGCCGGGCCTGGCCCTGCGCCGCCGCCGCCGCGGCCCGAAGCGCCGGGGTACCGGGCTCCGCCGGGCTGGGGTCGTCGAGGCCTAGCGCGGCCAGGCGCTCCCTCAGCAGGAGCCCGTCCCCCTCCAGCTCCGGGCCGCCCGTGGGCGGCGGCAGCGGCGGCGGTGGCGGCGGCTGCGGCAGGGGGGCCGGGGCCGCCGCCAGGGCCAGGGCCGCGGAGCTGCCGCTCGGCATCGCGGCGGCGCGCTGTCAATGGCGGCGGCGGCGGCGGCGGCCGGGTCAGGCGCGGCGGGCGGCGAGCCCCATGGCGGACAGGGCTCGGGCCCTGCTCAGCGCGCAAACACCTTTCCTCTGGGGAGGCGGCGGGGCTGGCGACCCGGGCCGAGGAGCGCCAGGGCCGCCCGGAGACTGGAGAGGGCGGGGTGGAGGGGCAGAGGAAGGAGGCAGAGGCAGGTAACTAGGTGGGTGGGTGGGGACGGCTGCGGGGCGGGCTGCTGGAGGTGGCAGCGGCTCCCCTCTCAGGGTTTCTTTTGTTTCATGGCCTTAACCAGCCCCCGGCGCGCGCGGCGGCGGCGACGCCCCACGCCGCTCTCCGAATGAAGCCGGCGCGCTCTGATTGGCTGCTTTTAATCTCTGGGAGCCCTCCCTCTCCTCCCCGCAGCCTTCTAATTCCTTTCCCTAGCCCCACCCCCCACCCTCTTCTCGGGCCCCGCCCCGCTCCTCCCCAGAGCTCTCTGATTGGGTGACCGGGACAAGCCAGTCCCCGAAGCCTTCTCCTTCCGTCCTCTCCCCACCCCCCTCCCCACCCTCCCCTCTCCCTACTGGCTCACGAGGAGAGGGACTGTGATTGTTCGCTTTACACGTCACTCTTTGTGACGTACCCAGGTGGGGGCGGGGAAAAGTAGGAGGGACGAAGGCGCTGTAACAGGCTGAAACTGGGGCCGACTAGGGGTTTTCGCGCAGGCGCGTGCAGTTGAAGCACACACCTGGATTTCTCCCTTTGTCCTCATGCGTCTCGCCCACAGGGGTCGGGTCTTTTAGGGCACTGTGTGAGCGGCCTTGGAGTGGAGCGTAGGCATGGGCACGGAGAGCGTTGTGTCCCCAGGTTGAGGACGAGATTTCCTCCTTTCGGGGTAGGGGCCTAGGGAGAGTCAGCGGAGGAGGGGCCAGTGAGGTGTCCTCCTATCCGGCCGCGGGGGTGGTTTCCTGAGCCGCGTGGCTCCTGGGCCTTCCCTGCACGATCCGAGAGCGCTCCTCCCTCCGGGCAGGGCCCTCCCACGCCCGGCTGGCTGGGCTTCCAGTGCCAGGAGGCCGCTGGGTTACAGCGGGAGCGTTGATGTGCTGAACTTTAGTTCTTTGGGGCTCTTCAAGGAAATTAAGTCATTGTTTCCTTCTCCAAGGCGCTCCTCCCACAGTATGGCCTAGGTGATCCCGCACAGTGCTCTCTTTTCTGGAGGCTTATTTTTAAACGGCTTGTTAAAAACAAAGCCTACTGCTTTCCAACATCTTAGGCTATGACATAACCCCCACCCCTACCCCCGCTTTAGTACCAGTTAGTCTCCCCAGGTTAATCTTAACCCACGTTGTCCTACAGAGATATATAATGCGAGCAACATAGTGTAATTTTAAGGTTTCTAGTGGCCCCATTAGAAAAAATAAGAAAAGACTTGATTCATTATATTTAAAACATCACTTCAACATGCAATCAATATAAAGTTATTAGTGATAGATTTTATAGTTTTTTCAGTCTTTGGAAATGGTGTGTATTTTACACTTAAACTCAGCATATCTCGATTCAGTTCGCTTCACACCAGCCATATTTCAAGTACTCTAGTACATATTTCAAGTACTCAAGTACATATTTCAAGCAGCTCTAGACCTCTTGATTTTTGAGTTATAACTTGGGACCTTTTTATATTGGATTTATTTATTAGGTCTTGCTGCCTCAAATTCATGAGTGAATTTTAATTGAGCTCCTACTCTCCTAAATCGTCTAGAATGTTACAAAGCCAGTAGTTCAAGAGGAAGCTAAACTATGTCTTCTCTTTCTCTAGTTTGTGGCTTTACAGTGAGGTGCAGAATCCTTATTTCAATTTACTTCCCCTCTTCCATCAAAGGCCTGGAGAATTTTCGCTAACACTACAACTTCCCTGTTATTCCAAGGTTTCCCTAGACCTCATATAAACCTGTGTGTTGCTTCTCTAACAACTTATTTGTAGATTTCAACCCTGACAGCAAAGTCAAGAAGGGCTTTAAAAAAAAGCTAAATGCAGAGCAAGGAGAGGCAAACTCTGGGTATTTGGATTTAGTGGGAAATTTGGAGTGGGAACCTGGACATGTTTTTAAGAAGCCACACAGGTTGTTCTGAAGCTCAGCTAGGGTTGAGAACACTGATCTAGGGTGTGCTTTTGGGTTTACAGAAGGAATTTGCTATTAACTCTACTGAAAAATTAGGTACAATTTTCACTGATTTACTACACCTACACCCTTTCTGTGATACGTCCCAAGGACATATTATTTCACAACATCTTAACAACGGTACTGAAACTTTTAATGTACCAGTGAATAGCTTGTATAACAACATTTACTTATAGAATATACAAATACTGTATGTTTGCTGTCTGATATTTCCGTTTAAACAATAACCATTATTTGAAGGGTAGATCTTCTAGCAAAGCAAATCTCATCAAGGGAGAAAATCAAAACATGCAGTGGCCCTCCCAGGATACATTGGTCATTGGGAGGAAATTCTGAGAAATTCATTTTGCCATCTCTTTTCATGATTTGTCATTTAATGCTCACATCTTGGTCCCAAGGACCAAAGGAAGAGTGGGAGTGATAGTTCACCATTTTTCTTTTGAGAGGGAGAGATGTAAAGAATAGAGACCCATTCGGCTAAGGTTTTTTAAAATGCTAAATTGTTTAACCCAGGTGTTCCTAATATAAAAATTGCTTTCTGCTTCATTCTCACATAATAAATGAGGTTTCATAAGTTCCCATACACAAATGTATATATTCATGCATTAATTTACACTTGATCAATACTGTGATTTATGAACAAGGTAGGAGATATTGAAGCCCACGGACCTTCCCATTTGGGTCTAAATTTGTCTTGTATTAAATTTTGTTTATGAAGCAAATTTAAGATTTGCTTTTGCTCTAAATATATGCTTGGGATTCCTTCATTTAAATTCATTTAACAACACCATCTTTTCTACCCCAGCCACACAACACCCTAATTTGTACCTGGGTAGGGTTTCTCTTTCATTCCTCTGCGGCTGTTTATGATGTAGGTAGATACACTGGCGCAAAAGAGTTGCTTTAGGGATCTCAGGACAAAAAGAAAACTACAGAGTTGGCTACATTTTATCAACTCACAGGCTGACTGCTGAACTAGCTTTTTAAACCTGTCTAATTGTAATGATTTTAAGGTTGGAACAACTGCAAATTAAACAAAGCTTAACAAAGATGTTGGTCTTAGCAAGTAAACAGATTATTAGGGGTGCCTGGGTGGCTCAGTCGGTTAAGTGTCTGTCTTCGGCTCAGGTCATGATCCCAGGGTCCTGGGATGGAGCCCTGCATCAGGTTCCTTGCTCAGGGGAGAGCCTGCTTCTCCCTCTGCCTGCTGCCCCCCTGCTTGTGCTCTCTCTCTCTCTCTCTATATATATATCTGACAAATAAATAAATAAAATCTTAATTTTATTTATTACCACTATCTTCTCTTATCACCACTTTCTTCTCCAAATCCACTGCTCCGATAACATCTGCTCCCCTTCTTTAGGGCACACTGCAATGCACCCATGGGCTCTGACTGCTTCCTTGAAATTATCCTCATCTTGTCACTGAATCCCATGAGCACTGCTTATCCTTATTCAATTTAACCTTTTCCTGGCAGGATTTGACACCACTGACTGCTCCTAAAGCACTCTCTCCCAGGGTGTTGGGGGGCTCAGTCAGTTAAGCATCTACTCTTGATTTCGGCTCAGGTCATGATCTTAGGGTCCTGAGATTGAGCCTCGAGTCAGGCAAGGTGTGGAGACTGCTTAGGATTCTCTCTCTCCCTCTCCCCTTCCCCCTTGCTCTCTCTAAAATAAAAATAAATAAACCTTTAAAAAATAAATGTAAGGATGTTCATTTTTTTAAAAAAAATCCACTTTTTAGCTTAGTATTCAATATCACCACTATCTACTCAGTTCCTATGACCAAAAGCCTGGTAGACATTCTTGACTTCTTTAACCTGCAAACCCAGTAAAGACCAAGTCCTGGGGGTTATACCTCTCAACTCTCAAGTCCATCTATCATTCTGCATTTTTAACACCATTCCCATAGTCAAGGCCACCATCATTTATATCATGAACTATCCCAGTAGTCCCCAAACCGTATTCTTATATCCAGGCTTGCTCTCCTCCAATTCATTTTCCATGCTGCTGAAATGATTGTAATTCAGGTTTATGCCTTCCACTGCCCTGCTTAAAATCCTTGTTGTCCTTAGAATAACACTCCAATTTGTTAACATAATTTACAAGGTCTTCTGTATCTGAGTCCTGACTTCTGCTTTAGCCTGATTTCATGCCATTCTTCCTCTTGCATTCTTTGCCTCTTCCACAGAGGCCTTCCAGCAGCCATTCCTGGGTATATTGTACATACTTTATTATGCTTTCAGGCCTGGAATACAGTTCTCCTCTGCCCACTCTTAGCAAACACCCACTTGTCCTTCACGGCTCAGCTTGTATATCACTTCCACTAATCTTCTAGGGGTAAGGCAAGTGTCCTTGCAGCAGGGTCTCATTGCATCCTCCATGTCTGTAGCAGTATTATCCACATCTAGTTGTTCAAGTGTCCCTCTTCCTCTGTTTGCACCCTCATACAGCCAGTTTCTACTATAGGTCCTGGCACATAGACGAGCCAGTGTCAACTTGCTGACTCAATCCTTCAGCTAGTCTGAGCTTTTGGCCATTTTTCAAACACACATTATAATCTCCCATCTTTGTGCCTCTGCTTGTGATGTTTTTGTGCCCAGATTCCCCTTGCCTTCTATGCCAACCTCTTCTCTCTCTACTTATTGTTAAGCCTCAGCTTAAATTCAACTTCTCCCAGCATGCTCTCCTAATTGATATGGTCAGTCTTTCCCTTACCCTAGGAAAATGCAGTTGAAGGCAACATTTTGCATATATCTTCTGAACGCTTATACAACCTCCTGAAGTCTATCCGTAGACCCCTTTAGTTTTCTGTAGAGCTGGACACAGACTGGTGAGATGGTCACTAAGCCAGTTTTCTCTTCTTCCTGAGCACACAGCTAGCCTACATTTCCTGGCCTCCACTGCAGTTGGGAGTAGCTGTAAGACTGAGTTTTACACCATTTCCAGATCAAACCCTTAAAAATCCCTCACATTATCTTCCGCATTCCTCTCCCATCTGTGATGTAGATGAGTATGATGCCCATAGAAGCCACATGTTAAAGATGTCCAAGCCACAAGATGAAAGGAGTCTGGATCACCATGTGGAGGAGAGGCGCCCTCCAATCAGATATAAGTGTGTGAGAGGTAAGATATAAGGCTTATGTGAGAGGAAAAATATTTTCGTTGAGTTTGAAATATTATATATTTTTGTGGACATTTATTACAGCAGTTAACCTATTTTAACTACTATACCAGATTAAAAACGTCTGGTTTGTAAAGAGTTAGTAGAATGATCAGTGGTTCCAGGGGTTAAGGGGAAGGGAGAGATAAATAGGAGAAGCACAGAGGATTTTGTGAAACTATTCTGTATGTAACTATGATAGTGGATATATGTCATCATACATTCATCAAGACCCATAAAATATACACTACCAAGAGTGAACTCTAATGTGAACTATATAGGCTTTGGGTGGTAATGATGTGTCAACGCAGGTTCATCAGTCGTAACAAATGTACCACTCTGGTGCAGGATGATAGAGGGGGAAGCTGTATGTGTGTAGAGTCAGGGCATATATGGGAACTCTGTACTTTCTGCTCAGTTTTGTGGTAATCTAAAACTGTTTTAAAAAATAAAGTGTATTGGGCGCCTGGGTGGCTCAGTTGGTTAAGCGACTGCCTTCGGCTCAGGTCATGATCCTGGAGTCCCAGGATCGAGTCCCGCATCGGGCTCCCTGCTCGGCAGGGAGTCTGCTTCTCCCTCTGACCCTCCCCCCTCTCATGCTCTCTCTATCTCATTCTCTTTCAAATGAATAAATAAAAAAAAAAAATAAAGTGTATTAAAAATGTTTTTAAACCTGTGTGCCCTTCAACAATATTTAGTTTGAATTTGCTTTGGCCACAAACTGCCTGGGATGTTCCCACGTAGCATGGAACCTAATAATATATATATATTTAAGATTTTATTTATTTGCTTTAGAGAGAGAGAGAGAGAGAGCATGAGCTGGGGGAGGGGAGGGAGAAAACCCCAAGCAGGCTCCATGAAAAGCATGGAGCCCGACACAGGGCTCCATCCCATGACCCCAAGATCATGACCTGAGTTGAAACCAAGAGTCAGACGCCTAACCGACTGAACTAACCAGGTGCCCCTGGAATCTGATAATATTTATTTACACAAGGAACAATCCACTAAGTGACACAGCAATCCTCAAACTGCATGCACCAAACACCAGGGCTTCAAAATATATGCAAAACAAAAAACCAGATAAAGCTGAAAGGAGAATTAGAAAATCCACAATTATATCTGGGGCCTTCAACACCCATTTTTGAGCAATTGCTACAACTGTTAGACAAAAAAAAATCAGAAAAAATGTAGAAGAACTAAATAATACTATCAGCCAAGAGGGATCTAATTGATATTTATAGAGTATTCTACCCAGCAACAGCAGAATACACATTTTTGTCAACTGCCTATGCATTTTTCATATACATAGACTATATCCTGAGCTGTGAAACAAATCTCAACAAATTTAGAAGAATTGAAATCATATAGAGTATGCTCTCTGACCATAATAGAATCAGACTAGAAATTAATAACAGAAAGAGAACAAAAAATTTTTGAAATACATGGAAATTATATGACACACTTCTAAATAATTCATGGATCAATGAGAAAGTCTCAAGGGAAATTTAAAAAAATACATTGAATGAAATGAAAATGAAAATAAAATACATCAAAATTTGTGGGACCCAGCTGAAGCAGAGCTGAGAGTAATTTATGGTATGAAATGCATTTGTTAGAAAAGAGGAAAGGTCTCAAATCAGTAATCTAAGTGCCTATCTAAGAAAAAAAAAAGAGGAAAATAAACCCAAATAAAATTGACACACCTTTAGTAAGACTGACAAAGATAAGAGAGAAGACACAGATCACCAATATTAGTAATGAAACAGTGGATACCACTACAGATCCTGCAGCCATTAAGAGAATAAAAGGAGAATACTACCAACATTGTTATGTTCATAAATTTGACAACTTAAAAGAAATGAACCAACTACTCAAAAATCACAAGCTACTAACCAACGTGAAATAGACATTTTGAATATCCTATAATAATTAAGAAAAAGGAACTTTTTTTTAGTTTTTATTTAAATTCCAGTTAACATACAGTGTAATATTAGTTTCAGATGTACAAATTAGTGATTCAACAGTTCCATGCAACACCCAGTGCTCATCATGACAAGTGCAGTCCTTAATCCCCATCACCTATATTTTTTAAAGATTTATTTATTTATTTATTTATTTGACAGACAGACAGACAGACAGACACACACACACAGCGAGAGAGGGAACATAAGCAGGGGGAGTGGGAAAGGGAGAAGCAGGCTTCCCGCGGAGCAGGGAGCCCCACGTGGGGCTCGATCCCAGGACCCTGGGATCATGACCTGAGCCGAAGGCAGAAGCTTAACGACTGAGCCACACAGGCGCCACCCACCCCCATCACCTATTTAACCCATCCCTCCACCCACCTCCCCGCCAGTATCCATCAGTTTATCCTCTATAGTTAAGAGTCAGTGTCTTGGTAAGAAAATTGAATTTGTAATCAAAAAGCTCCTGAAAAAGAAATCTCCACGACCAGATGGTTTCACTGGAGAATTCTACTAAATGTTTAAAGAGGACTTAAGACCAATTTTATACAGTCTTTTCCAAAAAATAGAAGAGGAAGGAATACTTCACATTTTATTTATTTATTTATTTATTTATTTAAAGATTTTATTTATTTATTTGACAGAGAGAGAGATAGCAAGAAGAGGAACACAAGCACGGGGAGTGGGAGAGGGAGAAGCAGGCTTCCTGCCGAGCAAGGAGCCCGATGTGGGACTCGATCCCAGGACCCTGGGATCATGACCTGAGCCGAAGGCAGACGCTTAACGACTGAGCCCCCCAGGTGCCCCTTCACAGTCATTTTATGATGGCAGCACAGATACTAAAGCCAGAGAAAGACAATGCAAGGAAAACAAAATAAAACTACAGACCAAAATCTCATGAATATAGACACAAAAATCTCTTAACATTTTATCAAATCAAACCTAGCAACATATAAAAAGAAGCATACACACGTCACCACCAAGTGGAATTTACTTCAGATATTTAAAGCTAGTTCAATATTTAAAAGTTCATCAATGGAAAACACATGTTCATAGAAAACCTTGCCAGGAATGTTCGTTGCAGCATTATTCATAATGACCAAAAAGTGGAAACAACCCAAATATTATCAACTGGTCAATGGATAAACAAAATATGCTATATCCATCCAATAGAATATTATTCAGCCATAAAAATGAATGAAGTACTGATATATGCTACAACACAGATGAGCCTTGAAAACATTATGTGAAAGGAGTCAGTCACAAAAAGGTCACATATTGCATGATTCCATTTATATGAATATCCAGAATAGACAAATACGTAAAATCAGAAAGCAGATTAGTGGCTGCCAAGGACTAGGGAGTGAGGAGAAAGGTGGTGACTGCTGAAGGGTATGGAGTTTCTTTTTGGGTTGATGAAATATTTTGGAATTAGTGGTGATGGTTTAAAATCTTGGGAATATAGGGGCGCCTGGGTGGCTCAGTTGGTTAAGCGACTGCCTTCGGCTCAGGTCATGATCCTGGAGTCCCGGGATCGAGTCCCGCATCGGGCTCCCTGCTTGGCAGGGAGTCTGCTTCTCCCTCTGACCCTCCTCCCTCTCATGCTCTCTGTCTCTCATTCTCTCTCTCTCAAATAAATAAAATCTTTAAAAAAAAAAAGTAAAAAAAAAATAAAATCTTGGGAATATATTAAAAGCTGTGGAATTGTATGCTTTAAATATGGGCATTATGTTGTATGTTAATTATCTCAATTAAGAAGCCAATAAACATACTCTGCCATATCAACAGTCTAAATAAAAATCTTATTATCCTCTCAATTGATGCATAAAAAGCATATCACAGAACTCAATACCCATTTGTGATAAAAACTCTTAGAAACCTAGGCATAATGGGACAATTCCTCAACCTGATAAAGAAAACCTACCAAAAAACCTATAGCTAACATTATACTTAATGGTGAAAGACTGAATGCTTTTCCCCTAAGATTGAGAACAAGGCAAAGATAGCTACTCTTCATGTTCTTGTTCGGCATAGTACTGGGGGTTTCAACCAGAGCAATAAAGCAAGAGAAAGAAACAAAAGACAGGCAGATTGGAAAGGAAGAATATTTAGATGGAATTATCAAATATAAACAGAAAGTTAGTTGAAAACCCAAAAGGAAAGACCATTTCAATAAGAAATTTCTGGTTTCAAAATAAAAGAGAAATCAGCAGAATTGATCCCCAAATTTATGTCGAACTGGCTTAAAAGTCTCACTATAAAGGAGTAGTTATCACGAATAAGTACAGTCAGAAAAAGTGACATATAGGCACCAAAATGTTGAGAAAGGAAGGGAGAGTTTAATTAGCTAACTAAAGAGTTAAGCTAACTAAAAGTTAACACAAAGATAAGCTGTGGCAGATATCACATAATATATATAAAATAGTAAAAATTGATAAAAGAGAAAATGAGAAAACTAAAGAAGGAAATGATATACAAGTTGTAGACAAGAAAGAAAAAATATTGAAATGAATCTGGAATAGGTAAGTAAATATTAGTTGATAAGAGATGCTAAAGAAAATGTCTTTATAAAGCTGTAAAGGAAATCTGATTATACAATCATGTTGCAAGTAAAAACCATTATTTTAATACATTATAAAGTTATGTTTAAGAAATATTCAAACTGGGGTGCCTGGGTGGCTCAGTCGTTAAGCATCTGCCTTCAGCTCAGGTCATGATCCCAGGGTCCTGGGATCGAGCCCCGCATCGGGCTCCTTGCTCCGTGGGAAGCCTGCTTCTCCCTCTCCTACTCCCCCTGCTTGTGTTCCCTCTCTCTCTGTGTCTCTCTCTGTCAAATAAGTAAATAAAATCTTTAAAAAAAAAAAAAAATTCAAACTATGTAAAGAAGTTTGATGGATGAACATGTAAATAATTACATTCTTCTTTAATTTTTGGCCTTATTTTGGATGATATCAGCATCCAGGAAGATTCTTCACTCTCTTATATTCTACTCCACCTCTACTTATCTGCCTGTCTTTTAAAATTTATTGTGTAATATTGGTTTACCTAACTTTGGAGGTTCATCCATTCAAACCTCAACTTCTCTACCAAGTTCTACCCCATGGAGTATGTCTTCTGAAGATAGGGGGAAACATGAACCAAACAAAGGGGAGTTTGCTACTTTTCATCTTGACAAATTGCTTCTCCTGTCTTGCCTCAGTTTCTTGACAGATAAAATATGGAGTCATTTATTCATTCATTCAAAAGATAATTATTTAGCTTCTACTATGTCCCAGGTACTTGAAAGTATCTGGAATGCATTCGTGAACAAAAGAAAGATCTCTTTCTGGGGGACTTACACATTTTATGGGGGGGAGCATAAAAACATAAACAATAAATGTAATACATAAATTACATAGTATGTTAGAAGGTGATCATACTGTAAAAAGGAAATGAGTGCAACAGAGTAAGGACGGTATGGACTGCAGGGTCCTGGGGCGTGGTGCAGTTTTAAATTGGGTGGTCAGGGTAGGCATAATTGAGAAGGAGATGTCTGAGCAAACACTTGTAGGTTAAGAAATTAGCCAAGTGGAAATGTGGGGGAAGAATGAGCCAGGAAGAGCAACACATCTAGAGTGAAGGTCTAAGTTGGGAGCAGATGATGCCAAAGCTTTGTGGGCCATTTTAAGGACTTTAGCTTCACTTTGTGTGGAATGGAGGCCGTTGCTGGGTTTTAAGCAAGGAAATGATGTTTTCAAAGGTGCTGAGAATTTTCTGTAGGAGGCACAGATAAGAGCAGGGTAATAAGATGCAGTAGGATTCAAGACATATTTTTGAGGACAGTGCCAGCTGGCTCCATGGTTTTGACCTGAGCAATCAGAACGATAGTGATGCCATTGGTGGGCAGAGCTGCAGTCAGAGCAAGTCTGGGATACATATTTTTGGATTACATGATCATTGGTAGCCTTTTTTTGTGGCTCTTCTCAGATTTGGTGTTTCTCACCATCCCTACTGCTCATCCTCCTCCTCAGCTTTGCAACCCTCCAAGTCTTAGCCTTAAGGGAGGTGGATCAACCTAATTTTCCAGGCAGCCTATTGGCTGGTTCCTCTAACACTTAGTGGTTAATTGTAAATCTGTCTGTTAAACCTTCTCCCGCAGGACACTGGTCCTTAAGGGAATAGGAATGATTCCTGGTTGGAAAACACAGAAACAAAAACAAAAACGAAACTTCCTAATACTTTCATTCTTCTTCTTAACATTTTTTCATAAGATTAATTTTTTCTTAAAATTTTTTTGTAAAATTTTGTTTTATAATAATTCAATTTTTGGAAGCAAATTTGATACTCATTTTGCAATACTGGATGGTTAATTTCTCTAGATAAGGAGGAAATGGAAGCATTTACTCTTCCAGTGTTTAGTAGAATGTTTGGACCTTGATCAGGAGAAACTCCTCTTTTTTTTTTTTTAAAGATTTTATTTATTTATTTGACAGAGAGAGACACAGCGAGAGAGGGAACACAAGCAGGGGGAGTGGGAGAGTGAGAAGCAGACGCCCTGTTGAGCAGGGAGCCCGATGCAGGGCTCAATCCCAGGACCCTGGGATCATGACCTGAGCTGAAGGCAGACGTTTAACTACTGAGCCACCCAGGCGCCCAGGAGAAACTCCTCTTAAGGGTGAGCATGACGTATACTTTCCATAGCAATCTAATCTCTGACTTCTTTATTTTGGGTCATGTGTAGGAGTTGTAGAGTTTGCAGTGGATAGGGTGAGTTGCAAAATATGCCAAGTGTCCACTAGGACTTAGGTTGAAACGATAAACTTATTTTATTTTGGTCCCCGCATAATTGTGATAGAGACATTGGTCCCTGTGGTCAGGTTTGCACTAAAGTCATTGCACAGCAAAACTTCCCCAAGGCTATGTTTTTATGCTTCATTTTCAGACTGTTGGTGCCATAGGAGCAATTAAAATTTGTGAATAATGTCTGTTTCCCTCTTGGTAAATAACGTGGATGGCCTACAGTCTGTTCATATTCATGGCAAGGGATTTTACAGGCTATTGTGTTAGTAACAATGTAGATACAAATTGTAAACATTTATCATCTCCAAAGTTTCTTGCAATTTCCAAAGCAATGCCAGTTGAAACAGATGCTCTAAACCTCCATCAAATAAAACAATCTTTAGATGATTTTCTCCACATTCTTCAAAAATATCGTCTCCCCATAACAGCTAATTTATTATATCAAATAATATTGTAAAACCTACTAGAAAGTGAATAGTAATGGATGAAAAGTTTAATGCAATGTCCTTTAAAATTGATTTCCTATCTCTTTAGATGCTATGAACTATTATTAAGATATATCAATAACTTGTGGTAGCAGGTTCCCTTTGCATGTTTATGAGAAGGTAAACTATATATATGCTAGTTAAAATTTCCCGATATATTTATCTACAATCTCAGAATTTTATAATTGATATTCTCTTCACTCATGAAAATCACTGATCCTAATAGGAAAGGTCAAAGATTCGACAAAAAGGCTTAACATTAAACTAAGAGAGGAGAGGAAGAAGAGGAAAATCCTTCAGAATTATTATGTCTCCTAATACAGCAGGTTGGAGGAGACAGACATGGATCAACAAGTATTGACTCATAAGTCCTTGAACTAAGCATGTGGGAATACAAAGAAATATGAGGCATGGGCTTGATCCCAAGAGGCTCACAATCTAGCTGGCAGGATGGTCAAAAGTTAAAAAGCACATGGGCAAAAAGACAATTAAGTGGGTGTCAGAGAAGCATAGTTTAGGCATTTTGAAAAAGAACTATTTTTGTGAGATGATCAGGAAAGACTTTATGGAAGAAGTGAAATTAAACAGAGATTCAGGGGAGGTGAACTCTCAATAGATGAAGAGTGGGGCGGGGGTGTGGGGTGGGTAGGCAGAGCATTGGTGAGAAAGTACTTCTTTACCCCAAGTAAAGAGAGGAAGGCAAAAGAGAAGCTGGCAGGCTTGGGAGTAGTGGTGGTGGGACTGGGAGGCAAATAGGTTTGATGAAAGTGAGAGATAGAGGTATGGCAACAAAAGGAAGCAAAGCCTGGAAATTTGAAAAAGTTTAAGCTGTTTAGACTCTACTTGGAGACCCGTCCACTGTGAGGAGCTTGGTTTCTGGGGTAAGGATTCAGGCAGCATAGATTAAGTCCCAGCTCTGCCACCTCCAAACAACATGTTACTTAGTGATTTTGCTTCTCTGAGCCTCAGTTTCCCCACTATCCAATGGAGATTTTATCTACCAAGCAGAGTTCTGGAGGCTGTGTGAGACATTTTCATTGTCACATTAGCTGTCATTTCCTCTTTAGTAAATGGGTGGTGCACAGGGAGGCTTGGCAGAGGAAAATGACATCATTAAAGGGATGGATGTGGTATTTTGGGATCATCGATTTTGTGATGGCATGCAGGATGAACTGAGGAAGGGGAGCCTGTGTGTGAGGGGAGGTGGGGGGAATCAGGAAAATGAGCTCAGTAGACCATACACAAAGGCACAGGGCCTTGAACTAGGCCATGGCCAAGCCAGTGGAAATGATGAAGTGAATATCAGGAGGAGGGATGAGGATTTGGTGAAGATAGAGCCAAATGTAAAAAATGAAATCCAGAAGAAAAATTTGTTGATTTCAAGATGAAGAAAGAAGTATCAAACTAGTAGAAGACAGTACGAAGGACAAATCTCTAACGGACATTTGGTTTTTCATTTTTTTCTGCTTTATTTTGCTTTGTCTGCCTAGTGCTTTAACCCATTCTTCCCTTCAGGTTAGCTGCTCTATTCTCTCTTGATATACCCTTTATCTGGCAAATCAGAGTCCTTTATTTTCTTGGCACAATGACTGGTCTGGAGGTGAGCTTGGCACGTGGCGGAGCCAGCCAGAGTCCTTCTCTAGGATTTTTCTACCTGAAGATAAGTCTTTGTGGCCTCTCTGGGTATAGAAGCTAAAAGGATATCAATCTGGAGAAAGCTGATGGTAGGAATATATGAAGCCAAATGGAGACCATAGGAAATGAGAGAAGCAGAAGGATAGATTTATAAGTTTGATGATGTTGAGATTAGTTTCATTTCCTAAAATCCACAGAGCTGCCCTGATTTCTGTAGGATTTCTTTTTAAATTTCTGTGAGCTAACTACTATCCTTCTAATAAATCCTTTTCCATTTAGGCTAGGTTATATGAAAAGACACCAACAGATTTGATTGAACAGAAGTTAAATGTTTCTGCAAGCAAAAAAATTATAAACAAAATCAAACCAAACAAATTGGGAAACATTTGAAACAAATACAACACTACAAAAAAAAAAAAAGTAACTATTCTTATTACATGGAGAGAGTTTACACATCAGTAAGAAAATACTAACATTTCAAGAAAAAAAATGAGCAGAGGCCATGAACCACTTGCAGGAGAAAAAATACAAAAAATACAATAAATAAGAATCTGCCTCAATAACAATCCAAAAAAAAATAAATCAAAACCATTAGATATGCTATTTCACTAATCAAATTGCAAAGGTGAAAAATATGGTAAAACTGCTCAGGTACAATGTGTGTGAAGGGTATTCCAGTTCTCTTGAAGGTGCTCTATGTATCAAGGGCCTTAAAAATCTCCATAACTTTTGATTGAAACATTTTCCTTCTAGGGGAATTATCCTAAGGATATAATCAAAGACGTGAACAAGGTTACATGCAAGGATGTTTATTGCAGAGATAATTATATTAGCCTAATTGTAAATTTCTAATTGGGTGATGGTTGAATAATTAAGGAGAAATGGACAGTTGTATAATGAAAAATTACGAGCCAATAAAAACCACGTTTTTGGAAAATACTTGACATGGGAAATGCTTACCCTATGATACTAATGGAACTCAAGTAGGATGCAAAATGATGTGATGTGGTTCCAATTATTATTATCATTTTTGTGTGTGTGTATATATATGTACTAGGATGTGAAATGGAACTTTTTCTTTTGTCTGTTATTGAATAGACAGAAGCTGAGAATAATTGATAAGAGTATCCTCATATTCTCAAGAAAGGGGTTAAGACACAGTCCTATAGTATTTAGTATAAATTTTAAAAATGAGAAGAAAAATTAAAGAAGCCTAGCACTCACCACTCCCACCAGGAACAATCTCTATGAGAGGTTTTATTTGAAGGGAATTTATAGTTTAGAGTGTGCTTATAGGGATCCGATTGTGCCGGATGCTGCCCTTGGAGGTATCTGAAGGTGGGAAGCTGGCTTGGCAGATGGAGGGGGGGCAGCAGGAGGGGGGACCCAGGCCTTGCTTTTACCTTTGGGGTAAATGCATGTGGATTTTCCCATGGGATCTGTGGGGTGGGACAAAGAGTAGGAAAGACCAGGGCCATTGCCTCCTTCTCAGCTCCAAGTCCCCGAGCTCCAGAAAGGACTGGGCTCACAAAAGAGAGAAGCATTGCCTTAATGTAGATCACAGGGGACTTTTTCATTTCTGCACATGCAAGGGTTCTAGTATCTGAAAGTGACGGGCCAGCTGTGGCTCAGCCTGCATCATGGCGTAGGGCCGAGCAGGGAGAACTGAGGAAGCAAGCTTGAAGGCAGTGGTAGGGGGAAAAAAATCAAGCTCTTTTATCTTTGTACTCTACCTCACTCACCCTGTTTAATCATTGCTCCTAAAGGCACCAGTTACGGCTGGGGAAAAAAAATACACCAAAATGGTTATCTTTAGATCATCTCTGGGCGGTGAGAAGACAGGTGCTTTTCAATGCCTTCTTCATATTGTCTCTGTACTTTTCAAATTTTCCAAAATAAAACATATGCACTTTTATAATAATTTAAACAGACATACAAAAGAAAGGTGGTGAAGAAATGGCTCAAGAGAAAAGACCCAAGATTAGAGCTTTAAAAGGGAAATGGACTGTCTCCTTCTTGTCTAGTCAACTGTGCGTTAGATCAGTGTTCCTGTTGACGCGCCTTTTGTGTGACTCCCTTCATTTTCATGCCACCATGCCGGTGCTGACCCTCCCACCTCCCCCACAGAGACTGCAGTGAGCTCATAATTAGTGACTTGCCTCCTATTCACCCCACACCACTGGCAGGACCATCTTCCCAAACACCATCTCTTCTCTCGCATTGTTTCCCAATCGTTCCCCAATGACCCACACCCTCCTGCTTCAAAAGCAGTCCAGTTTCCTCAAAACAAACTGAGGGTTCTAGAGGGGAGGGGGGTGGGAGGATGGGTTAGCCTGGTGGTGGGTATTGAGGAGGGCACATTCTGCATGGAGCACTGGGTGTTATGCACAAACAATGAATCATGGAACACTTCATCTAGAACTAATGATGTAATGTATGGGGATTAACATAAGAATAAAAAAATTAAAAAAAAAAAAAGAAAACCCTGAAAAAAAAAAAAAGCAGTCCAGTTTCTTCACAGTCTCTTATGAGGGCGAGGCTTAACCTCTGTGGGCTTTCCAAAGTGACCGTTCAGTCCATTCAAATAATAACCATTTCCTGGAGCTCACCTGGGCTCCTGCCCCTTCTCTCAGAGAGCAAGAGGCACTTGGTGTGGGAGTTGGTTCCATGTGAAAGAGAGATCTCTACTTTTTCAAGCATGTAAATTGAATAAAGATATATAAACTCCACAGGTGATGGGGCCATGCAGTGTGTTTTTGTGTGTATTTCTCCATATCACACACTACATTGCTTAGCACATAATTGTCTCAGAAACTATTGTGGAATTGATTGAATCTAAGAAGTTATGGAACTATTTATCTGTTAATTCATTACCAAAGCTACTAGGATTCTGGCACACAAAATAGCCCATCGGATCCAACCTTTCCTGAATCTGGTAAATTTTCTAAATCATCTTTCTCTTTTTTCACTTCTGGTATGTGGTCATGTGAAAGTAGTTTGACATCAGAATATCTAACATGTAGAATTAGAGAGGGGACTTAGATAAGATACAACAATCCTTATTTACATCCATTCAGTGGGTAGGGGGGTGGGTGAAATTCGTGATGGGGATCAAAGAGTACACTTACGATGACGAGCACTGAGGAATGTATGGAATTGTTAAATCACTATCTCCTACCCCTGAAACTAATAATACACTGTATACTGGAATTAAAATAAAAAAAAAACTCGGGCGCCTGGGTGGCTCAGTTGGTTAAGCGACTGCCTTCGGCTCAGGTCATGATCCTGGAGTCCCGGGATCGAGTCCCACGTCGGGCTCCCTGCTCAGCAGGGAGTCTGCCTCTCTCTCTGACCCTCCCCCCTCTCATTCTCTCTCTCAAATAAATAAATAAAATCTTAAAAAAAATAAATAAATAAAAATAAAAATTAAAAAAAACTAAAAAAATATAAAAAATCCATTGGTACTTGCAATAAACAAACCCACATATTACTATTGTCATTTAAAATGTACTTTTTTGAGCTTCCAAACAGGAATTATTAAACATACAGCAGTCCCCCTTTATTTGCGGTTTTGCTTTCCAGGGTTTTGCTTCCCTTGATTTCAGCCCCATCAATAGCCAACTGGAGGCAGGCAGGTGCTCCTCCTGCTGACGCATGGTCAGAAGGTTCGTAGTCGCCTACCCTTACGTCACAGTGCCTGCATCATCACGTCACTTCAGCTCATCACGTAGACATGTTCTCATCTCGGATCGTCTCAATAAGGGTGAGTACAGTACAGTAAGATATTTTGAGAGACAGAGATCACAGTCTCGTAACTTTTATTACATTACATTAATTTATAATGGTTCTTTTTATTATTGTTATTCTTAATCTGTTACTGTGCCAAAGTTATAAGTAATACTTTATCACAGGTATATATGTATAGGAAAAACCTATATAGGGTTCAGTACTATCTGCGGTTTCAGGCATTCACCGAGGATTTTGGAAGCTATTCCCTGTGGATAAGGCGGGGGGGGGGGGGGGGGG
>NC_138381.1:21299822-21316844 GCF_054177405.1 Leptonychotes weddellii | reverse complement strand
ATTGTATATATATATATACCACATCTTCTTTATCCATTCATCTGTCGATGGACATCTTGGCTCTTTCCACAGTTTGGCTATTGTGGACATTGCTGCTATAAACATCGGGGTGCACGTACCCCTTCGGATCCCTACTTTTGTAATGTGATGGTGAATTTTATGTTTCAAGTTGGCCAGGCTATAATACCCAATTGTTTGGTCAAACACTATTCTAGATGTTGCTCTGAAGGTAGTTTTTAGATGTGATTAACATCACATGGCATGCAGTAAGCACTCAACACGTGTTAGCTATCTTTTTTTGTGACTATATACCAGGGGTACTGTGCCTGGATTTGTAGAAACAATGGAAAATATTATACAGAGTTAGCCCTTAAGTTGCTCATGGTCTGTTTGGGGAGTTAGAGAAATAAATGTACAGTTCCAGTAGAACATGCTAGGAATATTGATGGCGGTATGAACAGGGCCACAGGCTGTTCAGCAGAGCAGGGAGTTGGTGCTCAGAACCCTCAGTGGTCTGGAGAAGGAAAATCCATGGTTTGAGCTGCAAAGTCAGAGGAAGTCACCAGAGGCTGGAAGCTGAGAAACTGTGGTGTACTCAAGGGAACTGCCTGCCAAGAGCAGAGAGTATGAGAATGAGCTGGTGGCAGATGAGGCAGAAGAGGTAAATCCTGGGCCAGATGGTGGAGGGCTTTACATTGCCAGAGTAACAGATCATCTGATCTTTACCTTGTTTGTAGTTAAGAGCATCACTTCCCCAAGGGCCTGAAACCCTTCGAGGTATTCTGGAAGGGGAGCAATATGGTAAAACAAAGAGGTACACACATATATACAAGGCACCATGAACACATAAATAAGTATATAATTGAATTAATGAATGACCTCCTCTTTTTTTTAATGGGAGAACAATGAGTTGACTAGAACTCTGGGTGTGTGAAGTTCCTGCAGAGTGGTGGCTCTCAACTGGGGTGATTTTTGACCCCCAGAGGACATTTAGCAATGTCGGGAGACATTTTTGACTGTCATAATTGGGGTGGGGAGTGTGACTGGTCTGTAGTAGGTTGAGGCCAGGGATGCTACTAAACGTCCCACCTGCACAAGACAGTCTGTGATAACAAAAAAAATCATCAGGTCCAAAATGTCAATAGTGCTGAGATTGAGAAATCCTGCTGCAAAGATACTGAGAAATAAGGTTGGAGGCGGAGGAAGTTAGGTGTACCTTAACAGCATACCTTTAATGCCTTGACAAGTATTTTGGACTTTATTGTACAGGTCATTAGGAAGCCAAGGGAGGCTTTTGAGTAGAGAGCGACAATGAAGGGCATGTTCTACAGGATTTATCTCTCTGCGAGATGCAGGGAACTGAAGAGGTCAGGACATGCCACCCCAAAATATGCTGCTTTGTGATATTGATGAGTTTGAGCTGAAGGTGCTTGAACAGCACCAAATGCAGGGGGAGGCTTTCTCTGCATTCCCCTTATCTGCCAAAAGGCAGGTCCTTCAATAGCAACTCCATTATGGTTAAGTCTCCTCCCTGGGAGTTCCATCAACCAGAGAAGGTAACTCTTGTCACAGGAGAGGTCTCGACTAGAGTTGACACTCCACCCAGAAAAACTTTCTCACAAACTATCATATCTCCCATCTATTCTTCTAAGGGCCCCTTCGTCTTTCCTAAAAAAACATTTACTCTCCTTAAGTTGCCTACATTCCCCCTTTACCACTAAGATAGTATATATGCTCTCAAATCTCACTGCTTTCCTGGATATTCACTTTTTCCCCTGTGATGCCCTCATGCATGCAATATTCAAAATTAATAAATTTGTATGCCTTTTCTCCTGTTAATCTGCCCATTGCCAGTTTATTTCATAGACTCAGCTATGGAACCTAGGAGGGTAGGGGGGGGAAGTTTTTCCTCCCATTACATTACATTGGAGGGTAGGAGGGACTGGAGGTAGGAGAATCATGTAGAAGGCTATTGTGATTCTTCAGACTCAAATGTTAGGAGCCTGACTGGGAGGAGATGGAGAGCAACATGATGAAAATTGATGGACATAAAAAGCCTAGAGAGGAAAGATAATGTGTTTTTTAAGAAAACATTCATTTTAAGGTAACAGTGCAATTCATGCAGAAATATCTCCTAAGCAGACAGTTGTGTGTTTAGGAAAGAAGACAGGACTGAAGATATAGGTGTCCACGGCCTAGAAGGAACAGGCAAAATGTTGGTAGTGGATTAGTTCTTTGGGGAAGAGGTGGCAGCAGAAAATCAGTAGACTGAGGACCAAGGGTACTTCATAATGTCTCTTCTCTTTCCTGGTTTTATTATTATTTTTCTTTAAAGGACCCCCATTTCCCACCAATGTTGTAAATGCGAAGAATGGAGAAAAGTGCTGTCCCCAGATATTCTGACTCCTTTGGTATTCTAGGCCCTTAAGTGACTGTTTATTGAATTGATCAGCCAGGTGTTTCTAGGAAGGTTGACTCCCATTTGAAGACTAAGCACTGAAAATCAGCCCGATCATCTTCATGCTTCTTGGTACTTTGTTCCTCAGCCAGGCTAGATGGTATATTTGTGAGCACAAACGGAACGTTGGGTAGACCCCCACCTCTCCCATCACGCCAATAACTGAGTTGGTGGCATTGCATAGATATTTTCCCAGATCATATTTTTATTGAATCTTGATTACTGCCTTCCCTGATGTGGGTTTCTCCCATATCTTACCAATAATTTTCTCTCCCATGTACCATGTTAACCACATAATTCTAGAGTCTCTGAAAATTGAAAACTTAATTTGGGTATATAGCAATGCAGTGAAAAAGGAGTTGGTGTTAAGGAAAATAGACCAATTTATTTGGTTTAAAAAAGGGAAAATCCATTAAAATATTTTTTAGTCAAGAATTATATAAAGCCTTAAAAAGGAAGAAAATGCTGTCATTTGGGACAACATGGGTGGACCTGAAGGATTTTATGCTGAGGGAAATAAGCCAGACACAGAAAGACAAATATTATATAATCTCACTTCTATGTGGAATCTAAAGTAGTTGAACACATAGAAGCAGAATGTAGAAGGGTGGTTGCCAGGGACTAGGAGGAGGGGGAAATGGAGCATGATGGTCAAAGGGTACAAAGTTTCAGTTACATAAGATAAGTAATTCCAGAGATCAACTATGTAGTATGGTGCTTATAGCTAGCAATACTGCATTGTATATTTAAAATTTTCTAAGGTGATAGATCTTATGTTAAGCATTCTTACCACACACACACACACACATACACACAGTGGGAGGAAACTTGGTGAGATGATGGATATGTCTATGGCCTTGATGGTAGTGATGATTTTACAGGTGTATAGTTATCCCCAAACCAATCAAGTTGTATACCTTAAATATATACAGCATTTTACATGTCAATTAAAGCTCAGTAAAGTGGTTTAAAAAAGTTTATAAGTTTTAAATGGTTATTGTATAGTAGATACTATCTGCTATTTGATTCCTACAATAAGAATTTAACATAATACCATTTAATATAAATACACATATTCAATTTTAAATTTAAACCTCAAGGCAGCCTTTTAAAGTAGTTATTATTAGCCCCATTTCACAGTTGAAGCGAGAGCTCAGAGAACTGAATGGCCAAGGTCTCAGAGGAAAATGGTAGCACTAAGCTGCAGGTCAATTGTGGTTCTTTCTGTTCTAAGTGCAACAGTGTAGCTAGTTAAAGGCGTGTGTGTATGTGTGTGTGTGTGTGTGTGTATGTTTTGCCCTTCTTTTTCTTTTCTTCTTCATATTGGTGTCCTAGTAGACAGAAGTTCTATTGTTTCCTTGGAGTTCATCCTATATCATATCACATAGAGTGCCTTATTATTCTTTTTAGTGGCTGTGTAGTATTCTCTTATAATGGCTATAACTTATTTACTCAGCATTTAGGTTTTTCCTTTTAAATTTTTCTATGAGAAACAATGCTATAGTGAACAACCTTGTGCATAGATTATTTTGCACATATGTGACAAATACAACTGGAGAATGCATGCCTAGAAGTAGAATTGTTGTATCCAAGGGTGTATGTATGCATTTGTAGTTTTGCTAGTTGTTGTAAACCACTGTCCACAGAGAATATACCCAATATTCCCCCAAACAATGTACAGGATTGCTCTTATGTTCTTAAACGTGTATTTCTTGTCCTTCTGATGATAGCTTCTTGCACCTTTTTTCTTTTCTTTTCTTTCTTTCTTTCTTTCTTTCTTTCTTTCTTTCTTTCTTTCTTTCTTTCTTTCTTTTTGGAGAAAAGGTATGAGCAGGGAGAGGAGCAGAGGAAGAGGGAGAGAGTTTTAATCAGGCTCCATACTCAGCGTGGAGCCCCACGTGGGGCTCGATCTCATGACCCTGAGATCATGACTTGAGCCGAAATCAAGAGTTGGGCGCTTAACTGACTGAGCCACACAGGCGCCCTTTGCACTTTTTTTTTTTATAGTGTGGCTGAACATCTTTTCATAGGTTCAAGAGACATTTATATCCAATTTTTAAAAATTGGCATTCTTAATATCCTCTGGACCTTGTGAATCCTAAGAAAGGTCCAGTTTGTCGCTGGATCTGCCGAGTCAGTCCAATCCGCAGAATCTCAGCTTTCCTTCCCCACAATGATATTTATTGAATTTATTGGCCCAGAGTTCCCTCTTCCTTTCTGTGAGAGTTCTCCCAGAACATGGTATTAGACCCTGCTGGCTCTTTTGCCATTTCTGTCCCACCCTGGCCACCAACCTCCGCTGCACTGACCAGCCTTCGCCTCAGATGTTCTTGGGTGTTGGTCATCATCCAGGCCCACCTGGAGTTCCATGCTTTCCTAGCCTGCCTCTGGTCACCTAGTCTTGATGCCACCAATGCTGTTTAGCTCTCCATGATGATGATATCTGCACCCTCTTTGAAGAGTGTACTATGGACCCAGCACGGTTGTCTTAGTCAATTTGGGCTGCTGTAACAGAATACCATAGACTGGGGGTCTTACAAACAATAGAAATTTATTTCTTACACTTCTGGTGGCTGAACAATTCAAGGTCAAGGCACAGGCAGATTTGGTAAGGACCCTTTTCCTGGTTCATAGACGGCTGTGTTCTGTCTGTGTCCTTACATGCTAGAAGGGACAAGGGAGCTCTCTGGGGTCTCTTTCCTAAGGGCTCCAATCCTATTTGTGAGAGCTCCACCTTCATGGCCTAATCACCTTCCAAAGGCCCCACTTCCAAATATCATCACATTAGGCATTAGGATTTAACATATGAATTTTGGGGACAAATACTTAAGTCTATAGCAACAGTGCTAAGTACGTAACAGGAATTATCTCATTAAGCCTTTACAAGAACTCTATTGTATAAATGAGGGAGCTGAAGTTCTTATAAGTTAAATGAACTCCCCGAGGGTAGGCGGGCAGCAGGTGCAGATGTTACTGCATCTGTCTCAGTCCAAAGCGCATGTTGTTAGTGGTCCTAGTGGTGGCGCTAACTGGATCTCGACCTTTGGGGTTTGCTCTTTGTGGCTTTCTGGGGTTTGCCAACATCTCTTTTCAGCTCATGGGAACCTTTCTCTCGCTCTGAATGGATTAACAATTATCTTCCTCTTCAAACTGGCCAGGTCTGTTTTTGGGGAGGCAAGTGGGAGAGGAGAAACCGCTGCAGGGGTCCTCCAGCACAGGAGTTAGAGCTCGGAGTGACCCAGTTCTTGCAGTTTGATCTCTCAGGTTTCTTCTCCCTGAAGCACACACACACCAGGGCAGAGGCAAAGTCTGGGGGAGTGGGGGGGACAGTGGAGAAGGAAGATTGATAGTCTCCCACTGGAGAGAACCCATCCCTCCCATTTGGCACTGCATCCGTGCTGCCCAGTCTGGCCTAACCCACCATCCCAGACTTCTCCCTCACTCAGGAGATTTTTCTCTCGGGAGCCTCTTTGTCCTCCTGGCAATCAGGCTTCTATCAGGTGACCCAGGCCATCAGATCCGTGCACAGGTGGCTCCCTTACACTGTGTGGTCTCAAAAGATTCCCCAAGGGGTTCTCGGGGTCTAGCACTTTAGGCACTATCACTAGGCCATTGTTTAAGGGTCCCTGAACCTTGCAGCAGACAGAGGGTTCACTGTGTGCTGAACACACAGAAGACCAACAAGGTGTATGACCAACTGCGCATACATCCTTGGGTCTTAACCCTGGATCTGACAAACCATCCCTTTACATAACCTGTCCCCTCATCCCAGCTGTGTCCCGTGGTCTTGTCTGGAGGATGGACCGTGGACTCAACAGGCTCTTAGAGCTGAGTTCACTTTCATCTGTATTTATGTCCCATGTTCTCATCAGAGACCACTGTCTCTGGATTGTCCAGCTGCCACTGCCATGGGGGCTGCTCCTTTGCACTCTCCTCCCAAGCAGCTTGGTTCACACCCTTCCTTCCCAACGGCAGTTCTCAGACCTTATGGCCCAAGCACCTGTTTATCTCACCCTTGTCAACCAGCAGTCTCATCGGCCACTCCAGCCCTTCCCAATGGCCCTTTTCCTCCATCCCAATCCTGGAGGCAGCAGGAATTCTGGGTCTTCCTCCCGGCCATTGCCCACAGTGCATGGCCACACCCTACAGCTATTCCATCAGCAGAGGTTTTCTCTAGCTTCTCTGTCCACTGGAAGACAGAAGCAGGAATAAGAGGTTGCTCATCCAGGACTGGAGGGTTTGTAGCCAGGAGCTGTTCCACAGTGGTTCCATTTGCTGCATTTTTTTCCCCCCTCAGGGTAGAAGTATGAAGACAGAAATACTGGAGATTCAAAGAAACATCAGGTCTTTTGATCTCCTTGTTAGCTCCTGGCTAAGGCCTTGGGCAGTCATTTAACCTACCCTGCCTGCAATCAGAGGTCTGGCAAGATAATCTCATGAAGTCCCTCCCCTCTTAGAGAGAGGTAGGTTTCTTCTACCTGGAGGTATCCAACACACACACACACACACACACACACACACAATTCCAAATGGGAAGTTCCAAGGTTTTTGGAAAAAGAAGAAAACATCCTCTCCGATAGAAGCTTTATTTTCTAACTTGTGGCACCAACAATTTGGCCGAGTTGGCTTGAAAGAACATGGCAGAGTGGCGGGACCACGATGTGAGTGCTGCAGCCTTGGAGCTCAGTACCCAGGTGCTTACTCTGCCAACTTGTGTGACTTCAGGAAAGTCACTGGAAGTTTTCCCGTCATCTGTGAGTGATGGGGTTGGGCTAGCCAGTCTGTGGATTTGTGAGGAGAGGCAAGACGTTGTGAGTCTTCTTCACTCAAGCAAATAAACGGAGGCACCAGCCTCCAGTCGCAGGAAGAAAGAACACACATCTTTTCCTGATATAGTCTAACCCCAAGGCTTTCTCAATCTTGGATTTATTGATATTTGGGGCCAGATAATTCATTGTTGTTGGGGACTCTCTCTGTATTGTAGGTGTCCAGCAGCACCCCTGACCCATAATGTCAGCAGGACCCCTCCCCGCTCCAGCTGTGAAAAGCAAAAATGTCTTGGGACATTGCCAAATATTCCCTGGAACAGGTACACAGTCCCCTCCCGCTGAGAACCACTTTATGTGGGTTGCACAGATTTTCTTCCTGGAGCAAAATCTTCCTCCCAAAGAAGACAGACAGTAGACCACAAAGGTGCTACCCTAGTCCTCTGCAGGTGGTAAGCTGAGGGTTACAGACAAAGACCACAGCATGCTTAGCAGCTGTGAGTTTGTTTTCATTTCTCAGTAGTTGCTCTGGTCTTAAACATCCTCACACTGGCTACCTGGCAAACAGTGGTGCCTAATAAGTGTTTTGAAGCTCTGGGAGAGATTGGTGTTTGGGCCCCAAGAAAAATGTCTCCTCTAAATTTTTTTTTTTTTTGAGAGACAAGGAGACTCTGTAAATCAACTATGAGAAGCCTACCTTAGTCTGAACTCTAAAGCCCCTAAGTTTGCTCTAGGCTGCTTGTGTCAGGATAGGCGAGCCTTCACTTCAAGGTCCTGGAGTGCTCAGTGGGGCTGGTCAGATAGAGCATTAGGGATAGAGTGACAGGATATTCAAGTCCTGTTCAACAGTGGAGGCCAGTGGAACTCATTCACAGAGCTAGGTAGCTGCAGAGGACAGACGTGTGAGTGACGGAGAAATGTGGATTATTGAATCAGTTTGCTGCTCAGAAAAGAGGATCACTCAGCACATCTTGGACCTGGCTTGAGTAGCTTGAGAGAAACGCCACCCTCTAGGGGTGCAAGTAGTTGTGGGATTGACCCCCATGCCCACAGTTAGCGTGCCTGCCGACTGGATCTAATCAGGCTGTGCTTCCAGAGTCAGCCTTGAGAAAAGGCTGGTTGGAGACTTAGTGCAAAGGTTAAGTGCAGCCTGAGGGGTGTGTGTGGGGGCGCTGGTGAGGAAGACACTGGACCTGGCTGCAAAGCCTAGTCCTTCTCCCTGCCATTTACTTGCTGATTCCATACAGGGGGCCTCATATGTTTGCAGCAAAAGCTCACAGTAACACGTTCTTCCCATCCATCTGGTTCTTCTGTAGCATCTCCTCCTCATCCTCCAACTTCTCACCCCCAGACCAGCAGCCAGTCCTGTCTGTAATTTCCCAGGGTTGACATTGTAGGTCAAGAGGGAGATGGCGGAAGGTCTTCAGATATGGCTGCTGGGAGCTTTAGAAGTGGGGAGTGTCTGTTGTTTTTTTATTCCAATCCTTTCTCCTCCTCTCTGCTGTCTTTGCCTGAACAGTAGTTCTGAATTCTAGACCTTTCCCTGTGGCATTCCTCTTCCCACCTCCTCTAACTTCTGATTGTCCTTTAAAGCCTAATTCAAGGCTATCTTCTTTGAGAAGACTTCCTGCCCCCTTTGGCTGAGTTGGAGCCCCTCATGTGTCTCCTATAACATCAGTGCTTCTGTCTTTATAGGCATATCCTAGTAAGTCTGTGTCTGCTTTCATGTTCATTCTTCCTCACCCTTTGCTAACTCCTTCAGGACAGAAATAAAATCTTTTAACTCTATCTACTTTAGACCTTTGAATGTTGAGCCACAGGAGGTCCTAAATAAATATCTGTTGACCAAATTAATAAAGGGAATTTATGGGGCCCATCAGAATCTCCTGGGTAGAGTTTTCAACATCCCTGTTACCAGACCCACCCCCCAGACACAGATTCTCTAGGTCTGGGCTGGAGTTTGTAGATCTGTTTTTTGAAAAAAGCCCCCTATGATTTTGAGGTTCACCCATGGTTAAGAACCTTGATATAACTTAATCTATTCTTCTGCCCTTTCTTCTGTGTTCTAAAGAAAAATAAAGATGTGTTGGGAAGAAAGAGATTCGATGTGAGGCATGAAACAAAATATCGGTATGAGATGAAGTTTCTCTAGTTCTTCAATAACAATAATTATCATTAGTGATAATAAACCCCATTGTGTTTGGAACTATAGACATTACTAATGATGGAGCAGATGTTGGGGAGAACAAACAGGGCACCACTCAGCTGGTGGCAGTGTGGGATGACTCTGCTCTGATCAGCCCTGTTTCCTTGCTTATCAGACGGTGGACGGCATCTGCCTAAGTAAACATCTGTACAAAAGACATTCTTGGCATTCTTGGATTGTTAGAGGAAGGAGGAATGCAGAGTGCATTTAGTCCAGGGACCCCAGTTTAGAGATGAGGAACCTGAGGCTGGGGGTAGGGGCAGGGTAATGACCTGCTCGGGTGCTTTCCATTAACCTTCTCCGGTTAATGGAAAAGCAGGGCCTACAGTCTAGTTTCCCAGCTCTTTGCCAGGTCTGTGCACACTGGTTATTCCTGAACAATCTAGTTACATGTTCCCAGGTTGGGGGATAGCCTCCTTCAGGTGTCCCCAGAGTGTCCGGACTACCTAATCCGTGCTCCAATCTGACCTGTGAGATTCCTCTCAAACCTTCTCCCACCTTTGCTTCCAGTTATTTCTCGAAAACTCAGCACTGGTCAGTGTCTTCTCTTCACCATAGAGACTTATGCTGGTTTCTCATGGTTATAGAATAAATTCCAAACCCCTACTGCAGGTCCCTCATAATTCGACCTGAGCCTAAATTCTGACGTCATCTCTCACCCCTCCTCTGCCATGGCTGTGATGGGCAATGCTGCTTGCATGCCCACACTCATTTCGACTTCTTTTTTGTCCGGTGGAGCCCACCCCCAATTAGAGAGGTTACCAGGCTCACGTACTTACTTTCCCAGCTCCCTCTACTGCCCTAGAGGGTGGGTTTGTGAGCAGCGCTGGGTGAGGGGATGAAGCCCATGGAAGTTGGCAGAGGAAGATAAAGGATCAGGTAAAAAGGTAAAAATTTCTCTTCTTCTAAAATAGAGAGATAGACACAAGGCAGCCCTTCATCCTCTTCCTTGTTTCGGAGGATCTAGTGTGAATACCCAGAAACTGGAGCTGTTGCAGCCATTTTGCAGTCCAGAGGGAGAAGTCCAAAAGAATCACAAAGAAGTTGCTTCACAGCCCAGACATCCCCGAATCAACTCAACCAGATTTGAAAATATTTGAAAATATCTTAGTTTATTGTTATATAAAATAGAAAGGCATTATAAAATAATATATCTAATAATCTCTCAAAATAAACCTAAAAATGCACAATTACTTCAGTCTTGCATTACTTGCACCTTGACTGATACAATATAGCCCTTCTTGAATCAAACCCAGCCTCAGTGGGGAAAAACAGCTCCCTCCCTCTGCTGAATCCTTAGGGAATGGAGGCAAGAGTTAGAACTACAGGAAAGCTCACATCTTACTCTTTAGCTTGCTGATCTGCTCCTCACCTCTGCTGTTTGTAAGCTCTGTAGCATTCATTCCTGCTTCCACAGGGCCACTGACATTCCAGTAGAGGAGAACTCAGCACCCTTGAATTGTTTGCCGGACACATACCCGTAATTCATTCTGTCCAATTCTAGACTCTTCAGTTTTCTTTTTAACCTAGCAATTCAGATTTGATGGAGCCGGGGTCTCCCAATGAGGACAGTAGCTTCCTCTCTGAGATATTCTGCCTTCCCACTCTACGGGTCTCCTTGGGCCATTTCAGGAATGGCCTTCCAAATCCTCCCTGTTGAGGGATTCTCACTTGTTTTGACCCTGGTCTTCATGGTTGGAGGTGAACAGTACTACCTCTTACCTCTCTCTAAGCCTGGAGGATCAAATGCTTCTACTGGCCTGCTTCAGAAATTCTACTGTCTCTTCTACTTCAACCTTTTCCTGCACCTTGAATGCTTACTGAAATCTCTCCCATTCTTGGAAACCTCCCCCATGTTCATGTCCCCTGTGAGGTAAACTTTGTCCATTCCAGTCACAGAGCTCTCTTCTCCTTTCACGCTTGCAGGAGCATGTACATTCCAGACCAGTTGATTGGTGTGTGTCACACTCCCTTGTTTGGAGGTTGTGACCTGTGTCTCCCCACTGCACAGTAAGCCCCCCGGGGCCACAGTTTGTGGGTGCTTTTAATCCTCTGCAGAGTAGGGGCTGCAGGGCAATTCAAGTCAGCACACATTTATTGTGCTTTGAAGTGCTATCTCAGGACTTCTTGTTATGGGGAAAAATGTATTTATTGTTTAAAGCTCCTTTTATTTGGGGTTGTGCTTCCTTATAGCCAAAAGCACCATCACAAATACATACACCAACCAAGTAAATAGGTGTGGGAGTGGAAACAGGGGTTTTCTACAGGTTATTTCAACTTGGGGTGTGTGTGTGTGAAGGGGAATGCCTGAGAAGAAGGGGAAGCTTGGAGTCTGTGTGTGTGTGTGTATGCGTGTGCATGTGTGTAAAAACACAAAGCTAAGGAAACAAGTTGTGAACGGTGTATGTGTGGGAAAATGGTGGGGGGTTGGAGGATGTTTATTTAGAAGCAAGATTGGAATACTGAACTCCATGTACAGTGTTACCCAATATGGATTAGTCAGATCTAGATATCCTTTTAGCAATAAATATTTCTTGAGTGCTTCAGGTATGCTCGGGAGGCTAATAATACTCTATTCCGTAAAATTTTAACTCACCTCATCCAAACCGATGCTTCCTAACATGAAATTTGATTTTACTCTGAGTAGATAAAGAAAATAGTTTTTATTCTCCATTTAGGTCAAAAGCAATTTTGGCAGCAGTTCAAACACTCCTCGGAGCACCAAGAATAACTAGAAGCTTATCTTTGTGAATGTCTTTTTTTAGGCCTGATTCTCATTCTCTGGTATTTTCCCTCCCTAGTCCATCGAATTTTCTTAATTTTTTTTTAAATTTTGCGGTTTTCATTTATTTTTCCTCACATCTCTCTGCTTTGACATCTCCCCACAGTTTCCTTATTGAGGTCTTCTTTCATTCCTCTCTGGGATGGCAGTAACATTCAATAATTCATATCAATGGAGGTGGAAGATTTGGGGTCCTTGGAATAGCAGGAGAGCAGTTTGGTAAAGCAGAGAAAGTCCCCTGTGCAGGACTTTATCAAAAACTAGCTGGATGACCCTGGGTAACATTGCAACTTCTTGGAGTCTTAGGGGCCTTATCTCTCAGAGGAAGGATTTGACCAATATGATCTCTAGGCATTAATATTCTATGATGTTTAAAAAAATAGCTTTGTTTAAGAAATGAGATTTTCACTTGTATTTGAAAATACGGGTCTTTGGTGATAATTAACACTGGATTTAAAGTCGTTTTGTATTCTGCAACTTTGCAATGACTTGAGTGTAATAAATGAGGGCTGGGATTTGGGACCAGCAGTTCCCAGGTTGTCATCAATCAAACACTAGAAATTTTTCCAAATAGGAGCCGACTCTAAAGGAAAGAGGGAGACAGAATGGTAATAGTCCTTGGCCTGTGTTCTTTTAATTATTTATTTATTTATTTATTTATTTATTGTACTAAAGGCACAGCATAATATCTACCCTGTTAACAAATTTTTAAGTATACAGTACATATTGTTAACTATTGTTGTACAGAGATCCCTAGAACTTTCTCGTCTTGCATGATTCAAACCCTACACTCCTTGTACAGCAAATCCCCATTTCCCCCTCCCCCCAGCCCTGGCAACCACCATTTTACTTTCTGTTTCTACGAGTTTGACTACTTTAGGTATTTCATATATGGGGAATCATGCGGTATTTGTCCTTCTGTGACTGGCTTATTTCACTTCGCCTAATGTTCTCAAGTTTCATCCATGTTGTAGCTTGTGACAGAACTTCCTTCTTTTTAAAGGTTGGGTAATATTTCTTGACTTGTGTGTTCCACTAGAAGTTTTTCTGAGTTTGATACAAATAACATGAAAACTCATGTATTTTGTCTCAATACCTTTTGCTGGTGGTAGTCCATGGTGCCCTCACCAACGTAAAAACTCTTGGGGCAGATTGGCCCAGTACCCACTCCTGTCCAAGGATGGCTCTCTCTTACCTTTTGCTGTATTATAAATACTGTGTGATTTTTTTTTTATTTTACTATTTTTCATCAGAGTTAGTTATACAAAACAGAAGCCTGTCTGAAAACATGGCCTTTCTGATCAAAGGATCAGATTTGGGGGGACAATCTAGATTCTTGTCTTGACTCTGTGCAGCCTTGGGCAAAATTCCTCCCACCATGGGCCTCGTTTTCCTCATCTGTAAAATGGAGAGGTCAGATTAGTTCAGTGGTGCTCAACAAGGGCAATTTTGCCCTTCAGTGGACATTTGGCAGTATCTGAAGACACTCTGGTTGTCATACCTGGTCTGTCGCTACCTGTACTGAGTAGAGGCCAGGAATGCTGCTAAACATCTTATCAGTGCACCAGTGCCTTAGGACTGGAATCCCTGCCCCCAACTACCCAGCCCCGAATGTTAATAGTGCTGAGGCTGAGAAATCCTGGAATGACTAGCTAGTATCTCAATTCTCTAGCATCTCTAAAATGTCACAACTTCTTCCATCTCTATTTCTCTCCACTCTCACTGGCTAGGCCTAGGATAAAAGTGTAAAGTAGGAGAGTGCATCTGATTTCTTCCTTCTCCTTCCATGGTCTGTCCTTCCCAAGCTCTCCTTCTCTTTCCCCTTTCTTCACTGTCTCATCACCATCTGGGTCAGCTTTGGGAAGCATATGCCTTTGAACAGGGTTTAAACTCTGGGTGGCATCAGGCGGCTTGAAGGAGAAAGGCATTTGATTCCCACACAGACTACTAGAAGGGGGAAAACAGGAGGCAAAACATGGGAAAGATGGGATCAGGGAACTTGACAAAAGGATCAGAGTTACAAGAAATATAATTGCGTCTCTTTACATCTCAGTCTTTTTTATTCTCATCTCCTCCCCACTCCCCACCACTTTGCTTCTCTCTGGGTTTTCTATATCGTATTCTACTGTAGACAGGCTACTTGATGTCCAAGAAAAGATGACCACTGGCATCCCCAGGAATATATAATCTGGTAGCCTCAGTAGCAAGAGACAATAACCTTTCTCCCTGTATCCAAATACCAGGGAACTGATTGGTTCTGCTTGAGTCGCATGCCTATTCCTTGGACCAATTCCTGTGGTGAGTGATAAGGACTACCATGATTGGCCAGCTTGGATGGTGGGTTGGGATACTGAATGGCAGCCCCACCAGAACCACATGAAAGGAAGAAAGAAGGTTGCTCCTACTGAAAGAAGGGAAAATTCTGGGCACAAGAAAACAATAGATATTGCTATACAAAGGAACTGGTTTGCTTTTTCATTCATTAATGAATTCAGAAACTCATTTATTAAAAAAAAAAATCTAATGATTCTCTGTTATGACCAATTAGTGCCAGACAGAAATAAAGATTGTTTCCTTTCTCAAGGAACTCAGTGTGGTGGAGGAGATGGATAAGGAAAGAATTATAATAGGAATCAGCTTTCAAGTACCCTAATTGCAGGAAATTTTAAATAAAATTTCTGAGGTATTCCCAAAGGAGCTGGGAGTTACCATGAAAATGAGAACCATCTTTATTCTTTCTGACTCCAGCCACAACAAACCCATTTAATTGCCCTTCTGCTTCGGGGGTAAGCTGGGGCAAATGGGGAGGAGGAAACTCAAAGATACACTGAACACCTACTCAGACAAAGAATCCTGCCAGTAAGGGGAGATCACTGAAATTCTAAGGATTCTCTGATTAAGAAAAGCTCTTAACTCTCCTGGACTTTGAGAATCAACCTCTATGTCTAGAGCTATAAGAATCAATACCTTCCTGCTTTGCTGGGAGAATTTCTTAGCAAAACTTGACTATCTACTAAACTTGTCAGCCACCAAACATTTATAATATAATTGTTTGAATAATCTCTTTTCTTAAATGGAGTTCTCATTAAGTGTGCTTCTATGGAATTTTGGTGGCCTTGGCTAATGTTCCACAGAAACACTATTTTTTTTTTTTTTGAGAGAGAGACAGAGAGAGAGCTCAAGTGTGTGGGGGGAGGGACGGAGGAAGAGGGAAAGAGAGAATCCCAGCACAGAGCTGCTCCTCGCCCAGCATAGAGCCGATGTGGGGCTTGATCCCCCAACCCTGAGATCATGACCTGAGCTGAAATCAAGAGTTGGATGCTTAACCAACTGAGCCACCAAGGTGCCCTTCATGGAGACACTATTTTATGGAATTCAATATTCAATTTGGAAATTCTCCTGGTTCCACCTACCTGAGAGGTAAAAATAAAAGAAGATGGTTCATAATAACAATAACCAAAGGCAATCACTGCTAAGTGGCTTTATTTTAATAGTCACTGAAAAACAATAGTGATTTAGGGTGAAGTTGGCCAGAGTAGTTTAGTGTAGGAAGAAGGGACTGTTCGTTTTCTTTTTTTTTTTTTTAAAGATTTTATTTATTTATTTTACAGAGACATAGAGAGAAAGCACAGATAGGCAGAGCAGCAGGCAGAGGGAGATGGAGAAGCAGGCTCCCTGCTGAGCAAGGAGCCTAAGCCCCCAGGACCCTGGGATCATGGCCTGAGCCGAAGGCAGCCGCTTAACTGACTGAGCCACCCAGGCGCCCTGTTTTCTTTAAGTTCTACACATCCTCTCTTTTACTGTTGTCTACCCCACACACAGACCTCCCCAAACACATGCTTCTAGCATCCTACCTGTTATAGTCCTCCATATTTTAGGTCTCAGAAGTTACCCAGTAGGGAGATAAAGGCTATAACTCACACAAGTTCTGAGATTTCTTTCTTTTTTTCAAGATTTTATTTATTTGACAGAGAGAGACACAGCGAGAGAGGGAACACAAGCAGGGGGAGTGGGAGAGGGAGAAGCAGGCTTCCCATGGAGCAGGGAGCCCGATGCGGGGCTCGATCCCAGGACCCTGGGACCATGACCTGAGCTGAAGGCAGACGCTTAATGACTGAGCCACCCAGGTGCCCCAAGTTCTGAGATTTCTTGTGGAGAGGAGATCTTCATCACCTTGACCACGTGGCAGTCCTCTGCATAACATACACTCTGACATGAGGAATCCTTACCTGTCATTTCAAGCTTCCTAAAACAAATCAATCCTCGGAGTAGTTCAGGGAAAGTCAGTGGCAAGCAGATAAATTGCTTAGATCTAACAAGAATAAATCTCAATATTTACTTAGCCGTAAAAGACCAATGTGGATAAGCAAACTTTACGACATACCAAATTTCCAGCATATATAATAGCAAATCTGTTAAAAGTCATAGGAAGTGTCCCTTGATATCTCATCCATTTTCCACCTTGAACAGTAGGGGAGCAATGGACTGATTTTCCCAAGACTGTACCATGACTGTGGGGCAGAGGAATGGCTAAACTCATTGTGTGCTTTTTTGATACTTTCCTCCTGGTATCAGTGAGGATGCTTTTTTTTTTTTTATTTATTTTTTATTTTTTTTTATTCTTATGTTAATCCCCATACATTACATCATTAGTTTTAGATGAAGTGTTCCATGATTCATTGTTTGTGCATAACACCCAGTGCTCCATGCAGAATGTGCCCTCCTCAATACCCACCACCAGGCTAACCCATCCTCCCACACCCCTCCCCTCTAGAACCCTGTTTGTTTTTCAGAGTCCATCGTCTCTCAT
>NC_138381.1:21253583-21299322 GCF_054177405.1 Leptonychotes weddellii | reverse complement strand
TAGTTTTAGATGAAGTGTTCCATGATTCATTGTTTGTGCATAACACCCAGTGCTCCATGCAGAATGTGCCCTCCTCAATACCCACCACCAGGCTAACCCATCCTCCCACACCCCTCCCCTCTAGAACCCTGTTTGTTTTTCAGAGTCCATCGTCTCTCATGGTTCGTCTACCCCTCCGATTTCCCCCGCTTCATTCTTCCCCTCCCACTACCTTTTTTTTCCTTAACATATATTGCATTATTTGTTTCAGAGGTACAGATCTGAGATTCAACAGTCTTGCACAATTCACAGCGCTTACCAGAGCACATACCCTCCCCAGTGTCTATGACCCAGTCACCCCATCCCCCCCACCCCATCCCCACTCCAGCAACCCTCAGTTTGTTTCCTGCAATTAAGAATTCAGTGAGGATGCTTTTAGCTACAAGTAACAGAATAGCCCAGTGAATATTTCTTAAGGAAAAAGGAAAATGTGTTAACTTACGTAGTAAGATTGGCAGTACGAGGTTCCAAGGTCGGTTAATTTAGGGTCTTAATCATGTTATCAAAGATTCAAGCTCTTCCATTATTTCATCCTTCTGCTCTGTCATCCTCCAAGTGTTGGAGTTCAACCTCTTATGATTGCAGTATGGCTTTAGTATCACTTCTCTGCACATCATCAACCAAAGGCTAGAATAGAAATCTATTTTCCCATTTTTAAGACCCTTTTTTAAATTAAGTTTTTATCTTAATTCCAGTTAACATACCATGTTATATTAGTTTCTGGTATACAATATAGTGATTCAACAATTCTACACACCGCCCAGTGCTCATCACAAGTGCACTCCTTAATCCCCATCACCTATTTTATCCATGAGACCCTTCTTAACATTTTTATTTGATTTAAAAATTAAAAAATTTTTTATTGCAGTAAAATACACATAACATAAAGTTTACCATCTTTATTTTTAAGTATACAGTTCAGTACTGTTACGTTCACGTTGTTGTGCAACTAATCTCTAAATTTTATTCATCTTGCAAAACTAAAACTCTCGACCCATTAAGCAACAATCCTCCATTCCCTCCATGCCAAGGTCCTGGCAATCACCATTCTACTTTCTGTCTCTGTGCATTTTACTACTCTGGATATCCCATATAAGTGAAATCATACAGTATTTGTTTTTGTGTCTAGCTTATTTCACACGGCATAATGTCCTCAAGATTCACTCACTGTAGCATGTGTCAAAATTTCTTTCCTTTTTAAGGCTGAGTAGTATTCTGTTGTGTGTATATACCACTGTTTATCCATTCATCCATCATTGGACATTTGTTTTTTTCTACCTCTTGGCTCTTGTGAATAATGCTGCAGTGGACATGGGTGTACAAATACCTCTTTGAGTCTTGAGACCCCTTTTAAGAGTAAGGAGAACTTTTCCAAAATCCCCTAAAAGATTTTTCCTCATATCTCCTTGGCTGGATTTGTACCAATCAACAACTAGGCAAAGGGATTTACCATGATTTGCCTAGACCAGAGGTTGCTGAAGTATGGTCTGCATACCTCTGAGGATCTTGAGGTCATTTTAGGGGCTCTATAAGATTAAAACTAGTTTTGTAATAAAAATAAGTAAATGTTATTTGCCTTGTTCTCTGTGTTGATATTTCCAGTGGTGGTGATGCAAAATTAATGGTGGATAAAAGTCCTGGTACTTTATCATGAATTATGGTAGTGATATCAAATTATATTAGTAGTTAAAAAAAACTCAGTTGTACCTAAGAATTATCTGATAAAATGGTAATAACTCTGAATTTTGTTAAATTGCTATCCCTGGGCACAGATATTTTAAATATTCTGTGTAAAATACTTCTGCTGCAAACCAAAGTGTGATGATTGTCTCAAAGAAAAGCACTTTTGCTATTGTTTGGATTGTAAGCGGAACTGGCCTTTTTCTTTTTTTTTTTTCACGAAACAAAATTTTTACTTGAAAAAACAATTGTCAAAGTATGGCTATTCAGACTTGGGTATTTGACAGATATACTCTTGAAAATGAACAAAGTGAGCCTGTTACTTCAAGGAAAACAACTGACACTATTTATTGCCAATGAAAAAATTAGAGTCTCAAGCAAAAATGAGAATTTCAAAAAGCTTGTATCTGCCACTGTGATCTTGACAACTTCCAATCCTTAAAGTCTTTTATGATGAGAATGGTAGTGTTATAAATGAATGTGATTCTTTTTGATACTGTATAATGAAACATACCAACCTTTAGAAGCTCTGCATTGCCTAGTAAACCAAAGTCTCAAATGACTGATGCATGATGTTACAAAATCATGCATGGGTAAAAGATCCACTCAAAGTTCAAGACAGATGAGTAGAATTTAATGTAACAGAGTATGAAAATATTTAGTGAGTTGATTTCAGATTAGATGTGTTAACATCACAGCTAACCTTTAAGAATAGATCACTTGTGTTAAATAACAAAAATTCAGCGGACTAAATTTTAAAGATCTAATTGGCTTTATTAAATGATTCATGAATCGGGCAGTATCTTATCTAGCAAGTAGGGAGGACTTCCAAAGGGCTACAGAAAGGGATGGGCTTCTAAAGGCAGGACAAGAAGGTTATAAACAGAAAAAAAGGCTTATTTTGGGTGAGGTCACCTTCCATTGCAGACAAATTGGTCTTAGGTGAATTATCTCATCTTCCTTTGAGGGATGAAGAGGGCACAAGTGACAGATAGCCCTATTGGCACTGATCAGAAAATTCCAGACTGACCAGTTAATACTATATTTCTGAGGGAGTTTGACACTGTGAGTAGGTTAGGTATTAAGCCCTCGTTTGGTGGTGTGGTGTAGCGTAAGTGACTCCATTTTGGGCCTGTGGTTTTCTAACACTTGTCAAGTTTTAGTGTAATATCAGAGCAGAATATTTACAGTTATTGGAAAAAGCTATTAAAATATTTTCCCCTTTTTCATGTACATTATTTGTGTGGGGTTGAATTTTTTTTTAAATTTATGTCAAAAAGAAAAAAACATATTGCAGCATGTTGAATGCAAAAGCAGACATGAGAGTCCAACTTTCTTCTATTGAGCCAGAAATTAATTTGCAAAAATATAAAACAATGTCTTTTTGCTCACTAAATTTTTTGTTTTGAAAAATATAGTTATTTTTATAAAAATATGTTGGCATGTAATTTTTAAATTATTGTTATTTTAAATGGATAAATATTTTAAAATATATTCTTTTGTTGGCATTTCTTTAATTATGATTGAGAGCATTCTGGTTTGTATTTCTTAAAAATACATGAAACAAATTCCGTTTTAGTTAATTTTGGAAAATAACTATATATCACTTCAGGTATATAAAGGTAGGATGGCCCCAGAGGAATAACTGAGGCTTCTCCTCATCTTTCTTCCTTAGAGAATCCCAGTTTTATTCAGGTAAGAGTGTAAGCTGCTGGAGCCTTTATTACTTTTGTGGGAAAGGGAATTTGGAATTTTATGGAATTTGGTGATAGTTATCAAGATTTCACATGCTGATTCCTTTTTACCCAACATTTAACCGTTAGAAATTTATCCTACAGATATACCCCCAAAGTATGCTAAAATGCTCATTGCAGTATTGTTTGAAATGGAAAAAAAACTGGAAATGATCTAAATGCCCATCAACAGGATGTTGATTGATTTAATATGAAATATCCATAAAATGGAGGATTAGATAATTAAAATGAACAATTTAGACATGTATATATTGTTGAAAGATCTCCAAGATTTTTTATTAAAAGCAAAAAAGGAATTTCATAGAAGTGGGTAAAATATGATCACTGCTCCAGTTATCTGTTGCTGTAGAAGGACCATCCCAAACTCACTGGCTTCAAACTATAGCAACCATGAATTTTGCTCACAAATCTGCAAGCTGGGAGGGTTTGATGGGGCCCGCTCGTCTCTGCTCCACCTGGAGTCAGCTGGAATGGCTTCAAGACCGGGGGCGACCTGACATTTGCGGGCTGGAATCATCTGAAGGTTTTCTCATTCACATATCTGGCAGTTGATGTTGACTGTCACCTGGAACACCCACATGTGGCCTCTCAGTATGGTTTCTTGGCTTCCTCACAGCATGGTGGCTGGGTTCCAAGAATAAGCATCTCGAGACCAGAAGGGCCAAGAACCGGGCACCACATCACTTCTACCATATTCTATTGGTCAAGCAGTCAATAAGCCCAGATGCAAGGGGAGGGGATTTAGACTCCACTTTTTGAGTCATTCATTTGGGATGAATGTCAAAGAATTTCGCATTTATGGGTTAAAACCTTCATGATACCATTTGTGTAAACTTTTAAATACATATACATGTAAAATGCAGATATATGCAAGAAAAGCTTTTTCAGGGAGGATAAATGAAAAGTTGTTAACAATGGCTACCTTTTGTGGAGAGAGAATGTAGGTCGAGGGTGGAGTGAGCAGGAGACTTTAATTTCTAATTTTATGTCTTATTGTACTATTTGAATTTTTGTCCATGTGGATATATTATTTTTGTTTAAAACACAAAAAAATAAAGAAAACAACCAACCAACCCAGAGTAGGAGTTTAGTCTTTCCTCAGGCTCCCATGTCAAGTATCTTATTTTATGTTCATCAGCAATTCTGTGAGGTCCTTAGGGCACATGTGACTGCCTCTATTTCCAGATGAGGATCAGAATCCATGTCTCAACTTCCAGTTCCGTGTTTTCTTTACTAAAAAACATCCAGGTCTGGAACTGAGCCTATTCACCTGGAGAAGAAGATTTTGGAAGGACATTCTTAGCAAAGTTGGGAAAAATTCAGGCTGGGACTTGATGCAGAATCCATTGCCACGTGGTGACAACAGCGACTCTCCCAGCGCCCATCACGTTGTCTAGAATCAAAGTTTGCTGAATGAAGGAATGTAGAAGTCTCCTTACTGGTCAAACCTACCTCCTCCACCCTGAATCACAGACTGACGTGCAAAAATGGAAACCGGATCTCATTACTCTCTTGCTCAAAACCCTTTGTGAATATTAATAACGGGACACCTCATTGAAACGGAGTCTGGAAGCTCCGCAGGGGGAGCTCTCGTGCCCTACCATTCCTAGTAAATTGCACACCCAACAGGAAGACCCAGCAGGACCTGACTTTGCACGTGGTACTACTTTACTATCCGAGCTGGAGGAAGAAAGGCTTTCCTTACTCGTGCCACCCCCACCTCCCCCGCAACAACTCAGCCAATGAGAAGCCACTATACTTGGAACTCCCAGTTTACTCCATTGGACTTGTAGTTTATAACAGCCTTCCAACTTACCCCTTTTCTCCTTAAAAAAGCGTACCTTTCTTTTGTTCTCCATACCTGTCTACGGTTTTGCTCCTTTTATTTCCAAACAAACCCATTTTTTGCTGGTAAAGCACCTAGCAGTTTTTATTTTTAAGGTTAACACCTTCAAGCCTTCTACCTTCACCTATAGGAAAATAAGAAATGTCATCACCTCTATGCTATGAGCCAGATACTATACTAAAAGCTTTGTAAGAACTAAATCATTCTTTCAATAACTCCGTAGATGGAAGCACTATTTTTTTTTTTTAATTTATTTGTCAGAGAGAGAGAGAGAGAGCACAAGCAGGGGGAGCAGCAGGCAGAGGGAGAGGGAGAAGCAGGCTCCCCACGGAGCAGGGAGCCCGATGTGGGGCTCGATCCCAGGACCCTGGGATCATGACCTGAGCGGAAGGCAGACGCCTAACCGACTGAGCCACCCAGGTGTCCCTGGAGGCACTATTTTTGTTTAGCATTTCCATCCCACAAATGAGGAAAGCAAGGCACAGAGGAGTTCAATAATTTCACACAGTTGATAAGAACAGCCACAGCTGGAACCGAGGCAATGTGACATCAGAACCTGTGCTATGGAGTACTTCATCAGTCTGCCTCCAAACTTCTCGGCACCATTGATGAGACCCTCTGCTGCCGACAAGGGGATCCATAAGCCCGATGATGCTGGGATGGTGTATCAGGGTTCTCCAGAGAAACAGAACCAGTAGGAGATGGATATATGTCTGTATATGTATATTTATTTATATAGAAAAGATTTATTATGAGGAATTGGCTCATGTGCTTATGGAGGCTGAGAAGTCCCACGATCTGCCATCAGCAAGCTGGAGACCCAAGAAAGCAGGCGGCACAGTTCAGTCCGAGTCTGAAGGCCTGAGAACCAACGGTGTAAACTCCAGTCTGAGGGCAGGAGAAGAGAAGATGAGATGTCACTGCTCAACAGGCAGGCAGGAAACAAAAAAGGGGTGAATTCCTCCTTCCTCCACCTTTGTTTCTATTCAGGCCCTCAACAAACTGTGGATGATGGTTCCCCCCCCGCCCCCCCCCACACACACATGAGGAAGTGCAATCTACTGAGTTCACTGATTTAAAGGCTCATCTCACCTGGAAACACCCTCCCAACCACATCCAGAAACAAAGTTTAATCCGAATACCTACCCTATGGTTGGTCAAGTCTACACGTAAGATTAACCATCCAGATGGGAAGGAGCGTGGGTGGGTGGGGAATTGCCCCAGAGCGGATCAGGCTAGAATGGGGCCTTCAAAGGGCAAAGAATGTTGTTGCTTTAGGACAGAGAAGTAGACGGGGCCAATTCAAGCAGGGCCATGTTGACCAGGGCAAAGGGTTTGGATTTTATTTGCTGTGGAATAGAAAGTCCTTGGAGAATTGAAAGCAAACTAGTGATAAGATTTGATGTACATTTCTAAATGATTCCTCTGACTTTTGGGTGCAGGATGGGACCACAGAGGAATCAGGGAGGCCAGTCAGAGCTCTTCAGTAGTCCCCATGAACTGGTTCTCCAAGGTCCGGTGCTGGGCTGTTGCTAGTCTCTGGTTCCCTTTGTCATTTCCTCCATTGTCTACACAGTGGACAGCTGTCCTGTTTTAAGATGCAGCCATGGCTTCCTGTCTGAGGCTTTCCCTGACTCACTGCCCCCAATAAAATTGTCCAGTACCTTGTTTGTGTCCCCTTGAAACCTGCTTCGAATATTTTAATACTGCGGTGTAATACAAAAATATATTTAGATTTTGTCCTAGGTCCTGGCAAGGAGGAACTAAAACGCTGGAATTTCCCGAGTGATAGGATTGACTTTGCCAGTCATAATGAGCCCCTTTCATCACACCTGAGTTTATGCTGATGGAGACTTGGAGTGGACCCCTAGATAGCCTCAAGATGGGACCGGTCATCTAAAAGACCCAGTGACTGGGGAGTGGGAATTTTCAGCCCCTCCCACTGAGCTCTGGGAAGGTGCAGTGGGCTGGAGAGTGAACTCTGTAAAAACTATTGAACAAGATTTGGAGAGCTTCCAGGTTGGTGAACACTACGAGGTGCTGGAAGGGTGGTGCATCCAGAGAGGGCAAGGGAGCTCCACGCCCCTTTCCCATACCTGGCCCTCTGCATCTTTTCCATTTGGCTGTTCACAAGTTCTATCTTTATAATAAACCAGTAAATGTAAGTAAAGTGCTTTCCTGAGATCTGTGATCCATTCTAGCAAATTACCAAAACTGAGGAGGGGTTGTCAGAAACTCAGACTTTGTAGGCAAATTGGTCAGAGGTGTGGATAACTTGGGGACCCTATACTTGTGACTGGGGTCTAAAGGGGGACAGTCTTGTGGGACTGAGCCCTTCAACCTGTGGAGTCTGACACCATCTCTGGATAGTTAGTGTCAGAGTTGAATTGAATTGTAAGGTCACAGAGAAATCAGTTTGTTGGTGTGGAAAACCCCCACATTTGGTGCCAGAAGTGCAGTCAGGGAAAAAAAAATTCTTCAACCACTAAATTGGTTTTTTGTCTTTTGTTTTTTTTTGGTTTTGCTTCCTCTTTAAATAGCTATAAACTCCTCTGGGGAAAGAAAAAAAAAAAAAAAGGACAAGGCCATTCTCATCTGCATGTAATCCCGGATCTGCCTAGTGTATTGTACCCGCTCAATAAACATGTGTGCATAATGGAAAGAACAAACTAATTAATACCTGCAGTGCATGTGGTCACACTTGTGTTGATCGCTGTGATTTCACTCCCTGTTCTTTAGGACACAGAACTTCTGAATTTTGAGAATTAGCAATTTTTTCTAATTTTTACAAGCTCTAAGTTATGACATAGTTGAACACTTTATGTCTGAGGTATATGTTTATTTATATTGGGGCATGCATTTATGTTTCCTCATAATTGGGTTAACTCCTTAATTAAATAGATGCCATGTTTCCTTTTCCTCCTCATATTCCCTAAGACCTGGTAAAATATTATGGGGCAGCTCCTAAAACATCTTGGTTTGCCTAGTTTCTCTTATCGAATCTAGGTGGAGACAAGACAGGATTCTGTATTCATCCTGTGGCTTTTCTCAAAGTCAAAGCTATCTCTGCTGGGTGTAAACCCTTGGGTAGTTAAAACAGGGGCGGGGTGGAGGCCTGAGCTACCGTTGGTTTTGCTGCATTCTTGGCTGGAGGTCAAGCCCTGAGTTTCTTCTGAATTTGGGAGGTGGCTTGGGCAAATCTGGTCTGTTCAACACTTGTCCGGCTCCTTGGGTAAAAGACTAACAGCTTCTGATGAATACAGGGGAATATGGACCACCACAACATGGCTGGGATGTTACAAAGAAAGCAAAACTAAATTCTGCCAGCTTAAAACTAGTCATGCAGTCTGCTTTTGTAAGCTTGGGAGAAGGTCCTCTCATTGACTTTATGAGCTCATTACTTCAAGGTAAATGCTATAATTTCCGATGACTTTAGAGTCAAGTTAAACTCAGAGTCCAGGTCCATGATTGGCTATCCTTGCTATCTTAAACCACTGCATCCTCATGGGATTAAGATACTCCCACAAGGTGCTTGTTGGAGTCCCCAAAGGGTGGGGACAGGATTTTTCTCAAGGGGACAGGTTTCTCCAAAGGTCCTGGGCTTGCCTGATCCTTATACTTCATTTATGTAGGCACAGAAGGGACTGGATACATATATATTTTTTGTTTTGGTAAAATATCCATAACCTAAAATTCTACCATTTTTTTAAGTGTCACAATTCAGTGGCATGAAATATATCATTCATATTGCTGTGCATCCATCACCCCCATCCATCTCTAGAAACTTTTCATCATCCCAAACAGAAAGTTTACAGCCCTTAAATATTCTTACCTCCCCTCAGCCCCTGGCAACCACCATTCTACTTTCTGTCTCTGAATTTGACTATTCTAGGTACCTCATATAAATGGAATCATATTTGTCCTTTTATGTCTGGCTTATTGCAGTTAGCGTTAATGTCTTCAAGGAGCCTGGATAATTTTAATAGCATCTATATTTCTTGAATACCACTCATTCACCAAAATAGATGATCTCTAACATCTTTTGTGCTATTTAACAAGCTTGTGGAGTAAATATGAGCAGCAACATTTGAAGGGCTTGCTAGCCACCTCTGAATTGTGGATTCTTAGATAGGATTTTTCATATGCTAACTGATCACCTCTTGCACATTACATTGTTCAAGCCAAAATCTTTAAAGTAAATTACCACACTGACACTGTGGCAGAGTTAAAATTCAGAAGCTCCTGACAAAGGCAAAGTGCTGAGTATTAATAAGGAAAGGATATTCCTTATTGAGTAGCAGGATCACATTTTGGTTCTATGAGGCAGTAGGGTTTTGAGGATGGGCTTCAGGTTGTCTGGAGTTTTGCACAAAACTCTGTGTGTGTGCATGTGTTTGAGGTAAGAGTTTAGGACTTTTATCAGATTCTCAGGGTGGGTCATCATCTTCCTAAAAATGTTATAAGCCATATTGAAAGAGGAAATTCTATTTTCTGTAGTGTTTTGGAGGAAACAGATGGCAAAAAGTCCAGATATCCAGGTGGGGTGGTGCAAAGCACTGAATGTCTACGTCCCACCAAAACTCATGTGTTGAAATCCTAACCCTCAATGTGATGGTATTAGGAGCCAAGTGCAGCCTTTGGGAGGTGATTAGGCCATGAAGCAATGCTCTCACAAATGGGACTAGTGTTCTTATTAAACAGACCCCCAAGAGCTCTTTTGTCCTTTCTGCTATGTGAAGACACTGACGAGGTGTCCACCTCGAACCAGGAAGTGGGCCCTCACCAGACACCGACTCTGCCTGTACCCTGATCTTAGACTTCCCAGCGTCTAGAACTTTGAGAAATGATATTCTGTGGTTTATAAACTACATAGTCTGTGGCATTCTATTATACCAGCTTGAACCAAGACAGGTGGGAATATTTAGAAGCTCAGGCTTCTGCCACCCATGGCCTGAAGCTCCTGGTTGATGGTGGCTCTGAGCCCCAGGCTGAACTGGCTAGGAGAGCTATGATCTCCCTTGCTCCCAACATTCTGGTGTTTGGATTACCTCCTCTGAATGACAAGTCGGCTATCTTTGGTGTTTATGCCTCCATAAAGTTACAGTGGTTAATAGTTCTCATTATCACCTGGTGTGTGTGTATGTCTGTGTATGCACACGTTGTCCCTTTGCTTTAATTATGTTATGGCCTTCAGTATGGGTGCCCACATTTGGCAGTTCGTCTTATCATAATTAGCAGTATCAGACTTGTAGCCTTAAAGCACTCCCTTACCCATGAGGGCAGCCACATCACACAGCTCTAGAGGACACTGTTTGCTTTCATCCTATGTTGAATGGCACCTCTCAGAACCGGGGGGTACAACAGCCTGTTGATTACCAAGGCTTTCTTGTGGGTGCAAAGGCCACTGGGGTCTTCACTGACACCATTTTTTCTCACGGCCAATTTACTCTTTCATATATATGTTTAGCATGGACTGTGGAAAAAATCAAAGAAGCATCAAGAATAGGAGCGTGGCCTCCATGTTCCAAATAAGCAAGGTGATTATTTGGTATTTTGAAAAGGTTTTCATGATGATTGCTTAATGAGGGAGTTCAGGGAAATAAATAACATCAAGAAGCTTTCAAGACTAATCATACCCTAATTTTCTATTGTAGCCTTTCTTCCGTAGACCTCTAAATAACATGCCAATTTAGCAAGCTGATATAAACTAGTCCTTCCTACCTGGGATGCTGTTCTTCACTCTGCCTGTTTAATTTCTCTACTTTCTGAAAATACCAGCTCAAGTCCTGCAAGCTCCACGAAGTCTCCCCTGACCTCGTCTGAGGTCCTCCCCTGAATTCTGAGTCAGCAACTCACCGTGAGCATTTACCATGGGCTGCTATGCATTGTTGGTTTCCCTTCTATACTTGTGTGATGGGATGATATTTTCAAATGTTATCAGGTATAATTTTCATTGCTGTTAATATTTTTGCAGCCCTCTCTTCCCATTGAGGCTGAGGCATCTACTGAGTCAGGGGGTACAAAGTTAGAGGAACAGTTCCCAAGGCTGCCCTCACTTTGACATAAACTGTAAGTTCCCAAGACCATCTTCAGGTTCGAAAGAATTCAATGAAAGCTGTTATACTCATGTTATGGTTTACTATAGGGAAAGGATGTAGATTTAGGTCAGCCAAATGAAGAGGCACATGGGGCAGGGTCTAGGAAAGTTCCAGGTACAGAGCTTTTAGTTGTCCTCTCCCAGTGTCATGAACAGTGTTCCTCTTCCAGCAAAGATGGGTGATAATGTCTGTGCAGTTTTGCCAACCAGGGAAGCTTACCTGAACCTCAGTGTCCAGTGTTTTTATTGGAGTTCCATGGTCAACTGCCTAGGTGGCTCACCTCAGGTTCTTGCTCCTCCAGAAGCTGAACTGATAACTGGGACTCAAAGTCCCCATGATAAATCACGTTGTTTGACTTTCTGGTGTGGTTCAAAGCCCCTGGGTAAGCAAAGGCACTCTTACGAAGCAGGAAATTCCAGGCATTTAGAGATGCCCTCCCCAGGGGCCAAAGGTGAAGGGCAGACCTCTCTTCAGGCAAAGTTCAATTCTTTACCACAAAGGAAGCTTCACAGAATCTAGCTGAAATGTAAAGACCAATTTCGGTCCCTGACTTCCTCGATAGGCCTTCAAAGTACACTTCAGAGACAACAGTGGTGATTTTCATTTGCAGGAGCTCTATCTGCACAGCCAGCTTCTTTGAGAGAAATGGGGTTTGTGGGGTCTGTAGGAGCCAACGCTGGAGGACTAGAGCTTAGTTTACACAGGTAAACAACAGAAGAGGGAACTAAGTAGGACGTGACAGAAGGGTGCTTTCCCATCACACAGGAAGGCTATAAAAACTCTTCCTGGGCTGGGAGGAGGAGCCTGGGAGATCAGGGGAGGAGAAAAGAGAGGGGCTGTAGGTTGACCCACCTGTGGGGTTGAAACCAGGGGTGGAAGTGGAGGCAGAAGCTCCCCAGATGTGTTTGAGGATTGCGGTGCAGAAGGGGCCCCTGCCCTTCCTTGTGCCTGGAAATCGTGGAGGAGACCAGTCCACAGAGGGAGTCACACCAATGAACCAAGAAGATGGAACACACATAAAGCTTTCTAAGTTGTGAGCAGATAGCATTCCACAGGAAAATGACACCTGTGGGACCATATGCAGATCCATTATTATGCAGCATGATACATAGACAAACAGAAGCCTGCCCACATAAATGACAAGGATTAGTGTTATTTTTTCAGGCACAATAGGCAATTTACATCTTTCTTATCTTGGTTAGTTGTCTCATCTCTGAATAAATATAGCTGTAGGCAATTTATAGCTGATCACATCTGACCGTGTCTTCCTTATTCAGAAGCTGATGACAAAACTCCCTGTTCCTTGGCCTGGCATTCAGGCCTCTAGAGTCTGGCCTTAGCCCTCCTGCCTGACTTTAACCTCTGTTCCTCCTCTTTAGACAGGTTACTCTCCACTAAATAAAACTCAGTGGCTCCTGAATGCTCTTTCCCACCTCTGTGTCCTTGCTGGGGCTATGGTTTCTTCCTGGCCTGACTTTCCCCATCTCCACTGGGCTTAAGTTCCTCTTCCTCCATGAAGCCTTCTTCGGTGTTCCAGACCTGAATTTGGCCTCCTATATATAGCACATTGACTTTGCCTCTGTTGTAGGATCTACAAAATGCTGCCTTTTGTCACTAGTATCTATTATCTGAATGTAGGTCATCTCCTGTGCTTGCTTGTCAATTCCTTGAAGACAGACACCGTGCCTTTTCTTTTTTAATCTCCATGCCTCTCAAAGCACCGGGCACAGGGCCCTGCAGGCTCAGGTGTGCAGCTCTGCCAAATTGACTCACAGATACATGCACACACGGACACACACAAACACACAGACATATAGACCCACACAGATACACAGACATAAGACATACAGACATACACACACAGACACATGTAGACACACGTGGACACACACAATCTTCAGTCCCAGTCTCCTAGCATCTGGGAGTATTAGGGCAGAAAGACTGAAGATGCATGATTTGGGGGTGCACTTAGAGGAGGCTGAGGCAGAATTCTACATGAAGGACAGAGGAGGGAGCTAGCAGATCACTGGGAAAGGGCTACATTTGAGGAGATTTGTCTTCAGGTGGGGTGGCTTCAAAGTTCTAGAGTTAAGAGACTGAACAAGCCGGTGCTTTTCATCAGACCAGGCCATGCTTCCGGGCCCCTATAGCCAAATTCAGGCAGGAGGCTCGGGGTGTAGGCTGAGGTGGGGCCGGACCCGGTGAGAATTGGACAACTTCTTTACTGACTCTTGCAAAGCCTCCAGCGTAGAGAAAACCATGTTTCCTTTGTTTGATCCTAAGGTGTCCTTGCGGTGAGACCTCAAGGAGTCTGGGGCAAAGGTCAAGAACTCTGCATTCACAAAAGAAGGGATAAAAGCAATCTATAACTATTTTCAGAAATATTTATTCTCACTGGCAGCTAAAAAGGTATGAATTGACATAACAGACAGAAGTCACCTAATCTTTAAAATGTGTCTTATATTCCCTTGAGAATTTTAAAATTAAAAAGTATTTGTTCAATCTTTAAAAAAAAAAAAAAGGACAGCAGGTGGGTTGCTTGCCCTCCCCCCCCACCCCCCCGCCAATCTTATTTTTGTCTGGTGGTTGTGAAGGTGAGGATGAGGTACAGGCCATTCTTTTTGAGCATTTTCAAACACGAGTCTAAAATTACACATCCTTGGCCAGTTCAGCTACTTTAAAGCCTTAAAAACTGTGATTCTCTTTGATCCAGCAATTCTAACTCTAGAAGTTTATTTTTAGGAGATATTTATGACAGTGCACAAACATCTGGCAGAGTGATGTGATTTATTTAAAAAAAATAATCAAGAAACATCCTAAATGTATGATAACAGGAATTGGATAAGTAAACAATAAACAAACATAAATATACATTCTTACCATAGAATACTCGGAAAACAGTAAACATGATGTTGAAGAGTCAGGGCAGTTTTCCTTAAAACTCGAGTCTCGGACTGAGGGCCGCTTGGCATAGTGTTTGCACCGCTTGCCCCTGGCACGTCTTCTGTGCGGCCCCCAAGAAATGAGGCACAGGTCGTTTTACCTGTGAGACTGTCCCCCGCATCTGTGGCTCAAAGGTCGCTGAGGCCAGAATGAGCAGAAGGTAGGTGTGAGCTCCCAAGCTGGCATTTTGGGTGCTGGGCAGGGGCACAGGGCCTGAGCTCCCCTGTGCGGGGTGCTGTCCGATCAGCCTCTCCGAGGGTATGGCTTGGGATGGCATCTGCTCTTTATCTTTGGTGGCTTCTTTTCCTGTATCGGATCCGTGGAGGAAATGGCATGGATGTGAGGCTGAATCGCTGACCTGCCTGACCTTAGAGGGTTATGTCTTGACATGGAAAGATGCTCTGCAGACATTGCCAAGGGAAATAAAGCAGCTCACGAAATGGCATAGTGCAGTATTATTTCATTTTTTTTCACAGAAGCATTACCCATTTCTCTGTCTATGCTTACATCTACACTTCTATCTCCACATCCATGTAGACAAACATCTAGAAAGAAGGCTTATGAATGTGTTGACATCTGTTATTTCTGAGTGGTGAAAATGTAGGGATTTTTGTGTTGATTAATTCTTAAAGGTTTTATTTTCTTCCTCCTCCCTCCCTCTCTTTCTTTATTTCCTTCTTTTTCTTTGCCATAAAAATATGTATTACTTGTGTACTAAAAATTAACAAAGGATAATGAGCTCGGAGGGGAATCCACCTCGGATTTCCTCCTCTGCCCACTAAACCATAGTAAGGAACTCTTGGTTCGAGGAGTAAGTAAGTGCCACAAAGTGAGAGTCTGTTGGAAGGAGCCATGCATTTGGAGGGGAACATCCAGGAGCATCATAGAGGAGGTGGCCTTTGAGGAGGTGGGTCCTACAGAAAGAAGAGGAGAGGAAGGCCATGTTGTGAGGTAGCAGCAGGAGTAATGAAAAGTGAATGGCTGCATTGTGGGTGATGGACAGCTCCAGGCCTCTTGAGGACATGGGGGCTGAGTGCAAGGTGCTCAGAGATGTTGGGGGCAGGGGGGCTTGGTAGATACTCACACTTCCTGTCTTCCATCCAGACTTCAGGTGCAGCCTATAATCATTCTTTTACCCCTTTCTGTTTGAAAGTCTGGTCATAAAAGTAACTTCAGATTCTCTGAGAGGGCAGACACTTCTTAGAAAATTCCCTCAGGAGATTTCCCAGTGCTGAGCAGGAGAGACACCCCATGACTCAGCAGGACTTGAGCTGACATGAATCCCATGAAAGCAGTCTTAGGGAATTGCTCCCTCCTTCATGTTAGGGTGTCTAGGAGGTTAGAAGGCAGTCTATTTAAAAAGTTTCCTCCTCTAACGCTGATCTGAGCAGAGGCATCAGGGCCATTATGAGTAATTTGATCCTCATAACCATTAAATGTAGCTTACAAATAATTCCCTTTTTATTCTTCAGAGTGGATTCAGGGATATCCATCTGATAAAATAACTCAAACTCCCTTGTACTCTGACATGCTTCTTGCCTGGGAGCCTGCCAGCCCACTGAGAACCATGTCTCAGCTACCGCTTTTAGGATCCACACATGGCGTACTGAACCATTTTCACTAATGTCCCCTTTATAGTTAGATTACTCTCACACTTAGAAGATGTTCTTCTCACTACCAATGCAGGAGCTCAGCAAGCTGGCTTGTCAAAATCTTGTCAAATCTTGTCAAAATCTGGTTCCAATGTGGAAATGCATTAGAGGTCCCCTGACTTTCTTCCCTTAGTGTGTGAGGGACTGATGCTGGCCGCTCCAAGGTCTGTGAGGTGGGACTGCTTGCTGCAAAGGAGCCTGGGGAATGCTGAACGGAGAACCAGGTGGGCAGTCTTGGGGCCTAGAGGCCCCTCTCCTCTCCTCTCCACAGCATCCCTGTGGCAGCTGAGGGCAGCCCCCTTGGCTCTCCATGGGACAGGGAGACTTGGAAGGGGCCATTTTTTAGAGTTGGTAAACTTGGCTTCTGGGTAGGAGCTGGTTCTCAGGCACTTGACAGGAATAACTGACTGTGGAAACTGTGTGAGGAGCTGTGAGTCTGGTGTCATGGGGGAGAAGGTGGCAGTCCCCAACCTCATTTCCTCGAGGTTAGCCCCTGGAGAGCATAGTGTCGGCGGGAATGTTCACTCCAGACAATTTGGAAGTTGCACGTGCTCCTTGTTCAACTCTCTGGAGGTAGAGTGAGTCATAGGGCAGTCACTTTGCTGCTCTTCTTTGTCCTATCCTGACTGCTAGAAGCCCCTGAATGCACCTGTGAGGGTTTTTAGAATGTTTGCTGTTTTCTGGACATTAGAGGCCTGTCTTCTTACAAAATGGTAACTTAAAAAAATGTGTTTGTTGAGATTGGCAGATGGATAAAGTCCCAAAAGCAAAACTATATTCACCTGTTAACCCACATGTAACCCAGTTCAAGACTAATGTTAGCCACGGTATTAATCTCAACCTATGTCAAGTGAAGAAGAATATATTATTTAGGAGGAAAATCTCTTTTCAGAAGCCCTTCAGTGAACTTTTGCTCAGGTCCTACAGGCCAGGGTTAGGGCATATGCTCATTCCTCAGCTGCAGGGGAAGCTGGGAAAGGGGGTGGGTGACATTTTCACCTCCACAGTGGTGATGGGCTGCTCGGCAAGGAAGAAAGGTTAAGGGGATGCTTGTTGGGTAGGCAACCATGAGCATCTGCCTTATTTTCCTGGTGTCTGGGTCTCCAAACATCTGATCAGGGTCATTGGCAGCAATGTGCAACAGTCCAACAAATTTCCCTTGTCTATCTCAGCTTGTTTCCTCTGTAGCTTGGAAGATTTTTGTTGGAATGTGGAGATCCTGGTTCTAGCCCATGACACACCATCTTCTACCATCATCTCTTATGACTTTGCCACATTGGCCAGAGCCTGAATCATAGGTGCTCATCTGCTGGTATTTTGACGAGTGGCCAAAACACTTGTCCCACCCATCTGACTGTCTCCTTGAAACACTGTCTTCCTACTGTACCTATACCCAGCAGCTCCCTCTCCCACCAGCAGGGTGCCAATCCTGTCTTCGGGCAGGGGGATGACTGACTCCATGACAACCTTGTTGAGCTGAACTTTGTGGGGTCTTCCAGCACCTCATCTGGTTTCTTTCTTTAGTCTCCTTACTTAGGAGTCTGGGAGACCGTAATTGTAACAATAGCTCATGGGGTTACATCCGTGGGGGTACACTGCTGTGATTCTCCTCCCAATGGGTTGGTTTCCAGGAGAGTTTGTGTGCACTTATCCATGTTGTGTTTCTGACTCATCAGTTATAATTACATCTGACAGTTTATAACAGAAACCTGATTGTGGTGAACCAAATACAAGTTTCATGTTCCTCATATAAAAAGTCTGGAGGAAAGCAGTCTAGAGCTGATATGAAGTATCCACAATGCTATCAGGGACTCAGGCTTCCTCTTTCTTCCTGCTTAGCTATCCATAGTGTGTGAATTTTGTTTTTACAATAGTAAGATGACTACTTCACCTATAGGAATAGGAGGAAGGGGAGAAAAAACAGTAAAAAGGCAGAATCAATCTTTCTTTCGTTCTTTCTTTCTTTCTTTCTTTCTCTTTCTTTCTTTCTTTCTTTCTTTCTTTCTTTCTTTCTTTCTTTCTTTCTTTCTTTCTTTCTTTCTTTCTTTCTTTCTTCTTTCTCCCTTCCCTTCCCTTCCTTTCCTTTCCTTTCCTTTCCTTTCCTTTCCTTTCCTTTCCTCCTTCCTACCTTCCTTCTTTCTTATAAGGAAACAATTAAGTTTCCCCAGGAGCTCCAAGCTGTAGGCTTCTACTTATTTCTTATTTTCCAGAACTAGGTCACATGGCTACTTCCTACCTGCAAGGAAAGCTAAGGGAGATAAGATGGCACATTGCCAAATAAATTGATGTTCTCTTAGTTAAGGAAGAAGCAAGAATGGATGCTGGGTAGACAGTGAAGAGTGTCTGCCATGGGAACACATCCCTTCAGGTCAGGTGTGGTCTGGGGGAAAGGACAGTGTACCGGAATCATGGAAATGTCCCATTGTCCATATTCCCACAAGGCATGCATTCCCCTTTTGTGAAGGACATGATGCAAACCTCTTCCATTCCCTAGAATACTGATATATTTGCATAGGGGCATTTCTGCTGGATCCTAAAAGGACTCACTCACTTTTGCCTCCTTCCTTGCTCCCTCTCTCCCTTCTTTCCTTCCATCCTTCCTTCCACAAATACTTCTTGAGTTCCTAATATGTGTCAGACAATGTCCTAGGCACTTAGGGACACAGGCCAATGTCACTTCCTCCTCTGTTGAACAAGATGCCAAGTGTGGCTGCTGGATGCTAGACTAGAATGGTCGCTTTCCTGGAGCATCACCTGTTTGGAAGTAGCCAAGCAAGGGACTTGCTTGTGGCTTGTGAAGAGTTAAGATCTCTGGGAAATGTGTTTGAACAGTCTGCAGTCCTTTTGAAAGTTTGCTCTGAGAGGGAAGACACAGGCTCTGCCTCTCCCGGAAGGACCGAAACCATCCCCAGCCCTCCATCTGTTGACTTCACACACGTGTGTGGGAAGCTTGCGTTCCCTGTGACAGATGGCTGGACAAGTTAAGTCATCTTGTCACAGCTGTAGCACAAGGTTCCCCTGTTCCTCCTCTCATCAGGTGGGACTGTTGCTGGTGATGGATGCCAGGAACAAGACAGTAGCTGGACCAGGCTCAAAGAGGTTAATGGTAGTACATGTCTGTGTGAAAACTCTCTTCGGAAAAGTTCTCAACCTTTAGATGAGAAAGATGTGCATGATATTCAATTTTACACAAAGAGAGAAGGTATCTGATGGGGGAAACCTGAATTAACCAGGAATAACTATTAACATATTAATAATGATTTACATTTGTCTAGCAGGTTATACCTTTCAAAATGCTAACATATACATGGGTCTCATTTGATCTTTAAAAGAATTTTGCTGTAAAATCTGTCTCATATTGTATATTTAAATAGTTACAACTCTTTTCCTACCACCTAACAAAGCCAGTAAAACTTCCATAGACACTGAATATCAGTATCTTAGGGACACTAAACCCCAAATGTTTTCCTTTCTCCTTTTCCTTGCTTCATGATCCTGTTTTATAAAATGTGTTTTGTACTTCTAATTCTCCCTGATCTTTTTATGTTTCTGTTACCCCAGAATGTCTTCACCCCTCATATTGTGTATTTGCTGTCCCACTCTGAAATATTTTAATGTTTGTTCTGTTTGGGTTTTTACCATTTTATGATTGACGTAAGTTTTGCCATTTGTATAAATCTATAAAACCATTACCACAATCAAGATAGTAAACATAGACATTTATTTCAAGTGCTCTAAGTTGGTCTTTATGATTTGCAGTCAAAAGAAGTTTATCTAAGTTACCATTTTATTTACATTTTCTGGTTCTTGAATGTGTTTGTGAGGCACTCTCTTTCTGATTCTGTACCCTTGGGGCTGTCAGTTCATGCTGGACTTCAGCTTTAATAAATGATCACATATTCTGTGTCTGTTTCCTATTTCTCTTTCAGCAAATGCTGTCTATCTCATGGGAGGGTTGAAAGAGCAGTTTGGAGCTGGAAGACCAGAGTCCATGTCTCTGCCTTGTTTCTTTTAGATGTATGACCTTGGATGATAATGATTATGTTACACACCTCACATGAGAACCTTGTTATGTAACAGAATACTGAAATAGAAGTTTCTATACAGACACCAAGTCATGATACATTATATTCCAAAACCAAATCACCATAGGGACCATTTACAAAGAAAATGGCCCCAAATTGATTCAGGTTCTCTTGGACTACTCACCTGTTTGGAGATAATAAAAATTTGAGAGAGGAGAGGACAGAGAATGCATGAGAGAATTTTCTTGAATGAATGATTGCCATGATGTAAATCCCCACCACCTGTCCAGTGGGGGCAGGTGACTTCAAGGGAGCCATTTAGGGAGCTTGATCTGTGTCCCTGCAGGTGGGGCAAGAGCTGACCTGGGGGTACCTAATTCATGCCTGAGAAAGTTACAGAAGTGTAGAGCCAGCAGGGTAGGTATATTGCTTACACTCCCAGGGACTTGGGGGGCTGAGGGAGGATATGAAGATTTCCTGGGTATCAGAGGTTGGTTGTCCTCATGGGAGTGAGAAATGGGCTGGAGCCATTTAACATCTTGTCCTGCCACTAGAGAAGGTAAGGGGACAGCACAGGAGGCCCTGACAGAGTTTTTGTGGAGTGGACTGCAGAGGGCCATGAGTGAGAGGGAGCAGTACCCTGTGGAGCAGAAGGCAAGGTCCATGTGTGGGAGCTTGGGCAGAGAAGTCCAGCAGAGTAACCTCCAGCGGGCCCAAGAAAGCCATGTGGGGGAAGGTGTGGCTCTTAATGTCTATCTTCCCAGCCATGAGAGCAAAACTGATCAGTCACAAGGAACATCTTTGCCCCTCCTTACCCCTTTCCTTCTTCTCTCCCTGTGTGCCAGACTGTGAGGGACATCATGCCACCTCCCAGGGCTTTGGGAAGGTGAGGAGGAGTCTCATTTTGGAAGATGTCTTATAATTTCTAAATTGTGAGATGTTGCCTCAGAATGAGCAGAAAAAGTCATAAGACCTGGCCATGTTTTCATCTTAGGGACAGGTGAAATTTACTCCTACATTTGAGAGGAAAAGTGAAAGATAAAACAAAATCATATTCTAATCATGTCACAAACTGTGCTTATTTATCCTACAAGTTACATTCTGGAAGTATGACATCACGCAAATCTTTGGGACTGTGTTCAATACATATTTTACCATCATCTCTTCTCTTCTTGTGTGCTAAGACTGTGGTTCTTGACCTTGAGCTGCATTGAATTGCCTGAAGTGTTTGTTAAAGCACAAATTCCCAGGGTTTTCATTTAGTGTGTGATATTGTGATTTATAATAAGAAATACATATTTGGTCCTTGTCCCTGTTTCTGGCACAGAGCTCCTAAAAGCCTGGGAATTTCTTAATAGTTGAGAGCAGCAAAGGTATCTTTTTCTATATTAATGAGGTGACGTTTGAAGGCACTTCTAAGTCAGCTGAGGCTGGGGACTGGTTGCCTGAGAAATCTACCCTGTGATTGGAGTGTTGGAACAGTCAGTCCCATCCCCAACCTCCAGGAAGGAGAGAGGGGCTGCCGGTTGCATCAGTTGCCAATGGCCAATGATTTAATCAGTCATACCTATATAATGAAACCCAAAAAGGAGAGGGTTTGGAGAACTTTGGGGTTGGTGAGCATGTGGAGATTCTGGGAGAGTGAGGTACCTTGGAGAGAACATGGAAGCTCTGCACCTTTCCCCATCCATTGTCCTGGCATCTCTTCCATCTGGCTGTTCCTGAGTTAGAGCCTTTGATATAAACTGGTGATCTAGCAAGTAAAGTTTTTTTTAGTTCTATGAGCTGCTCTAGCACATTAATTGAACCTAATGAGGGGGTCATGGGAACCTCTTTATAACCAGTTGGTCAGAAGCACAGGTAACAACCTGGACTTGAGACTGGTGTCTGAAGTCCAAAGAGGGGGTCACTGGAAAGTCTGTAGCCAGTCGGTCAGAAGAACTGGTAATAACATGGGCTTGCAACTGGCTTCTGAAGGGGTGGTAGTGGGGAGTCTTGTAGGACAGAACCCATAAACCATGTAATCTGACACTATCTCTGGGTAGATGGTGTCAGAATTGAGTTGACTTTATTTTTATCTTCAGTGTTTGAACACGCACTTTTGCTTCAGCACTTCTAAAGTAAGTTATTTTGTTAAGACAGCCTCTGCCAACTTTACATTGAATCCCCATTAATATTCTTAAAAAAAAAATCTCTTCATTCTATTAAACCATGTTGTATTGGGTGTTACATATGACTCTCTAACTGCTGTTTCTTTTTCCAGGATTATCATAGCCAAGTTTTGTTTTTGTTTTGCAAAGTTATTGAGATGACGATATCCATAATGAGCAGACTTTTATGTACCAACTGTGATCTGCCGCTGTCCTGAGAATTGCTCCTTGTTGGTGCGGGGAGTACCCTTTGCCCCCACATTGGAAAGTAGTCTCAGAACACCTTTAGTAGTGGGTCTGGGGTAGGGAGGCCAAGAATTTGCATTTCTAATAAATTTCTAGGTGTTGCTGATGCTGATGATTTGAGCCCTACCCTTGAAGATCCACTGCTCTAAGACCCTGCTTCTCCTCCTTGGCTGCACATTGGAATCACCAGGGGAGATTTAGCTGCGGATGCTAGGGCCCCACCCCCAGAAAGCTGATTGAATTGGTAAATTCAATTCATGGATTAAAAGCTGCCCAGGGAATTAGAGGAGAAATATTTACTTTTATTTTTCAACTCCAACCTACCGAATTGAAGGTGGATGCTTTGACTTTCTGCCTTATACATTTTGGTATTATTTGAATATTTAACAATGAGCATATGTCACTTTATAACTAGCAAGCAAACATGTGGCTTTATTCCCCCATCAGTTGTGTCCATTTTAGCATGTACCATACTCTTTGAAATCCTAAGGGACGTTTGGAGCCCTCCTTCCTTCCTTCCTTTTATCATTTAAAAAATTCTCTCTTGATCTAATAAAATCTAGCTCATTCTAAATTCAGACAAATTTATTATATATTGAAAAATTAATTTCAGCTATTGCTATGGAATATTGAAAAAATGTTTTTTTACACCTTGTAATTCATAATCTCTGCTCTTTCTTTCTCTGTCACAATTCAGAAAGTTCTACCAATTCACTTCTCTTTCTGGTATGTATATTCTAGGCACATGTATGTAAGTAAATGATCTTTATTTGGGTGGTCTCACAAATGAGTAGAAATACTTATTGAGGGTTAATAATATGTCAGACACTGTGAGAACTCTTTCCATTTTACAGATCAGGACACAAAAGCTTAGAAGGTCTCCAAATTCATTATTACAAAATTATGTTTACAGCTTTATAGGTCCCCTTTCTGCCCAAATACTTACTGAATATCTATCATTAGCAAACAGAGAGAAGAAATGTGTTCGATTTTTGATAGTTGGGTAGCCCAGTTGTCAATTTTTCAATTCAGCCTTCCCAAGCTCTGCCCAGAGACCTTATTTATTATAGATTGATTTTTGATGACTACTCACGTGTCCACCTCTTTAAAGGCACCACTGAAGTATTCTTGTATGGAGGAAAGATTACTTTTGGGAGACAGTTAACACATTTTATTATTCCCAGGCTCCCATTCACATACAGCATTATACCTATACATCTGGCAACTGAGATTTTCTTTCAAACATCCTCAATTTGTATATTAAACAAAATTCTCTTCCTATGTGATTCCTTTTCCCTATTACTGAGTTGCAGGAAGACTCCTAAGCCTACTCCCTTTATGTTCAGTTAAAGTCTCTGTAGGTATTAAGCTTCATCTCTTGTACTAACATCGCATCCAGTTTCTTTTTTCTCAGGGCCATACCAACTGTGACTGTAATGTTTTCCATGTTATACTTTTATGTATTTCTAGATTGTTTCTTTTCATATAGATGCAATTTTATTAAGACCTACACAGTTTCCTTTGGTGGTTGTCTCCTCATGGCTCTGTTTTGTTCTAGGACTGAGACCCAACCACCCTGAACCCAGGGTCTTCATTTCTTCAGGCTTTCTCTCCCTGTTGTCTTGTTTTCCTCCTCTGTGATTCATTTAGACATAATTGACTGTTTCCTTTCCTTTCCATGAGTTGGCTGTTCCCCACAGCTTTTGCCCATAAGATTTTATTACACGAATTTTTAAAAGAAAAGTTTAAGGAATTTTATAGTGAACAGCCATATCCCTGCCGCTCAGATTCCACCATTAACATGTTAGTACACTTACTTTATCATGTATCCATGCACATGAATGCTTTCTTTTTCCATCGATCACACACTTTCTTTTTTGATGCATTTTACATGAAAGAACAGGCATCAGAACCCGTCACCCCTAAACACTCTAGCTACATAATATTAGAACTCAATCTTTGTTTATGGGTTTTTTTTCCCTTTTGAGGTGAAATTTATATATAGTCAAATACATAAATCTCAAAGTTACCACTTGATGTGTTTTGGCAAATACCTGCCACCTTGCCTGACTCCACAGACTAGGAACACAGGGCAAGCTACAGCATGGTTCTCTTGGCCATTGGGCCACTGATTGCCTAGTCTGGCCATTGAGCTGTTCTAACATCGACACCATAGTCTCTCTCTTTTATTTGCTTCTGTTCCTATTCTTTGTGCTTCTTTATATCTGCTCTGTCTCCCTCTTTGTGGATGTCATGACTAGCAATGAAAAGAGAATCTCATTGGATCGGTTAGTTACCACCCAGTATAAATCATTTCTATTGGATAAAGCTTGCCAGACTTTAGAGGGCTTTTTTTTTTTTTTTTTTTTTTGTGGTTGTTGTTGAGTTGGGCGTCCCAGTTTTGGGGGGGTGACATGGCACCAAAAGCAAATTATTGCTTTTGTTGCTTCCTCTTCAGGGGGCTGTGGAACTGGCAGACTCAGAACATGAGGTCCAGGACACACAAAGTTAATTCTGCCCTCACAAGCTAAGGACTTCATAGTTTCTAAATAAAAACTGCAAAGCACACGGCTAACCCTTTCCTTCCTTTGCCATATTTATCTTGTTTTATGTCCTCCGAGTCAAGCCCCTTTTGTGTTTGCGACCCTCTGGAACTGTTAGTTCATCTTAGTATATAATTCAAGTGAAGTTTCCCGGAGGAGACAGGTCTTGAGCTGCAAAGGGCTGATCACTCTGGTATATAAAGAACTTCTAGAAACCATCAAGAGAAAGACCTAAAAACCAGTAGAAAAATGGACAAAGGACATGTGTTGCCAGCTCACAGAAAAATAGATTAAAAGGGCCCTAACACATGAAAAGATGGTCAACTTTGCTTTTAATCATAAGCAAATATATAAAATATAATATATAAGAATATATAATTACTAATACATATGCATATAGCAAATAATAAAAGGAATAATAATAATACAAAATAACACTGCAATAAGGTATTATTTCCTACTTACCAGACTAGCAAAACCTTAATCCTGTAACTTAAGAATCCATAGGACCAAGTTTGGCATACAGGCCAGGTTCGCATATTACACTTCTCCAAGGTATTAGTCAATGTAAGAAAACTCTGGAGCAACGATTAGACCAATAGTTGTAAAGTCCTCAGGGAAAAAGAAAAAAATTGTATCCAACTAAATTGTGCAAAGGTAAATTTAAAAAAGTAAATAAAATAAAAGTGTAATTTGTAAATAAATACAAAAAATTGTATCAAACTAAATTGTGCAAAAGTAAATAAAAGAGAAATATTTTCAAATGTGATAGAACTTCATGGCTGCCACACATGGCCACTCATTACGTAGGCTATAATAATATGAATGATGTTCCCTGGAAATGTGCAGTGCACAACCTGCCCAGATGTAGGTGGCAGTCCTGAATATAGTTCTTACAAGACCCTAAAAAACTACTGAAGGATAAAACATAGTTGTCTCAAAGGTGAATGGAGAAGCTACAGCAGAAGGACTGGCAGTGGGGTTTGGAGCTATCTAAAGGCAGCAATAAAACTAAGACAACAGTGGCAGTTATTTCAGAACACAATGTAAATGTTATAAGGAAAAACAATGCACAAAAATAAAAACATCAGGTGGTACAGAGGCTGAGAAGGTGGGCAATAGTGTAAATGCACATAAATTTTCTCATTTTTCATAGCAGGTAAACCAAAGATATTGTTTGAATATGCTAAATCAAGCAACAGGATATAAATACATCTAAAGACATAAAATTAAAAAAGAAAAGAAGATAACAACCAAAATTGGGTAATAGAGGGGAGGAGGATCTTCAGAGGAGATAGATTTTCATCTTCATTCATAACGTGGAGCCAACAGGTTTCCTAAAAATATAGAGAATGAAGTTTGACACTTTCACTGTATTGTTCAAAAATTAGTAAATAAAGATGATAAATATTACCACTTGAAAAGTAAAAACATTGTGGTGAAAAGACTAGGCTTTGAAGTCAGACCGCATGGTTTTGAATTCCTGCTCACTTGCTAGCTTTGATATCTTGAGGAAATTCATAGAACTTTCTAGTTCTCACTTTTCCCTTTTGTAAAGTGCGATGATAATGGTATCTACTTCATAAGGTTGTGAAGAGTAAATGGAATAATGGATCTAAAATGCTTAGCAGTAAATGCTCAATAAATGTAATTATTATTGTCCTTTATTATTTTCATCACTAACCCATATTTAGGTTTGCACAGAGAACTACATTGCAATAAATTCTGAGCCACTGGGGTCCCAGTGTATATTCAACAGATGGAAATGCCACACTGGCGTGTCTCAGATATACTGACCATAAAATAGCATTCCTGTTAACATAGAGATGAGTTTTGAAAAACTCACAGCAGCAACATAATCAGATGACCTACCATCAATCCAGTGAGGGTCAAACTTCTGTTTTTTGCAGACCCCATCATGATTTTATAACATCTGGGTAGAACTTAATTTCTATTTACCTAATACTTTCCTTTACTAGTGACTTCATTTTTTTTTTTAAGAGTTTATTTATTTGACACAGAGAGAGAGAGCACAAGAAAGGGGAGCTGTAGGCAGAGGGGGAGGGAGAAACAGGCTTGCCGCTGAGCAGGGAGCCCGATGTGGGGCTCGATCCCAGAACCCTGTGATCATGACCTGAGCCGAAGGCAGACGCTTAACCAACTGAACTACTTAGGCGTCTCAGTGACTTCATGTTTTAATTGCTTAAATAATTTGCGATTTACCATTACAGTTCAAAATCTATTACTTTTTAAAAACTTAACTTCATACTAAGCAGGATATCCAGGGAATGCTTTTTTTTTTTTTCTTTTTAAAGATTTTATCTACCCATTCATTTGAGAGAGAGAGAGAGAGAAACAGCATGAGAGGGGAGAGGGTCAGAGGGAGAAGCAGGCTCCCCGCCGAGCCGGGAGCCCGATGCGGGACTCGATCCCAGGACGACGGGACCATGACCTGAGCCGAAGGCAGTCGCTTAACCAACTGAGCCACCCAGGCGCCCACCAGGGAATGCTTTTTGATGTTCAATTTTTAAAGCACATATTGTTTAATATGTGACTATAAACAAATTGGTCCATGTGCCATCTAAAGTCGTCTCCTGTACCACCTAATGGCTCACATAATATAGTTTGGAAAGTTCTGCTTTTTATTCATTTGATAAATACTTTTGGGTGCCTACAGTGTAATAGGCACTGTTCCAGGCAGTGAAAATGCATCAATAAATTCAACCTACAGAAATTCCTGCTCTCATGGAGCTTACATTCTATGGAGGGACTGATAACAAACAAAATAAAGAAATACAATTTAGGGGCGCCTGGGTGGCTCAGTCGTTAGGCGTCTGCCTTCGGCTCGGGTCATGGTCCCAGGGTCCTGGGATCGAGCCCCGCATCGGGCTTCCTGCTCTGCGGGAAGCCTGCTTCTCCCTCTCCCACTCCCCCTGCTTGTGTTCCCTCTCTCGCTGTGTCTGTTTCTGTCAAACAAATAAATAAAATATTTTAAAAAAATACAATTTATAGTATGTGAGATGGTGATATGCATTATGGAAAAAAGAAATCAAGCCGGGAAAGGAGATAGGTAGTGTTAGAGGAAGAATAAGTGGGTGGGTTGTAATTTTAAATAGTGGTCAAGAAGGCCTCATCAGGAAGGTCCCGGCTGAGAAAAGTCCTGAAGGAGTCAAGTGAATAAGCCCAGTGCCTGCTGGGGGAAGGGACTTCCAGGCTGATGGAGGAGCACATTCAAAGGCCCTGAGGTAGTGGAAACACACTCGGCATGTTCAGGGAACACCAGACAGGTCATTTGTCTGGGGTACAGAGGGTGAGGGGGAGAATGATAGATGCGAGAGGTCAGAAAGGTAATGAGGGGTGGCCGACCAGTTCGGGTCTGCCGCTGCTCCTAATTCTGTCATTTTATTTTTATTTATTTTTAAAAAAGATTTTATTTATTTATTTGACAGAGACAGAGATAGCAAGAAAAGGAACACAAGCAGGGGGAGAGGGAGAGGGAGAAGCAGACTCCCTGCTGAACAGGGAGCCCGATGCGGGGCTCGATCCCAGGACCCTGGGATCATGACCTGAGCTGAAGGTAGACGTTTAACCAACTGAGCCACCCAGGTGTCCCTAATTCTATCATTTCAGAGTAAGGAAGGAGAGAGATACGGTTAGAAGATATAAAATTCATACATCAGTTTGCATTTAGAGCCTAATTCTTAAATTTTTGCCTATTGGTCTCTTGGTCCTTACCAACTACAAATCCTATATGCCACTTAAAAATCCACTGCCACCTAAATCTGCCACCTAAAAACCTTCCAATGAAGAATAATAGAATAAATGAGAGAGAACTTACTGGCCATTGTACCAGGTTCTGTACAGAAAAGAAATAAGACTTGGTCCCCAACTTCAAGGAATCCATAGTCTTATTGGAGTAAAAACACGGACAGATAGGAAATCCTCCAAGGACAGTGCAGTATGAAGTTCTCTGTTGCTGGCTTAGTGTGGGAAGGAGGAGGGGATGATTACTCTAGAGAGGAGAGCCAGGGGAGTTTCCTGGATGGGGCAGGCCTTGAGCTGCACCTTGAAGAGTGGATGGGTAGAGGGAGGGAATTCCAAGCAAGAAGAAACAAAATAAAATAGCCTAGTGATAGCCATGAGTATGAGCCTGGGTTGGAGCAGGTGGTGAGGTGACTCAGGTTACGGAAAACCTTGAAAGCTCAACAGGAGGGTTTGAAATAGAAACGATTTGCTTTTCCACAAGTGCAAGCAGGAGAACTTACCGCTATGCTGCAAACCCTGATAGAGAGGAGTGTGGCTGGGAGCCCACCTAGACAAAAAGCAAGTGCAAATTCGCCTGGAGATCTGCCGGGGGTCGGAGTGGGTGGGGCATTAGGCTCAAAATGCTTTGCACTTGCCAGAATGTCCATGTCCTATCTGAGGGCAGTTGGGAACCTTTCTTATCAGACCCTGTCTCTAGCCACAACAAGCCAGACTGAAGTCAGTTCATGAAAGCATTTTAAACAAGTTACAGGATTAGAGATCCCAGAAATGGTAGAAATAAAAGCAGGACTCATCCTATTTTCAGCACACAGGGGTGAATGCAGGGAGCAGACACACAAGAAAATCCATTGTTGAAGGCTGAGGTGGGGGGTCGCGGTATGAACAGACCTGCCCACACCCTCCCCCTTGAACCTGGCGACCGGCCTCAGGCAGACCCCTCCTCTGCTGCAGGTTAATTCCTTCTGTCCCCGCTGCAGCCCGGTGAATCCCTCAATTTCTTCTCCCCCGTAGGCATAGCGGTCTGATTTCCCACCTCCGTGCCTTTCACAGCCCAGCCATGGGACACTATCTCTTCAGCTTATTTTCTGCTCACAGGTCTGAGCTTTAATGTCTTAAGGAAAATGAGCCAGAAAAACGAAGATAACTTATCACTGTGGGGGAAGATTCAAGGGGACGCCCGCTGCTGCTGCTGCCTGATCCGCAGGACCCCAGTCTGCTGTTTAAGGAGTTCTTTAAGACTTAAAGGGTGTCCAAAGCAGCATTAGCAGAGATGCAGGATCTCATCCCCACCCCAGCCCTACCGAGTCCGAACCTTCATTTTCCCGACATGCCCCCTCCCCAGCCACCCAGGCGCCCTCACTTGGGGACTTTTAAAAAATACCAAAACCCAGGCTTCACTCTCAGAGAATCTGATTTTATTGATGTGGAGAATGAAGTCTGGGCATTGGTGTTTTTATTTTAATATTTTAAAAGATTTTATTTGACAGAGAGAGAATAAGCGAAAGTGAGTGTGCACAAGCAGTGGGGAGAGACAGAGGAAGAGGGAGAAGGAGGCTCACTGCTGAGCAGGGAGCCCAACGTGGGGCTCGATCCCAGGACTCCGGGATCATGACCTGAGCCGAAGGCAGACGCTTAACCGACTGAGCCACCCACACGCCCCTGGGCATTGGTGTTTTTAAAAAGTTGCCTAAATAGGTGCTTCTCAAACTTTACTGTGTGTATGATCCCTTGGGGGATCTTGTTAAGATGCAGATTCTGATTCATAGGTTTCAGGGGGCCTGAAGTTCTGCGTTTCTAACCAGCTCCCAGGTGACGCTGAGGCTGCTGGCCCACAGACTGCATTTTGAGTAGCCAGAACCCCGTGAAAGCCCCTTTCCCGCAGGACCCACTGGGGCCTTTCAGTCGCTGATCTCCCTTAGCTGCTCTGTCCTCGTGTACATGGCCTTCTGATTTTCTCACATTTCTTATCACAATAAAACTCCCTCTGATTTTCAATGCAACCATTGGTGATAAAAACTCAATGAGCTGCTTCATGAGGGAGAAAATTTCGTGTGCCTTTTTACTAAGCACTTTGGCAAAAAAGATATGATTTCTCCTTAGGACCCTTATGAATAGATTGGTAAGACATCAAAGAAAGACATTTTCTGCAGAAGCAAAGTGAGGATGGTCTGTTTACTTAGGAAACAGAACCCATTGGCCTATTTGAAGTATGCGAAGTGGGCAGCATGTACACGTATAAAAAGAAATGGAAGAATTGACAACGATAATGATAGTAGCAAGGATCATAGCTAACACGAAGCATTTATTATCAAGGTGCTGTTCTAAACACTTTATATGTTTAATCCTCAGATTATCCTATGAGATCGTGTCATTAATTATCCCCATCTCACAGGCTGGTGCATGGGGACACGGAGGTGTTAAGTACCTAGCTGTGTGAACTAGCAAGTCGCTTAGCTGAGATGAGTGAGTTCATAGTTAAGAAGTATTTAAAAGCTCTGGAATCAGCCCGAGGTTAGTGTCACCATTTAACATCTGTGAAAGTAGATCACCAAAGAAGTCTTCCAGGAAAAGGCCCCTCCCCCAGCATGTACACATTTTCACTGGTATTCGTGAACGTCGCATTGGCAAGGAAAAGTTTTGGAGACGTGTGACTCACGATTCTGACTACAGTTTGAAAATCCTGGGAGCAATGGAAAAAAAAAAATGTTTCCTCTTGCTTCAGGGAGATTTACTGGGAAGAGATGTCCTCCTTTGTGTAACCTTCATTACATTCTTATTTAAGATACTTTAGCCACTCTAGTCCATGCTGCAAAATTCTCCCAGAAGAACATTTTTTATTAAGTATTTGGATTTAATATTTGTATTTAATACTTAGTAGGTATCTAAAAAAGCACGTACCAGAAGTTGCATATAGTCTATGCGGCATTTCTGTGGTAGAAAGGGCTTTCCAGCAATGAAACCTACAAGTACATTTATAGAAGACAAGCGTTCCATTGATGATGGCCCCGCAGCTCTCCTTATAACCACTGGCCCAAACTCGAGAAGGTTGTAAGTGTGTGCACAGGTGGATTCCTCAACACTTTTTATGTGCGTGTTTTCTCAGAGGCCAGGACTGGATTTATCCATCTTTTTATCCAGCAGTACTCAGTATGTTTATTGAACCAAACCAATATCCATAGCAAAGGTGTATTGCGTGATTTCTGTGATCCAGGCACTGTGCTAAGTGCTTTTGCAGGGATTAGCTCATGAAGCCATGTGGTATGCACACACACCCGGCCCTCTGATGGCTGAGCTACCCTCTTGAACACGGCATATTAGTCTTCTTCACCTGTAGGCTTACGGAGCTGCCTTCAGGCCACGGGTCCTTCCAGTTGCCAGGCTGCATACAACTCCCATGCTCCCTATTCTCATCAGACTTCTCTCTCTTCCTGAACTGTCTAAGGGGCTTCTTTATTACACAGCTCATGAGCTGGCCAAGCAGCTACTGACATGCACTGAGCCCAGGAAATCAAGATTCCCTCTCCCCCGCCTTCTGCAATTCTGACTCCTAAATCAGATATACTTTTCCTATTCGAATTTTTGAAGAATTAGTAAGTTCCAATTGCATTCCAAGATTCTTTCTGAATCTTCATTCAGATATTTTTTTCCAACTTGAATTTTTGAAGAATTAGTACTATTGAGGTTTTACATTCAGACTCTACATTTAATTTGAAACGAGCTTAAGTGTGGTTCCCCCCTTGAACTGTCAACTAGCTTATGATCTGGGTCTTTTCTCCATTTCACGGGTGAGAACACTGAGGTGTGATAGTGTTTTGTTCAAGGTCACACAGCTTGTCCTGGGTGGAGAAGCCTGAACCCTGGGACGCCTGACTGCAACTTCATTGGCCCTGGCCCCACACTGGGGCCCACACGTTGTCACCAGGGCGTGTGGCACTTACTTGTTTTCACAGTGCTTGAGTTTCACGGAATCCTCACAGCCCTCTTGCGAGTAGCAGCTCAGGTATTATTATCTTACTTTATGGTTGACAATGTTGAGGCCCAGAAACTTGAGGACACACACACAGTACTCAGGTTGCTAAGTGGAGGTGCCAGGACTTCTGACAAATACCTGGAATTTGCAGAAATGATGGCAGAGATGGAGGAGAGAAAGGTCATTTTCTCTCTAGAGTCTTCGGACTGAGGACTTGAGATGATTTTGCAAACTTGAGCTGTGCTTTGTGCTGGTGCCAAGGGGTATTCTGAGGCTGGGGGAAAGGTGGCGAAGGAAGAGGAAGATGGTCATGTGCCACTTCTGCTACCTTCCCAGAGCTTGCTGTCCAGCCCAGGCTCTGTCCCTATCTCCACATTTTACAGATGAGAAAACTGAGGCCTGGAGAGGAGAGCTGACTTGTCTAAGTCAGGAAGTGAGGCACTGCCTCTGGGTTGGCGTGGTCTTGTCCACATGGCCCGTGAAGCCATACCCGAGGCAGGAGGGCCCTTTCCTTTTGTCCTGATCAATCCTGTACTCTGCTTCTCTCCCGAACATCTTCAACCAGCTTCTCCTCTCTTGGTGAGCTTAGAGTGGCTCCTAGGGAGCTCCACATCTTGTTTTGACTCTCCATCTGGCCCCATCCTACCCACCCATTTACCGCGTCGCTCTCCTCCCTGGGCAAACACAGGAATCGTCAGGGGGCAGCTGGTTCTGGTCAGCCCTGCCTTGCCTCTGTCCCAGTGTTGCATCTCTGTGATTTCAGGGCAAGCTGCGCACCCTCCCCACCTACCCACATCTCCTCCATCCTTTAAGACTTGGTTTGTTCAAGTCTCAACTTTCTAGGCTGGCCACCTGCCACCCATTTCCCGCTCCTTTGAATGTGGCGCTCACCTTAGCACTTAAATATGTGTGGTCTTAAGATACTCGCTATTATTTCATGTGTATTGTTCTAAACTATATTCTAATAGTGACAATAACTGGTAGCACTTTTGAACATTTTCTATATGCCAGGCTTTCTTCTAAGTGCTTTTCATTTGTTGGCTTGTTCAATTCTTATAGCAACCATATGAGATAGGGACTAATGTTACTGCCCTGTTACAGATTAGGAAACTGAGGTGCAGAGATGTTAATTACTTGCCCAAAGTAACACAGTCCCAGGGATTGTGGGCCCACACCGAATCACTACACTAAACTGCTCTTTTAAAATTCATCTTGCTTGCTTAGGGGAGATCATGACACCTTCCTTGGAGGGGTGCTTGGGAGGACGAAGTGATGTCATTCCTAGTTAGCATGGTGCCTGGCACTTGGAAGGTACTGGAATAGACAAGGTTTAGGGGTCCTTCTCCAGACATCGTGCTTCGTACTATTGTGTTGCTAAGAAAAACAGCTGTTTTTGGACAGAAAAACAAATCTCTAAATTATATATCATTTATGTTAATCAATATTGTGAGTAAAAACAGACTTAATTTCAAAGAAAAATTTTGAAAAGTTAGAGCCATCTGCTGCAATCAACATTCCAGGTCCAGTGCACTTGAAACACGTAATAGTTTTAAAAAGTGACCCATCTCCTAATTTGTATTGGGAAATAAAGCATAAGACTCCTGCTAGAGAGGCAGTGTGAAGATTCATGAAGGTACAGCGACCCATAAATGTCATCTTATTTTAGGTAATGTAGCTAAAAAACTTCTTAGCACAATTATATAGGATAATGACTGTAATAGATATGTTTGGGATACCTATTCTACCCACAGCCTCCTTTTCTGGAAACTACTTCCCCCTCACCAATAGCTTCGTTGCAGGAGGATAGGGGACCCTGGGGGCCATGTTTCCACCATGTACCCTTCCCTCCTTTAATGGAATCTGTGGTGAATACTTGACCAAAGTCCAGCCAATCCACTAGCTGCCCAGCACCCAATTCTCTCTTTTGAGAATTTGACATAGGAGACAGAAAGCAAAGTAGTCCTGAAAGGTCTAGTAGAGTTAGGCTTGTGGATGTATTGCAGAGGAATCCCTCAAAGACAAATGGAGAAGAGAAAGAGCTCAGAGAGAGAATATAGGTCCTAAGAGGGAACTGAGGTCTGTTTCCAGTGCAGGAATTTCTCTGTATCCTACAACACAGTTTTTTTAGCTTGAGTGAATTTCTGTTCCTTGAAACCCACTGATTCCTGAGAGAGTGGTTTTAATCATATGATTCTCTCTGGTTGTGGGAGTATATATCAGGTTATATTCGGCATGTTAATGGATATAAATGGAATAATATTTATTTTTTTATTTATTTTTAAAGATTTTATTTATTTATTTGAGAGAGAGAATGAGACAGAGAGAGAGAGCATGAGATGGGGGAGGATGAGGGAGAAGCAGACTCCCTGCTGAGCAGGGAGCCCGATGCGGGACTTGATCCCGGGACTCCAGGATCATGACCTGAGCCGAAGGCAGTCGCTTAACCAACTGAGCCACCCAGGTGCCCCTGGAATAATATTTATTGTAAGGTAGCAAAGGTGATGTGAGGTCTCCAGAGTAGAATCCCCAATTCTTGTTCAGGAAATATTTGAGTACCTGTCACATGCCAGAAGGAATCGTATGGCTGGACATATCAGCACTACCTCCAGTCAGCACTGCATTAGCCTTCGCTCCATAAATCCTGGTGAATAGTTGTGATTACCCAGCTTCTGGAGGACCCATATTACTTGCTTCTCCATCTTCCTGCTCTGTACCGAGTTCACTCCTCCTAGGCGCTTCTGCCACTGGATAGAGGAAAGAATAGAAGAGATGTAGGGAAAAAGTTTAAAACCAGCCAGTCTTGCTTCATACTTTGAGTTCTAGTTTGAAGTTTGGTGGAGGACAAGGCTTATAAACTGACCAAGCGGATGTTTAATTAAGAAGTCTTTGCCTTTGATTCTTCACCCACATCACCATTAGATTCCCTAGATTCCCCATTCTGTAGGGGCAGCAGAATGTTGTGGGAAGAATTCTGGCCTGAGGACTGTGTCCTTTCCAACCTGGCTTTGCTAGTTGGGATTCTTGGGCCAAGGGCTATTTCCATCTCCAGACCTCTGTTTCTGCATTTGTAAAAAGTGTTAATAATACCAGTTTGTATAGTTCAGAAGATGGTTGTAGGCTCAAATGAGAAAATGGATGGAAAGAGATTTCCAAGCCATAAGGAATAAAGAATGTGCATAGGATCATTTGCAAGCCCTCGGGATTCCAGACTTCTGGTCAACCTTCCCCAATCCCGGACCCTTCCATGTCCTTCCTTCCAACCCACTGACTTCCTTAGGTTTCTTTCTTTCTTAGCTCTTCTATAGCTCTCTCTTGGTAGTGGTGGTGGTAGTGGGTGGGGGGACACAAAGATGCTGCCAGTGGGGGCTACAGAACACAGAAACCAGCCTTCACTTGGGAATACTTAGTAAAGTGTTTCTCTCTGTTGAGGATTCTTGAGGTAAATCTTTGTTGATTTGAATAAAAGTTATTGAGCTTCCTTCCCCCCACAGTCTTGTTCAGAAAAAGGGTGAGAAATTGGAACCATCAGAAGGCTGGAAGTTGCCATGTGAGCTCCATCCCTCTGGTACTTGCCCACCAAGACCCCACCTCTCAGGGATTCTGCCTTAGTTGGTCTGAGATATGACTGGGACGTCTGTTCTTTCAGAAAGTTCCAGGAGATAATACAGGATGTGCATCCAGTATTGGGAATTTACTTATCTAAACCTTCAACTTACAATGAGTTGGGGGCTCTGATTTCTCTCAAACTACTGTCCTTCATTAAAATTCTTGTTGGCACCCCCCCTTGGAGATTTCGTCAACACCTGAATCTCAAGTACTTAATAACGAAAAAATGTTCCGGTCCAACCAGCTTTAACTCTTAATATTCTTACAATTATTATCTTCACTACCTTCCTAGAAACCTCAGGCATCTTTAATATCCTCCTTATCCTCAAGGTGAGCTCCGGAATTGAGAGGAAATTTCTTTTGTTATATTTCTTGCTTCCATCCATTTGTTTCTGCTTCCAAAACCCTCATGCTCGCGCATGTCTTATTAGCTTGCATCTAACCTAGTCCATTGGCTTGCAAACTAGTCTCCAGCTCTATTATCTCCTTTGCTTTTTATTCCACCCGAAACCTGAGGCCAGATGGAGGCTGCGTTCTCAACTCCTCAGCCTAGCCTTGAAAAACTTTTCGTGTGTTGGTTTTGCTCTACTTTTGTTCTGCTGGCTTGGTTGTACTGGACGTCTCCTTTCTGAACACATTTGTATTATACAGTCCCACTCCAGGTTTTGTCCTTGATTTTTCACCCTCTTTTCTGTCTATTGAATCTCCCTTGTCTTTCAAAGTCCAGCCTGAATGTGGCTAGCTCCACTAAGCCTTTTGGGATCTGCTCCTGCCAAAGGGATTTCTCTCAGAATTCCTGTTGCACTTTATTTACGCTCAACTTTGGGCACTTAGCAGGTACTGAGATCCACATGGAGACTTTGATCTCCGTGGGGACCAAGACCTTGTTCTATACATCTCCATGCCTCCCTGCGGATGATACCCAGCAGAGCCTTCTTTACCATGGCAGGTGTATAGTAAATATTGGTTGCATGAATGAACGTAGGGTGGAAATACAATTAAGTGACTTTTGCAAGATCATACAGCTTGTTTGATAGGCCAAGCTGAAAGAGAATCCATATCTCTGACATCTGCACTCTATACTATCTCAAGAAGCCCATTGTCCTTAAAGATAATTCACAATGGTCCACTTTTCAAAAATTAATTGCCTCACGAAGAACATGTGTTTGCTAATTTAGAAAGGTCAAAAAAAGTTGAATACTTTGGGAGAGGAAAAAACAATCTCAGGAGTAGCTTAACCCAAACGGCCAGAAAACCAAATATTAAGGTTTGTGGAGAGTTAACGTTTTCCTGTCATTCCGGGGAGGGTCTGGGAGATCTGGAGGGGGTGCAGAGGAAGGGACAAGAAAAAGCTACTTCCAGATTAAGCATCCCAAACTTTCATCCATTCTATGGGGTGGCTGTGTGATTGCTGCATGTTTTTGACAATGCATGATAGATTTGGTGCAGCCTGGTTTAGCAAGGGTTAGGGCAGTTTCTTCCCCATTATCACCTCATTACACTTCTGAATGCTGAAGCTTTGCTAGCAGACTGTATTAGGTTTAATCTCTCCTGAATTCCACACATTTCATTTAAGCTGCACAGTTAATTGCCTAAAGGGTAATTGAAAATGCAGCATGAAATGTGTGGTGAGTGAAGGCTATTATACAGACCTTAAGTTCTACATTTCTGATTAACTCTGTGAGCTTAGCACCCATTAATGGCATTCCCTTTGATTACCAGCATTTGGTTCAGGCCAGTGAGTTAGCTCTAAGCATGTTCTTTTTAGAATCTTAACTGCCACCTTGATCCCTCTTGCTTGCTCTCTCTTACACACACACACACACACACACACACACACACACAAGCTCCTCTTCTCTATTCTTGGGATAGTGGGTTTCTCAAATGATTCACTATCTTAAGAAATTGACTCTTTTGAAATGAAGCATAGAAAAACAATTACTTGGTGCTGATGGGTGGAAAGTGCAGGGATATGTTCATCTGACACTCCTGGCTTCCCATCAGGTTCCTGCCCTGCTGCCCACGGAGATGCCTCATGTGTTATGGGGAAGCCTGTGGCCCCTACCCTGTTTCTTCAGCTCTGTGATGATGGGGCATGAGGGTTCTGGTGGGTGCTCCCTATCTCACATGTTAGTATCTAACCACCAAGCAGGGTAAACTTTGAGCTACCTTCTTTACCCTGATCTAAGTGGGAAAATAAATTCTTGTCACCTCTACCTTCTTAGGAGAAAGTTCTTGCATCTTTGAGGTATGGCTCCCAAGGTGACCCTGGAACCAAAGAGCTGTGTCTGCCTTTCTGCAGAGATGGTCTGTGAGTCCCTGCTGGGGGACTGAGGGGTGTGAATAAACTCACAGGAGATGGTTGATGAATGATTGAACCATCTGCCTATTCCTAACTGATTTGCATCAGATCGTGTAATATTGGATGCTTCTGAAGATGATAGATGAAGTGTGTGATGTGTTGGTGGTAAAGTAGAAATAGCTTTGGTATGAAGGTCAGGGGCCTGAATTTTGGCCCGAGCTCTGTCACTCTGCGTGCCTAGCCTTGTGGCAAGTTGCTCACTGTCTCTGGGCCTTGCTTTCCCATCTTCAAGATGTTCTCTTGGGGCCCTTCCAGCTGTGGAGACCAATGTCTAAGAAGGCTCTGCTGCATTGTCTCCAGTGCTCAGAAACCACATGGAGATAAAGCAACATGGCATAGACTTCCAAGGCCAAGAGACAAAGCCACGGAGCAAATACTCACAGAGCCCAGTTAGGTCTCAGTACTACTGCATGGCCAGCATCAGCTCAACTGGACTTCATTAATCTATTGCCGAATTTAGTCTAATCCTATCTGTTCTTTGCTAACTGACCTCATTCAGGATTGGTCATTGTAGATTTATAGATTTTTCCCTCTTCTTCTGTGGGCTGAAGTATGTACAGTGATTGAAGTCGGCTTGGTTGTGATTGGGAGCGAAACACCAAATTAATAGCTCTCTCCAACAAAGATAAACTTAATGAAGATAATAGATAAAATGTCTAATTAAGCAGGCACATCATTGTCTACTTTGAGTCTAAATAAATTCACCTCTTAACTTGGAGGAGCTAAGAGGTTAATTAGAAAACAGGGGTGTGACTACATCTGCATGCTCACTGATAAATGCAGTGTCTGGGCTTGAGGAGGTGGGGGTGGGGTGGGGAGTGGGGGTGGGGGATGGGAGGTGGGGGGGGTAGTTCCATCCAGTGTCATTTCCATCCTGTGTAGTGCTTTCAAAGGACGCAGGCCTGGCGTGGTTCAAGCTGTGTCTCTCCGCTGCCCCCCGCAACACACACACACGCACACATGGAGTAAGCATTTGTTTCCTACGACTGAAGATAACCCACAAACACAGGACTGAAGGGAGCAACAGGGAGCATGGAGGGATCTTTGTCCCCGTCTGTAGGTGATAATGATGACGGTGTGTGATGTGGGTTCTGCCACATTTTGTGTTATTTTGGGGGAAGGAAAAACTCACCCCTAATATTTCTTTTCCTTCCACCTCCAGGCAACTAATATTTATTTAGCTCTTTCTTGGGGGACTACATTAAAACATTTTTTTAATTGTGGTAAAATCTATATAAGCATAACATTTGCCATTTTAACCATTTTAAGTGTACAGTTCAGTGGCATTAAGTGCATTCACGCTGTTTTGCCTCCCTTGCCACCATCCATCCGCAGAACTCTTTTCCTCCTGTGAAACTGAAACTGGGTCCCCAGCCAGCACTGACTCCCTAGTCCCTTCTCTCTGCAGCCCCTGGTGACCGCCATTTTACTTTCTGTCTCTATGAATTTGACCACTCATACTTTCTTTCTTCCTTCCTCCCTCCCTCCCCCTTTCTCTTTTTTTCCTTCCTTCCTTCCTTCCTTCCTTCCTTCCTTCCTTCCTTCCTCTTCCCCTTCCTCTTCCTCTTCTTCTCCCCACCCCTCTTTCTTTCCAAATAATAGTCGTCCTAATGGACTTGATGTGGTATCTCATTGTGGATTTGATTTGCATTTCCCTAGTGATTAGTGATGTTGAACATCTTTTCATGTATTTGTGGTCTACGTTTTGCTAGGTTTGGAATTATAGTTTACAATATAGCTAGGAAGAGGCCCCATGAACAAACACCAAAACATCTTTGTGCAAAAGAAAGGATTCGATTGCAACTTTGCACAATAGGAGTATTAAGAAGAGACAGGAAAGACAGTGTGGGCGAGCATATTCAAGCTGTGAAGAAAAATCAGAGATCTCAGGAGGTGAGGGGACTGGGGCCCATGGCTAGTTAGGGGAGGTCTCCTGTCTCTCAGGCACTCCCACCACTGGTGTTTTCTGACTTTAGTGTGCGTAAGACTCATGAGGGGCATTCCAGGTTTCTACCTTCCAGTGATTCTGATTAAGTAGGTCTGAAGTGGGCCTGGGATAATCTTTATAGTCAAATGCCCCTGGTGATTCTGATGCAGATGGCCAGGGGGCCTTGCATATGTCCAACCTCCTTCTTGAATTCAGATGGGGACATGGTGAGTTTCATGGGCCAGCAAATGTACTAATTTCTTACTGCTGCTTTCACAAATTACTACAAATTTAGTGGCTTAAAACAACACGAAATTATTATCTTTTAGTTGTAAAAATCAGAAGCCCAAAATGGGTTTCACTGGGCTAAAATCAAGGTGGAAGCAGGAACACATGAACTGTGTTCCTTTTAGAGACTTTAGGGGACAATGTTTCTTTGCCTTTTTCAGCTTCTACCAGCCAGCCCCATTTCATGGCTTGTGGCCCCTTCCTCCACATCTTCAGAGCCAGCAGCATAGCATTTTCAAATCTCTCTCTGATTCTGACTTCTCTTCTTTTCTCCTTGTCTATTTTAAAGGACCCCTGTGATTATGTTGGGCTCACTCGGATACTCCAAGATAATCTCCTTATCTTAAGGTCATCTGAAAAGCAACCTTAATTCCCCTTTACTGTGTAACATAACATATTCACAGTTTCTGGGGATTAGGATGCGGACATCTTTTGGGTCTATTATTGTGTCTATCACAGCAAAAAAAAAAAAAAAAAAAGCACTTAGCTAGTAAGAGCTCAAGAAAGAGATGAAGAAGAGGAGGCAACTTGCTTTAATTCCTCCCTCTTCTGGGTACCGACACTCTCTTTTGACTCCCATTGATAACCAGTCATTATGTCTTCATTTCCAGAGGAGGAGGCCTAATGGCAGAGATTTTTGGCATGGAAATCTGATAGTTTCTGAGTTTGTGGCACCAGTTGAAAACCTGTATCTCCTCCTTTATCCCCCCCCCCCAAAACACATCTATATACCCTCATGCCCACACATATGCCAAATATGAGTGAATCATGGGGGATACATCCAGGCCATGTGACTTCTGATTTATTTAATTGAATCCAATTTGTCAAATGTTTATTAAGTATTTTAGGAAGAAGCAATGTGCTCTAGGGAATAAAAAGAAAAAAAAATTAGAGATAATCCTTGACCTGGAAATGTGTGGGAAGACAAGTTTTACTGACAAGAAAGAATCAGAGAACAAAATTGGTCAATGGATAAGCAACTGCTAAGTCAATATAATCAAGTTCCAATATAATCACTTAGAATAATGTACTGGATGTTGGGGAGAGGCAGAGCTCGATGGTTTCAGATAAGATGGTTACAGAAAGCTTCCTGTGAGTCAGGAAGGATGAATCAGATGAGAGGAGGGCTGAGAATATCAGGGGGAAAAGGAGGAATACAGGCATCAAATGATCATGTTGTGTGGACTCCATTCTACTGCCATCCCAGAAATGGAGAGAACCCCACATCAATTTACTAGCTTTGTTGGGTGACCATCTTGACTATGAATCCCAAGGAACATTCTGTGGTCACCAGGATCCCTTCAACTCTGATGGAAAGGCACATATGTAGACCTTGCAATTAAAGAGATGAATTTCCACCTTAGGATTGGCCTCATCTTCATTCAGATACCTCCCCTACCCCCTTTTTATGTTTTTCCATTCATGAATTGAATTTCTGAACTCCTTTTTCTAGGTATGTCAGATATCTCTCCTGTGAAAAGCATATGAAAACTTTTGCGAAATTCTTTCTCCTGGTGATTAGGGGTAGAGTTGATCTCCTTTTAGGGACCATCTGCTACACTCAGCTCTAGAAACAAAAAAAGGAAGAAAGATGTGGATAGCTTACTATAGAAAAACCATTTTGTTACAGAATTAATAGCGTTGCTGATGCTCAGGTGATCTCATGATCTCCTAGCTTGTCTTTAAAACACAGTGTGTATTAATACTTCTCCACCTCAGTAGGAAATTATCTAATCAAAATTCATAGGTACAAACCCTGCAGGATGCTCCCTGTTGTGGTTTGTGAGAGAAGGCACAGAACAAGAGATGGAAATAGTCTCTTAAGATTAGAAAGGTCTTTGCTTTCATTTATGGCCCAAAATGCCTTTTTTTTTTTTTTGGAGGTGGCAACTTTGCTTGTAAGATTTGTTTGTTTTATAGATAAGGGCTTCTCTTTATAGGTAGTGGGGCAAATTGATTTTGGTACCCACTCGTACCAGTTCAATGTGTTGTTGATTGACCTACTATATACTAGCTTAGCAGCTAAAATGTTGGGTCCTGGTAGTGGGTACAAAACTTGTCTGACTACTCTTCCCTTTGTCTTTGCTTTTCTTTCCTTTTAAAATGTTTTCTTTCTAAAGACAGTCCAAGGTTAACAATGGATAATTTGCCGCTGTTTTCCCAGAGCGGCTCTTTCCGAAGGCTGTTTTCTTGTGCTATATGGAGGAGGCTTGATAATGATACAGCTTTATCTTTGAAAGCAAACGTCCTTTCTATCAATGGGCGTCCAGAACCCTTTCCAGGGTTAATTAATGCAACTACAAAGTGAAAATAAAAAATGACAGTGGAGAGGAAGGGAAGAGCAGAGCTGTAAGCAAAGGAGAAAGATGACACCTCTTATATTCTAAAGGCATGCTTGGCAAAGTTAGTCATCCTAGCGGTAGTACAGACTGTGTCGGGGCCAATTTAAACACCTATTAAAAAGGCCAAAGAAGGGCGCCTGGGTGGCTCAGATGGTTAAGCGTCTGCCTTCAGCTCAGGTCATGATCCCAGGGTCCTGGGATTGAGTCCCGCATCGGGCTCTCTGCTCCTTGGGAGCCTGCTTCTCCCTCTGCCTCTCTCTCTCTCTGTCTCTCATGAATAAATAAATAAAATCTTAAAAAAAAAAAAAGGCCAAAGAAGGTACATCCAGGTACCATTGTGTGTGGGTCTCTTCTGGTGTTATATTCGGGCAGTAATGATGGTGGTCATATGGCAGCTAACGACATAGAATATAGTCCATGCACCAGGCACTGTGTTAAATGTTCTACATTGGGGTTTCTCCACCTTGGCATGATTGATGTTTGGGACTGGATACTTCTTTGTTCTGGGAGGCTGTCCTGTGCATTTTAGGATGTTCCTTAGCATGCCTGGCCTCTACACACTGGATGCTGGTAGCATCCCACCCACCCCCCAATGTGTAGCAATAAAATAACATCTCCAGACATTGCCAAATGTCCACTGGGTGACAGAGCCACTAATCTGCATGGATCCTGTCATTAGATCCTCCCAACACAGTGTCAAAGACATTATTATTATTTCCATTTGACCACGGAGGAACCCGAGATAGGGGAGGTTAGATGACTTGCCCAAGGTCAGAGCATGTGCGATTTTAGGCAGTGAGAGTCTTAACTGTAAAGTCGAGTGGTCTATTATGGCAAATTTGTGTGTTTTTCTTGTGAGTCAATAGTCATTCTTGGCAGTGATGTGCTGTTATCTTACCTACACAAATCCTCATCACATACAATCATTTGTCTTACCTTTCCTCTCCATAAACACTACTACCTGAGGCATGAGATGTTCTCAAATGTTGCCTGATTCGTACTGTCTAAAAGAGAAGATATCTTTTTTTTTGGAATTTGGATTTATCTTTTACTTATTTATTTTTTTATTATTAAGTATAGAGTTTTAATTAACGATTCATTAGTTGCGTAAAAGAGAATATTTCAAACATATCAAGGCATAGAAAGAATAATATGACAAATGCCTGAATCCACACCATCAGGTTTAACTTAATATTTTGTCCTGTTTGCTTCAGATTTATTTTTTTAATTAAAAAAGAAAGTATTATGATGTCTTCCACTTTCTGTTCCACTCTCCTCCTGCTCAGAGGTAAGCACTATCCTGATTTTGGTGTTTATCATGCCCAAATACTTTCATATCCTATTTTGAACTTGTGTCCCCAAACAATATATGGTAGTTTCTCATGTTTGTAAATGCAATTTGAATGTTATTACAGTGAAATGATATTTTTCCTCTGTGTATTTTGCTTTAACATTTAAAAAAATCTTTTTATTTTGGAATAAGTTTAGGTTTACAGCAAGTTTGAAGATATTACAGAGAATTCTTACATACCCCTTTCCCAGTTTCTCCTATTGTTACCAACTTACATTGCCATGGTACATTTGTTAAAGCTAAGAAACCAATATCATTATACTACTACTAACTGGTCTACAGATTTTATTCAGATTTCACTAGTTTTTATCTCCCTATTCTCTTTTGAGATAAAGATCATTGCATTTAACATCATATTTTTTTTTGTAAATAACATTCTTTATTGAGATATAATTGACACACCATACAACTCACCATTTTAATCAGTGGTTTTTAGTATACCCACAATCAATTTTAGAACATTTTCATCATGATAAAAAGAAACCCTGTTCCTGAGGAGGAGCAAGATGGTGGAGGAGTAGGAGACCTGGATTTCATCTGGAATTCGGCTGGATAGGGATCAAACCATTCTGAACACCTACGAACTCAACAGGAGAGAGAAGAAAAGAATAGCAACAACTCTCTGGACAGAAAAGCGACCACTTTCTGGCAGGTAGGACGTGCGGAGAAGTGAATCCGAGGCGATATTTGGGAGGATAGACGGCGGGGGAGGGGCCTCCATCCGCCGCTTCTGGCAAGTGATAGAGCTGTGGAGCACAAAATTGGAACTTTTAGAAGTTGGCTCCGCTGAGGGACGTATCTCCGGTGGCTAAGCGGGGGGTGGAAACCTCACGGGACAGTGTGGTCTCAGGACCCTCGGGGTCACAGAAAGACCGGGGGTGCCTGAGTGCGGCAGAGCTCCCAGGTATCGGAGCGGGGAAGCCGGCTGCAGAGGCGGAGCCCAGGCGCAGGCTCTCAGCTCGGGGTTGCCATAAACCGTGATCCGCGGCACAGTCGGGCCACTGCTCCTCCAGCAGGGACCCAACAAGCGGCAGATCCAGGGAGACTCCCCTTTCTGCCCCAGGAGGAGTGGTGTGGGAGCGCACCACAGGGATCTGCTGGGTTTGGAGACTCCACATGGGGTCGGGTGCCAGAGATAGAAACGCTCGGTCA
>NC_138381.1:21196958-21253083 GCF_054177405.1 Leptonychotes weddellii | reverse complement strand
AACACCATTGGAATTTTGATAGGGATTGCACTGAATCCCTAGATTGCTTTGGGTAGTATGAACATTTTAATGATATTGATTTTTCCAACCCATGAGCATAGAAAAATCTTTCCATTTATTTGTGTCTTCTCTAATTTCTTTTATTAATGTCTTATAGATTTCTATATACAGGTTTTACCCTTCCTTGGCTAAATTTATTCCTAGTTATTTTATTGTTTTTGATGCAATCGTAAATGGGATACAGAGAGGTTTGTGGTTGCCAGAAGTGAGGGGTTGGGGTCTGGAGAAATGGGTGAAGAGGGTCAAAAGGTTAAAAAAAAAAAGAGGTGTGGGGAGAAAGCCTCTCTTACATGTCTGGGGTCTGGGTGCTGATTGTCAGCTGGAAAATTCCTCTACAAAGCTCAGTTTCTCTCCCTCTCTCTCTCTCTCGTCTCATCCCCAGGCCTCTCCATGTGATCCTTATCTCCAGCAGGATAGCTTGGACTTCCTTATAGCATGGCTGCTGGTTTCCCCGAATGCAGAGGGAGAAGCCATCAGAACAAGGCCTTAGCCAGGAACTGGCCCCGTGTAAGTTTGATCACTGTTGATTGTTTAGAGTAAGTCATGGGGTCAGCCCAGTTTCAAGAGAAAGGGAAATAGTTCCCACTTCTTAATGGGAGGAACAACAAATTAATTGGCAGCCATCTTTAATCTATCACATCTCCTTTTATCAGATGCCTGCCCCTCAGGCTGATGCTCCAAGTCAAGCAAATGAACCTCTTTCACACAAAGTCAGTGCCCCTCGTTTGGCCACTTCCACACTGGGCCTTGGGGTGGGTGAGTCTGAGTACATGAGCCATTTAAGAGCCTTTACTCAGATTGTTATAGTCTTATGGATCTTGTGGACATGAGCGCTATTGCATTTCAAAGCTAGCTGTTTTGGGGGCTCATCTCCCAGGTGCAAGTCTTAAAAATTGGGTGTGCACAATGTGGGGTTCAAATCCTTCACTCCTCAAGGAGAAGTTCTGGGTTTTGTGTTCCCTCCTGACTGTGGGTCACTGCACTGGGGGAGAAGTTTATGGGAAGACGGTCTCTCCTGTCTGCTTGGATATGGACCTTCTCTCATTCTTCTGTTGCATAGGAGTTGCTCAGCCAGTTTTTAGGTATTTTTTTCCAGAGGAAGTTGTTTCATATGCAGCTGTAGATTCAGTGTGTTCATGGGAGGAGGTGAGTTCAGGATCCTAATCTATCACTATCTCGAACTGGAATATCTCTTTTTAAATAGTTACTGATTGTCAGCCAAAGGGAGAAATACATGAATGTTTATCTTGTAAGTTGTGAGGCGTAAGCAAGATGGGTGCAAAATACAGCATCTGGGGCAGGTCAATAAATAGCTTTCTTTTTCCTGATTTGAGGATCCACTGTCATGGGGAGACTATTGCCAGCAATCTATAATTCAGGGGCAGAGTATCTTTCTGTCAATTGTGCTTTAGTTATCCCCAGCTGGGGATTAAGTGAGCTGCGACATATAAACTACTTAGAACAGTGTCTAGGACATGGTAATCATTCAATAAATGTAAGCTTATTAGTATTATTGCTGTTATTATTGAAGGGCAATGATTCCTAAAAACAAAACAAAACACCACTCCAAGATTATATGCAACCCACCTTCCTGGTTATGAACATTCTTCCTTGCATTTTAGTTACTCTTTACCTTTGTGTAATACAATTTTAGAAATGTTCACAATCTTAGAGATCATTTAGACCCATTTCTTCATTTCACAGAAAGAGATTTTTTTAAATTTAATTAAAAAATTTTTTTTCAAAGATTTTATTTATTTATTTGAGAGAGAGAGCACGGGCACGAGTAGGGGGAGGGGCAGAGGGCAAGGGCGAAGCAGACTCCCCGCTCAGCGGGGAGCCTGGCATGGGACTTGATCCCAAGACCCTGGGATCATAATCTGAGCCAAAGGCAGATGCTTAACCAACTGAGCCACTGAGGTGCCCTCATAGAAAGAGATTTAAAGTCAAGCCTGGGGAACTGACTTTGTGTCACACAGCTAGTTAGAGAATTAGTGCCAGATCACAAGACTTCAAGCTTCTAACCAGGAACTCTCTTTACTGCACTCTTGAGTGTAGAATGTTCCAACTCATTTGCTGTAAAAATAAGAGCTGGGGATACAAAGCTTTATTTTATAGGCATAACACATTTACATAAACAGTTTGGTTTTATATATCAGCCATGTCTTTTGGAGGAAAAAGGGAAAAAGTGGAAAGATGAAGGACATAGAAAACTGGCTAAAGGACAAACCATTAGAGATGAAGATACATACAGAAGGAAAGAAAGAGGGTTAAAAGATGCAAGATGATTTAGTGATAGCTTTTATTGGTAATAAGTGCTCAGATGCTGTTGGGCAGAATTTGTTCTGTCTGTCCAACATTCCTTTCCCCCTTGTCTGGCAGCAGCAGCCCTGTTACCTTTTTCCAAAATACCCCTCCCCAATTCTAGCCTGGTGGCTGTGATGATTCTGACAATCACATCACCTTACTTTCATGGCTACGAGGATTGCTCCATAATGGGGTGGACACTTGAACCCCAGTCAAAGACCTTCCCTAGGGTTGATATATATACTCTAGAGCAGTGAAAGGAAGGTGTCTTGAGCAAGGTTGGTTTGCTTTCTACCATTTTTAGTGAAATCTGGAATAGACAGAATAACCATGTCCAACTTCCTTAGAAGATATCTCAGCCATGTCCTCCATCTTCATATATCCTGCCATTCCTTTACTCATTTCTCATTTATTAAATATTTAATAATGCCCTCATAGCATTTGCTATGCCCTCAGCACCATAATACAGTCATAGTTCTTTCACCCATGGACCCTACAGTCTGATGTGTGAGATAGACAATAAAAAAGTAAACAAGTTGAGTTGTAGTAAGAGCCTTGTTATAGAATAAATAACGGCCCCAGAGATGTCCACATCCTAATCCCCAGAACCTGTGAATATGTTACCTTACATGACAAAAGGGACTTTGCAAATGTGGTTAGAGAAGGCTCTTGATATGGGGAGATTTTCCTGGATTATCTGGGAAGGCCCAATGTCATCATGAGGGTCTTTATAAGAGGGAGGCAGGAGGGTCGGAGTCAGGGAAGGTGATGTGAAGGTGGGCACAGAGATAGATTAGAGGACGCTGTGCTGCTGGCTTTGAAGCTGAAAGGGGCTGTGAGCCAAGGAATGCAGGCCCCCTCTAAGACCTGGAACCGGGAAGGACACAGATCCTCCTCTGAAGCCTCCACAAGGAATGCAGCTTTGCTGACACCTTGACTGTAGGACTCCTGACCGTCAGAACTGCAGGAGGATATGTTTGTATTGTTTAATCACTAAGTCTCTGCTATTTTGTTGCAGCAGCAATAGGAAACTAATACAAACCTCAAACGCAAAGAGCGAGTTGTATAGAAGAATCATGTGAGGAACCTTATTAAGATTGGGGGGTTAGTGAAGACCTTTCTGGAAACTAATATTTTGGCTAAAAACTTCATCAAAGAGAAGGAGCCAAGCTTCAAAAAAGGTAGGGTGTTGAGAATTGCATCCAGAGAAACAGTGCTAGAGAAGACTTCACAAGTGGCAGTTCTGTCTGTTACAGCAACTGAAGACAGGTGGGGCAGGATAACTAGAGGAGGGGCATCAGATGATGCTGATTAATGGACTCCAGAGCCTGCTGCTCAGAGTTTCATTCTTCCCTTCTCCTCAACTTCCCAAGTCCTTTCCCCATCTTCCCATCCAGCTCTAACTGTGTCGTTGCCCCAGGCCTTCCATCACCTTAGCAGCTTTCTGCATCTCCCTCTACCTCCCAAACTCTGCTCCCTTCCTTGAACTGGGGTCCCTGGACCTCTGGAGACCTCCAGATTTATCTTTGGGTAGGTATCCTCAGATTTCACAAAAATGTTTCTTCTTTCTTTCTTTCTATTTTATTTTTTAAAGTAATCTCTACACTCAATGTGGGGCTCAAACCCATGGTCCTGAGATCAAGAGTCACACACTTTTCTGCCTGAGCTAGCCAGGGGGCCCCAAAATGTTTTAATTTCAATAATAAGTTTTAAAATGGCATATGCTTAGGCCATCATCTGGGTGCATCTGTTTGTGTTTCATTTTAAGATTTTGGTGCCTCAGGTGCCATTTGAAGGCCAAATGAGGTCCAGGCAGGGCACATAAGCATTGGTTTTGAAGGAGGTTGCCCAGAAAAGAGTAGAAGGAAATGAAATGATTAGAGGGCACGTAGCTGAGCTTGAACAGCAGCGGGTAGCACCATGCTGGCCTTGTGAGCAGATCTGTTCGGTGGATTCATTCTTTCTATGCACTTACCTGTAATACTTCACTACCACTAAGTGGATTTGAAAACAGACCAATGGAGGGGCACCTGGGTGGCACAGTTGGTTAAGTGTCTGCCTTCGGCTTAGGTCATGATCCCAGGGTCCTGGGATCGAGCCCTGCATCAGGCTCCACACCCAGCACGGAGTCTGCTTGAGATTCTCTCTCTTTCCCTTTCCTTCTGCCCCTCCTGCTTGTGCTCTCTCTCTCTCTCTCTCTAAAATAAATAGCTAAAATATTTTTAAAAAAGAAAATATACCAATGGAGATCTTTCCCCCATTTTTTTTGTTAAATTGATTTACTAATTTTATTATTTTTTGCACAAAGTCAATCACCTCAGAGATTCATTTTGCAACTCTATCATTATTAGCTTCACGTTTTTGCTAGCTGAGCTGAAGAGCCCCAATTTCACAATGGCACTGTTTTAAACACCTTGCCTAATAGTGAATTCCTGTTCCACCCCGTGTCACTTCCTCCCTCCCTAAGGCCCCATGTGTTGGTCTCTCTCAGGACTCTGCACAAACCCCACCTCCTCCTAGAAGCCCACCTTGACTTCTCTGGCCTGTCTTGAGCACCTTCTTCTTTGAGCTCTGGTGCTCTCTGACTAATCTTCCCTTCAGTACTCATCAAGTCATTTGTTTTCATTGCAGGGTTCCACAAGGGTTTACTGATCACCAATCTGCTCTCTTCCTCTCCCTCCCCATGCTGGCCCCTGTTGCTGGCCAGGGTCCCTCCATCCCACTGGGGTGCAAGGCTTGAAATGATGGAACCAGAGCTGTGCAAGTGGAAACACATTAATTGCCCAGGAAGCGTCTTACGGTTTTCATTTTCAAAAATCTCTCTTGGTGCAAAAGTGTCCCACAACCTCCTCTGGTCACCAGTCGTACTGATTTGTGTTCACCCTTTCAGACTGCCAGATCCTACTGGAGCTAATAGAGTTGGTTCACAAGCATATTTGTCAGAAACAAGAGCTTCTCAAAGCACGATCTTGCTTTTCTGTAAGTAACGTCCTCCTTCACCCCCCTGGGCGTTTCCCTGAAGACTTCCCACAGGCTTTAGGGTCATCACCCCAGCAACCCAGAAACTTCAAACTGTCCTTTGGCTCCTCTTTGGGAGACTAGCCATGAGCTCTGATGATGCTGAATGGAAGATTCTTTCTCCGGAGCAGGCAGTTTTGGACGTCTGTGCCAAAAGCTCCCCTCAGGTTATTTTCAGTGATATTTGGAAGCTGTCATGATCTGAGCCCTTTGTGAAACCGCACTCAGAAATGGTTGATTATGGTACAAATCTCATCCGTCACTTTTAGCCTAAAATCCATAGCTCTCCGTGGCTGTAAGATTTGGTTCAGTTTTCTTTTGAATTTTTAGAAAATTATTCAATCTTGAGATCATTGTAGATGTACATGCAGTTTTAAAAAACAACATGAGAGCCCCTGTAACGTTTACCAAATTTTCCCCAACCGTAACTCTTGCAAAATTAGAGTACAGTATCCCCCATCCAATATTGACATCCTGCAGAAGGGGTGAGGTGCCCCTGGCAGAAGAAGGTGGGTGCTCCTCCTGGCCCCCACGTGGTCTCCACTGACACCACACCCTGATGGGCAATGTGGTCCCAGTCTCTCCGACAGCTCCCTGTGTCGGATTTGAGGTGTCTCATTATAGCCTGACCGAGGTGGAATCTGGCCTCCTTACTCAGCCTTTGCTGGCGTAGGTGGCCCTGGGCCACGGTGTTTTCTGTGGTGTTTGGCTCTAGCAGAGTAGTTGTGACCTAAAAGCTGTCTTTCTAGGCTGCCCCTTTCCTGTCCCTTTGGCTAAGGAGCATGCGTTTGCCAAGGCTCTTATTATCTGCACCCCATGGCATTTCTGGGTTGCCAGGTACATCAGCCTCAAGTCTGGGGTATGTGAGGCTGAAAGAAACAACAACAAAAAAAATCCAGTGAACTCATCACTGGGTCATTCCTTGGGGCCCGAGGTCCCTCCCTGGTCTGCCTTTTCCTCTCCACTTTTCAGAGCCTGATGTATTATATCCAGGGGTTTTCACTGTACTTAGTGGGAGGAATAGGAAAAAGCACATGGAGTCCATCTTTTTGGATGCGAAAGTTCCCAGTGTCTTTTTCTTTTTTGAACACAAAATGTCATCATCTGTCCTCTGCTGACCTCTTGTCACACCCTGCTTCGTGCCTGAGGCTCAGATCCCAGCTTCCTGTGAAACAGCTCTGCCACCGCCCCGAGGTCCTTTTGCCCACACCACCACTGCTACGAAAGATAAACACCTAGTGCATGCCAGGCCCTGTATGGGTAATGATTATGAGTTAAGTACTATTATTATAGAGGTGAAGAAACTGAGGCCCAAAGAGATTAGGCAATTCACTTCAGGTCACCCAGCAAGGAAGCTGCAGAGCCCGGATTTGGATCCAGGCAGCCTGGCTCGGAAGCCGCCTGACAGCCAGTTCTGGTTAATCCAACTTCAGTGGGCTCAGATCCCCTGAGGGCTTGAAAGCACAGACTGCTGGGTCCACCCCCAGAAATTTGGATTCAGTCAGTCTGGGATGGGGTTTTGAGAATTTGCATTTCTAACAAGTTCCTCAGGGATGCGGATTCTACTTTCTGGAAACCGCGCTTTGCAAACTAGTCACCTTTCTGCCTTCTTCCCCCCAATTTGTTCTGCTAATTGCTCCCCTGCCTTTTTGATTCAGTACAGGTATGAGCTCACCCGATTTGACCTCTTCTTCCTTCCAGCCTCATATATTCCTTCCGAGCTCCCTTAGCAGTCTCTGTATACCTTCATCATCGTCGTTGCCACATTATCTGGAGGTGATCTGTTTGGCTCGTTTCCATCCCCTGACCCCCTTGAGGGCAGAGAGGTTAGTGCGGAACAAGTATATATTATTCATCTTTGTAGAGTCACTTGGGGTGATGTTGAAAAGAGATTCCTGAAAAGAGATTCCTGGGCCCAGCCCCCTGAGTGTCTGAGTCAGTAGATCTGGGGCGGGGCTCAAGAATCTTCACTTTAAACAAACAACTTACACAATTCCCATGCAGTTGACCTACTTTGAGATACTGACCTAGAACTTTGCATTGTGTTTGGCACTAAGTGCTCAATAATTCTTTTTTTTTTTTTAAATTTTTTTTTTTTTTTTAAGATTTTATTTATTTATCTGAGAGAGAGAGACTGAGAGAGAGAGAGCACGAGAGGGGGGAGGGTCAGAGGGAGAAGCAGACTCCCTGCCGAGCAGGGAGCCCGATGCGGGACTCGATCCAGGGACTCCAGGATTATGACCTGAGCCGAAGGCAGTCACCTAACCAACTGAGCCACCCAGGTGCCCTCTTTTTTTTTTTTTTTTTTAAAGATTTTATTTATTTATTTGACAGAGAGAGACACAGCGAGAGAGGGAACACAAGCAGGGGGAGTGGGAGAGGGAGAAGCAGGCTTCTCGCGGAGCAGGGAGCCCGATGCGGGGCTTGATCCCAGGACCCTGGGATCATGACCTGAGCCGAAGGCAGACGCTTAACGACTGAGCCACCCAGGCGCCCCTCAATAATTCTTTATTAATTGGATTTTACTGATCTCAACTTTGAAGTGAAATGGTAACCCTCGGTCTCCTTTTGCGTGCCACGTAACCACCATGATGGCAATTTTCGTGCTTTTTCTTCCAAAACCTAAGGGGCACGTCCCTTGTCCTACCTCGCCCTCCCCCACAAATTCTTACTTTCTTTCCCTCTTCAATCACAACTCAGATTCCCACGCTTCAGCTGCTCTCAGCTAGCTGTTGAAGCCACCTGGCAACATTTAAACACTTTGTGTCAAGGGGACCCTTTTTAAATTTTTAAAACATTGAGACATAACTTGCATAGAGTAAAGTGCATACATCTTAGGTGTTCAGCCTGATGAACTTATGAATACACCTTTGTAACCACCACCTGATATGGGACATTTCAACACGCAGAAGGTCCTGTCTTGACCCCTTCCACTAAACACACCTCCTCTAGGGCACCCCGGTTCTGACTTCTGTCACCACACATCAGTTTTGCCTGTTCTTGAACTTCTCGTAGATGAAATGGTATAAAACGTACCCTTTTGTATCTGGCTCTTTGTGATTCGCATTGTGTATGTGAGATGCATTTATGTCTTTGTATATAGCATTAGTCCTTTTTCACTGCTATGTTGTATTCTGTGTTGTGAATATAAAACAATCAACTATTCTTAGGTTGGATATCTTTTTTTTTTTTGCTTGCCTCATTTTTTATTGTGATAAAATATATATAGCATAAAATTTACCATTTTAACCACTCTTAAGTGTACAATTCAGTGGCATTAAGTACCTTCACATTATTGTATAACCACCACCACCATCCATCTCTAGAACTTTCTCATCTTGCTAAATAGAAACTCTATCCCCACTGAACACTAGCCATTCACCTTCTTTCAGCTCCTGGCAACCGCCATTCTATTTGTTGTTTCTATCAATTTGACTACTCTAGGTACCTCATATAAGTGAAATCATATAGTATTTGTCTTTCATAAGTGGTTTATTTCACTTAATGTCCTCAAACCTAGCATTTGAAATGTCCCCATTTTGGAGCATGTCTTAGGATTTCCTTTCTTGTTAAGGCTGGGTGATACTCCATTGCATGGATATAACACATTTTGTTATCCATGCATTTGTGTGTGGACTTTCGGGTTGTTACCACTTTTGGCTGTTGAGATTTTTCTTCTTTAGTTTCAGGGTGTCCAAGGCAGGTTGATGCTGGCCCAGAAGAGTATATGCATGCAGATTCCTAGGGCCATGTGATAACTGGGGCATTCACTGGATTATCATTCCTTGGAGATCCTGCAGCTGGAAGAAAGTGTTAGCTGGCATTTGGGAAACAAAGCACGTGGATCCAGAGCCTGAGAAGCATGTCAAGTGATATGCCGCTCTGTAAACATGCAGAAGAGAGTGTGGAGAGTGAGCAGGGATTGAAAATAGATATTGGTGAGTCTAGCAGCCAGTTGGTTGGAAACCCCTGGTACGGTTGCTATACCATTGATATGGTATGGCTATGAAAGCCAATTATATAGTGGGCACTTCACTTTCTTTGTTACATGATTTAAGGTCCTTAAAAAAAAAAAGATTTTATTTATTTATTTGTCAGAGAGACAGGGAGAGAGAGAGAGCGAGCACCAGCAGGGGGGAATGGCAGGCAGAGGGAGAGGGAGAAGCAGGCTCCCTGCTGAGCAAGGAGCCCGATGCAGGATTTGATCCCAGGACCCTGGGATCATGACCTGAGCTGAAGGCAGATGCTTAACCGACTGAGCCACTCAGGTGTCCCAACTTAAGGTTCTTTTGAAGGCTGAATTTTCAAAGAGATCAATACAGGCTGGGTATTGACATTTACTTCTCCTGCCATGACTTCTACCATCATCTAAATATTGACAATCCCCAAATCTATGTTAGTACTAACTTTCTTTTGGGCTTCAGAACCAACTTTCTATCACCTTGGTTGACACATACACCTATGTCCAAAGACACATCAAATTCAATATGCCCTGAATAAACATTTTTATCTTCTCAGTCTTGATAGATGCTATTATATATAGTTTATCCACTTATAGAAGCCAGAATTCCCAGAATCATCTTTAACTTCTTCCCTCTCTGGGCTCCACCTATTGACTGTACTTCTAAAATATCCCCCCAAAATAAAATAAAATATCTCTAGAACATGTCCCCCCCCCCACTTTTTTTTTTGAAGAGGAGGGTTGGAGGGGCAGAGGGAGAGGGAGAGAGAATCTTTTTTTTTTTTAAAGATTTTATTTATTTATTTGACAGAGAGAGACACAGCGAGAGAGGGAACACAAGCAGGGGGATTGGGAATGGGAGAAGCAGGCTTCCCACCAAGCAGGGAGCCCGATGCGGGGCTCGATCCCAGGACCTTGGGATCATGACCTGAGCTGAAGGCAGACGCTTAACGACTGAGCCACCCAGGCACCCCGGAGAGAGGGAATCTTAAGAAGACTCCATGCCTGGCATGGAGCTGGACATTGGGCTCGATCTCACAATCCTGAGATTATGACCTGAGCCGAGGTCAAGAGTTGGATGCTTAACCAACTGAGCCACGCAGGTGCCCCTCTTTTCTCATTTTTCTAAAAAGATTTTATTTATTTGACAGGGAGAGACACAGTGAGAGAGGAAACACAAGCAGGGGGAGTGGGAGAGGGAGAAGCAGACTTTCCGTGGAGCAGGGAGCCCGACAAGGGGCTCCATCCCAGGACCCCGGGATCATGACCTGAGCTGAAGGCAGACGCTTAATGACTGAGCCACCCAGGTGCCCTCCTCTTTTCTCATTTTTTTAAAAAAGTAGGCTTCATACCCAGCGTGAAGCCCAATGTGGGGCCCAAACTCATGACACTGAGATCAAGACCTGAGCTGAGACCAAGGGTTGGACACTTAACTGACTGAGCCACCCAGGTGCCTCTATCTTTAAGGTCATATTTCCATGCTTGAATTTTACCCCATTCTTATTTCATAGATACTGTTCTCTTCTGCCACATTGCAGTCAGGATTATTTTTTCAGAACAAATTTGATGATGTCATTTGCAATGCTTCCTCTTGTCTTTAAACCTTTGAAGTCTCCCCATTGCCAATAGGATAAACTTTATGCTCCTCAGTGTGGTTTATAAGGCCTTCCTGGACCCATCACTCAATCACTGAGCCAGAATCATCTTATATTTGACATCTTTTGCCTTATGTTTCACTCAGGCTGATCACTTTTCACGCTTTCTAATATTGGACATTATTTTGTGCTGCAATATCTTTGCATGTGCTGTTCTTTCTGAAAGCAGAACACTTAAAATTCTATTCTATTCTTTTTCATTTTTGAGGAAGTAGGCCTCCCTGCTATGCTCCTCTTAACCTTTTTTTCTTGGAGGAAATGGAACTTATGCAGGGTCTGGAGTGAAGGCTCTTGGGGTTCTTTTTACTATGGTATGTGGCTGAGGGTTCCCACATAGTCCCTGGGGCCACAACCAGAGTCTAGGCTTAATTCCCCCTTATATGACCTAGGACAAGCTTCCTTAGGTGCTGTATTTGAGTTTGTCTTCTGTTTCCTAACTTTCTGATCTTTGGCGTTTGAGCCTCATTCTTCAAACTGGGCTGATGTTATCTACTGTGCAGGAGTTTTGAGCAATACATGAATAGATATATATGAAAGCCTTTTATAAGTTTTAAATATTATAACTATTGTTTATTACTAATATATGTTTCATTCTTTTCTTTAACTCTTTCTTTTTATATTTCTCTTCTCTCTTTCCTCTTTCTTCATTTTCTAAATATCTTTCCTTTTCCTATATTTTTCATATGTTTTCTTTTTCTTCCCTTTGGATTGGCAATCGTACTTAAGCAATTTTAGTCCTGCTTGGTGCTCTTTCCGTTCTGACCCCTGCATTTGCATGAAGGGCCACCAAACCATCCTGTGAATTTAACAATGCTCACCTTTCCCCGCTTTGTTCAAAATTCTCTTCTGGGGATTAACAGCTCTTCCTAGCCTCGGAAGTGCTCTCCAGCTTACACAGACTCTTTGTTGTTGGACTTTTAAAAAGACTCTCTGTGTAACACTGTCAACTGATTAACCTTTAGGCCTGAAAAAAAAAAGGGAATATCAAAGCAGTAATATTTTCAGCTGTTTTCCACTGAAGGATGCATCAATCATAGAAATGTCTTTGACTCCTGTTTGGTTACTGCACCAACAATTGCATATAACTTTCTGAGTTAGAGGGAGATAATGGTTTCTTGGGGTAATAAAGCTGTCAGGAGGAGGGAGACTTTCATCTAACTCCATAAAAAATGTGAAAGCATTGGGTGGCAGCACAAGGACGTTGAGGGGATGGCAACATCTGGAGAATCTAGAAACCTAACCTAACTCTTGTAATTTATTGCCCCGAGGGAAAATGCATTGGGCCAGGAGCCTGGAAGCCTGGGTTCTTTTCTCATCTCCATCCTGACTTCCAGAGTGACTTTGGGCAAGTTGTCTGACCTTTCTTTGCCTCTTGTATTCATTTTGTAGCCAAGGATAATACTACTACTCGTATTTATCCATTTGCTACCCAAAGAGAGTTTTTATTTCCCCCTCTCTCTTTTGGTAGATAAATGAAGCACACTTTTTGGAGCTGTTGTATAAATTCAAGGTGCTATACTCATCATATATATATTTTTTATTTATAAAGAGCTTCAGTTTACTTTATTAGAAGTTTATCAGGCCCAGGTGCCAAAAAATTTAATGTTAGGGCCATGCCAATTTTATTTTTTTTAATTTTATTTATTTATTTATTTAAGATTTTATTTATTTATTTGGCAGAGAGAGAGCAGGGGAGCACAAGCAGTGGGAGAGGGAGAAACAGGCCCCCCGTCGAGCAGGTAGCCTGATGTGGGGCTCGGTCCCAGGACCCTGGGATCATGACCTGAGCCGAAGGTAGTCACTTAACCAACTGAGCCACCCAGTCGCCCCTGGGCCATGCCAATTTTAAAGAGGAAGTAGGTGCAGCTCAGAGAAATTGGTATTTGCCGAATCAGAACTTTAAGATCTTATTAATCATGTTAATTTTCTCCTATTTAATCACAGACCCACAGGACAAAAGAGAAACTTTGCAAATAAAATCAGAGGCCCTTGCAAGTAGAATTGTCTGTATTTAATTATTGGCAAGTGGGTCATATTCAGCATGGAATAGCAGTGAAATGTCCACAGTCCAGCTGGGGGTCACACACAAAGTGGAGCAGGGCCAGGGTTAGGACTCATGCCAGCTTCCTCCTTCTCCATGCAAACTTCGCAAGACACAACGCCATTGCTTACTTTGATACTCACGAGTCTTATCATTCATAGCATTTATTGTTCCGTTATATTCTATCTTTTGAAATTGCTTTCTTTTACTGCAATCAGACTTTTAGGGGATGGTTATTTCTGTGGCTACAAATGCATTCATTCCATTAAGTATTACTAAGTCTCATGAAGTGTCAGTCAATAATGAAGGCCTGGGAGGTAGTGGTGGGCACAGCAGATGTGGCTCCTACCTTCATTGACCTCGGGATTGAGAGGAGAGAGACGTTAAAACATTGCCGTGCAGATACGTGATTGCAGTGGTAATAAATGTGAAGAAGAGAAAGCAGCAGGTACTAGGTTAGTGGAAGTGGTGATTGTCCTGCAGATGATTTCACCTGACGTTATTATAGCTCTCAGTCCCTTTTTCATCTTCCTTGAGACCACTCCATTTGCCCCACCCACATCTCCCCAACACTGTGGCGTATTTATTTTATTTTTATTATTTATTTATTTTTTTATGTTTAATTGTTATAAAATACACATAACATAAAATTTACCATCTTAGCCATTTTTAAGTGTACACTTCAGTAGTGTTAAGGTCCTTCACCCTGTTGGGAAGCAACTACCTCCATCCATCTCCAGAATGCTTTTCATCTTGTAAAACAGAAACTCTATACCCGGTGAGCAATAACTCCCCATTCTTCTCTCCCCCAGCCTCTAGCAACCACCATTCTATTTTCGATCTCTATGAATTTGACTAGGATAGGTCCCACATATAAGTGAGATCATACAGTATTTGTCTTTTGGTGATTGGCTTATTTCACTTAGGATGATGTCCTTAAGGTTCACCCATATGGTAGCATGGATTAAAATTTCCTTACTTTTCAAAGCCAAATAATACTACATTGTATGTGTCGGCCACATTTTGTGTATCCACTAATGGATACTTGTGTTGCTTCTACCTTCTGGCTGTTGTAAGTAATGCTGCTATAAATACCTTTTCGAGATCCTGTTTTCAGTTCTTTTTTTTTTTTTTTAAGATTGTATTTATTTATTTGAGAGAGAGAGCAGAAGCAGGGCAGAGGGAAAGGGGAAGCAGGCTCCCCACTAAGCAGGGAGTCCAACGTGGGGCTTGATCCCAGAACCCGAGGATCATGACCCGAGCAGAAGGTAGAGACGCTTAACCAACTGACCCAGGCGTCCCATCAATTCTTTTGAGTATATACACCCAGAGGAGGAATTGCTGGATCATGTGGTAGTTCTGTTTTTAGTTTTTGAGGAATGTGTGTTTATTTTGTACTTGGTTTTTATTCAAACCATAGCTATACTGTCTCTGGCCAGTCACATACTTGGTGGCCAGTGCAGGGCATGGATGATCTATATTTGTTTCTTATTTTTCTCCTCCCTTAGGAGGATTGTGCCAAAACCATGGTACATTTTAGCTGGTTCTTTTTCCTTCCCTGCTCCACTCAGAATTTAGCTAAGACCCCCTAAGGCAATCTCTTTAACACACACACACACACACACACACACACGCAGGCACAAGCAGATATGCACACACCGTCTTTTCTGGTCTCAATTCATTGAATCATAGATCCCTAATTATGGTAGGAAAGTGTGTATAAGATCATCAGTGATAACTTGAGCATCAAGGGAAGTAAGAGCTCTTTGTTTAAAGTGACTGTAGAAAGTATAAATGACAACAAAGCCAATGCAATCAACCTTAAAAGTCCTTGGAATGCCCACGACTTCCCCCTCAGTTTCTGCAAGCTTCCCTTGCTTTCCAACCTGCCTTTAATTAGCTCTTCTTGTCCTCAAACTTCAGCACTCAAGATAATGAAAAAAGCTATTTCTTATTCAACTCTATTGTTTTTCTGTGCTGTTTCATTACCAGTTTCGAAACTTGTTGTTTTCTACTATTTTTCATTGCAAATGTGCAGAATTTCAATTATGTTAAGCTCCCTTCCAACCCTGGAATTCAATAATTTTATATTATAGAACAAATAGGCCTTTTGAGGGCTAACTTAAGAATTTAACCACAGTTGATAACAATTTTTTTTCCTCTATGGGGAAATCTTCCTTGAGGCTTCAATTCTAACCAACAGACTTATAAATAAATATTTAGGATACAATTCTTTTGTAAGTATGACCCCCCAGATTTTCAACTTTTTGGTACTCGGCTATTTTACATATAATCATCTCTTCCAAAGTGGCTATGCTTGAGAGGTGTTCTGTGGATGCTAGGTGAGAGATGAAGAGAGAGAGACTCCACATTCTCTCTGGGCAATTAAATTTGGGTGTCTCACCTTTCCTTTTGTCTTCTGTAGTGTAGGTGAAATCAATTTCTACTTGCTTTGTCCTTTGCTAAGCTAGAAGCAGCTAATTTTAAATGTAATTAGGTTTTTAAAGATTACAAAATGCAGACCATACAGAAAAATACAAGAATACAAAAATACAGAAAAATACTGTATACCCATCATTTACACTACACAGATATTCACAGTTTGCAGTATTTGCTTCCAATTGATTTTTTCTTTAAGAAATGAAATGTTACATTTAAAATCTTTCTACATCCATCCCCATCCTTGTCCCTTCTCCCTCTTTCCCTCACCAGAGATAACCAACATCCTCAAGTTCGTTTTTGTTCTCATCCGTAATTTTATACTTTACTATATTTTATGTATTCCATAAACAGTATAAGTATAAGCTATTTTTGCTTAACATCAATTTTGAAATCTATGCATGTTGATATATATAAATCTAGTTCATATATATTAACTCTTATAGGGAATTCCATCACATGAATAAACCACAGTTTATTTTTCCATCATCTCTTGTGGGCAGGGTTTCCTAGGAAGCAGAACCTAAGACCCAAGCTTACATGGAAGTCTAGGGAGTTTGCTCCCAGGGAAGCAAGAGCAAGGGAGAAGGGCAGTGAGTCAGGCAGGGAGGGGAGCTGACGTGTTATGACTGATGCTGGCCACTGCTTGCCGTCCGGGGTTGTGATTGCTTGATCTTCTGGGATATGTCATGCTGCATTAGCTACCATATCTCAGAACAGTCCTTGGGAAGGGAGAAGAATTTAACCACCACTTATGTCCCATTTATCAAAGATTTACCCCATGTAGGGTTGTCAGATGGAGCAAATAAAAATATAGAATACCAGCTAACTCTGAATTTTAGATGAATAACAAAAAACTTTTAGTTGGGACATACCAATATTAAAAAACTATTTGTTGTTTATCTGAAATTCACATGTAACTGGTATCTTGTCATTTACTGGCCAGCTCCAGCCCTACCATGTTAATGCCCTGCACTTCCAGGGGAGCGCTGACTGGGTCCGAGCATAATACTTTGCACCCCAGAGAATTACGGATTGGCAGTGGGAAGGCATCTTGCAGACCCTCCTCAATTTTTTTTCCACTTCCATGCTTCTGAGGCTCATAACATACTCCCGTTCATAATAATGGCTAATAATAATACCAATTAATGGTATCTTAACTAGGGCATATGAGAACGTCAAATAAGAATCTAGTGATAGTGGTAGTGCGTGCATCTGCGTGTGTGTGTGTGTGTGTTTGTGTATGTTTGTTGGGGGGAGGGAGAGAGAATATGAATGAGAGATTAGGGCAGAGTCAGAGGCACATATATTTTGAAAATATATTTTGGAGTGCCTGGGTGGCTCAGTTTATTGAGTGTCTAGCTCTTGGTTTCGGCTCAGGTTGTGATCTCACAGGTCATGGGATTGAGGCCTGCGTGGGGCTCTGTGCTCAGCAGACTCTGTGCTTGAAAATTCTCTCCCTCCGATCCTCTCCTCACTCTCTCTCAAATAAATAAATAAATCTTTCAAAATATGTATATTTTGAAAAATTCTCCAGTCAATTCTAATATATCCTCCAATGGCTGTGTATTCTACTTCCCTCACCAAATCACTGGTCATCTTTGGGGATCATGGGAGATTTTTTTAAAGAGGTGCTGTTTGAGCTTACATTTGGGGCTTGATCGGGAATTAATTAGACGAAGAGGAATGGGATTGAAAAAGCATCTCAAACAATGAGAACAGCTATTTTAAAGGCCTTTAAGTGGGAGGGGGCATGGTGTGTGTGTGAAACTGGAAGATGGCAAGAGTGGCTGAGGGAAAGGAGGGGAAGAGTGGTGAGATATGTGGCTGGGGAGGCAGGTGGAGTCCCCATCTGTAGGGCCCAACATGCCATGTTGAGGATTTGGGACTGTCCTTGCAACAGCGGGAAGCCATAGAATGATCTGAATTGAGGAGAGATATGGATTAATCTAATTTGTTATAAGAATGAGATATGGCTCCAGTGTGGAGAGCAGACATCAGCGGATATCATTTGGATGGTGAATGTCTAGGCAGGACATTGATGTTGGGTTGGATTTAGGAGTAACCGTGGAGATTCAGAGTGGTGGATGGATTCAAGAGATCCTTAAAAGGTAAAATCAACAGGACTTAGTGCTTTGGGGAAATGAAGGTGAGGTATTAATAAAGGATGTGTCTTAAGTCTCGGCTTAATTAATTGGATGATCAGTGGTGCCAGTCACTGAGATAGGGAACCTTGGAGAAGGATGGGTGTGGAAGTAGTGTGAGCCTGATTATTATGAAGTGCTTTTAAGACATCTGACTGGAGATGTTAAAGCCATTGAATGTCTGGGTGTGACATTGGAGGAATTACTTGGGCTGGAGCTGAGGTTGGTGATCCAAGCCATGGGTATAAACGAGGGTACCTTAGACAGAGTGTAGGCTAAAGCAACACCTGAAGGCTTCTCCTGAATACGAGTTAATCTGGTAAACTAATTCTTGAGCAAATCTCTTGAAAGAAGAAATTTCTCTCTTTGGCAACCAATGGAACCTTCTATAGAGCCTTGACCCAAAGGGATAACCTTGACAGAAGAGATTTAAGTAATGTGACAGGTTTTAGGGAGGGTATATTTGAGCAGGTAGGGTCTTGTGGTGTCTTATAAGCCACAATGGACTGGAAGATGCCTTCTGGTTCTACAACTATAGGAGCTATTCTGTTCCTCTAGAGATAAGGTGTAGTAAACAGAGGGTAAGCTGAGAGACACTTAAGACATTTGAATTCATGAATTCATGAGACCAGCGAAGTTTTCTCTGTTCTCTGTTTTGTTTTTGTTTTTGTTTTTGAGAAAGAAGCAAGTAAGAGAATAATAGGCAGATATCAAATAATATTTTTTGTTTGTTTGCTGTTTTTTGTTTTTTTTGTTTTGTTTTTTGTTTTTTTTTTTTGTAAAGAAACTCCTAGGGAGCCTCCTGGCATCAAAACAGACTCAACAACATCTCCTACACCGTCTTTATCTTCTCTGTAGCTCTAAACAGTGAGCTGAAGGAAAATCACGATGCTGTCATTTACTGAGTGTCTCACATGTATCAGACACATGGAACCTCTATGGTGTAGATATCATTACCCCTATTTCACAAGTAATAAAAAAAGGGAGGCTCAGAGAGGTTAATAAGTTGGGTCATATCACTTAGCTAGTAAGTGACGGGCTGGGGATTTGAATATAAGTTTGACTCTCAACAGTCTCACCTCCTGTTCACCATACTACTTCTCTTAATTGTTTGGAGAAGGCCTAAAATCTAGATAAGACCAGATCCTAGAACAGATTCCATTCTGTCCTCTAGAATCTGCTTTGTAATGTAGGAAAGTGGACTCAGATGTTTTGGAAACTTATGGGACAGAATGGGTTGTTAGGAACTAGGCTTTCTTTAACTAGAAAATTCAATTAACTAGAACACTCCATTCCCCATATGCTCCTATTAATTGCTGTTTTACATGCCACAGGGAAAAAGTAAGGCAGTTGCTCTGGGGAAAGAGAATGAACAGTGCAAAGTCTGAGCATCCCAAGGGTCTTGAGGATAAATTATCTGGTTAGGATTGGGGCTCTTTCTTTGTGCTTGAAGTCTTTATTGACTTTGAATTCAAATCAAATGCCTTACATGAGTTCTTCACATCAGAGTAACAGTGTTGGGAATGATCACTATGCCTCCTGTGGTTTTCTAGCTGTATCTTGGAAGCTTTTCTTGGTCTTATTGGGCTGGTCAGCTTTCTAATTTTTCTCCTGGATACCTTTTGGGTCCCAAGTCAGAGGGTTATTTATTTTACTTTGCATTTAGACCTGAGAAATCCTTGTGTAATTATGACCTCATTGTTTGAATAGCTGCCTTCTTGAGAGAGGAAAGAAATGGGTAAAAAAAAGTCCAAACACTTCTGAGCCAGCTCCTCAACTGCACATGTGTTTTGTGCTCTTTTGGTTATTTTCAAATAGGGCTTTCCATGGGGGAAGAACAGTGAGAATGATCACTCTGCAAGGACATGTCCTGGGGGGTCATTTCAGAGCAGCTAGAAGTCCACGGTCTTGGATGTCATCAAATCTGGAGGTGCTCCAAGATCTAAACTATCTAGCAGAGGGAAAGAGGCACTTGCTTTTCTGCAGGTCATATCTTCAGATTTGAGAAGGAAAGGATCTGAGTAATAATACCACTTATAGCAATAATAGCCAATATTCTTTGTGAACTTGCTATGTGCTAGGTTCAGAGCTAAGCGAGTTTCTATTTCTACTTTCCCTTTCATCCCCATGGAAACCCTCCTGGATGGGTATTGTTTTGGACACTGCAAATCCTCTGGGACCCACATCTTGCATCAGCCCCTTTGGTAGTGACTAGTTCTAAGCAGACTTCAATCAGCTTTGTGTATGTGCACTGAGAGGGAGTCCCTTTTTGGCCTAATCCTCCTACCCCTTACTTCCTACCTTGAGGATTCTGGACTTGGGATATGAAGCTCAATCCAGAAGTTCAGGAGTTAATGCTCATGTGGCCACCCCTGACCAATGGGGACGAGAGTCAATAGATAGATTCTTCCCCCTTTCGTTAACCAGGCAGACTTTCTGAGACCTATTTCACAAGCCTCCCCAGAAGGACTTAGTGAGATGGAGCACCAGTTACCTGTAACCCTGGCAACTCGATGCCGTCCTCCCCTGTTTCATTCTCCCTGTCCCTCATGACTGCTCCCTGGGATCTCTTTCCAGATGAGCTGTCTGCAGGCCAGTCTTTATCTCCTGCTCTGCTCTGGGCTGTCAGGCAATGTTGGGGAACACAGGTAGACAAATATTATGGGGAGGTTCTAAAGCCAAGTGACCCTCTTTGCTGTTGCTACTGCAGCACCTGTTGGCACTCCCTGCTCTCCAGGTCCTAACAAGAAGGAATCTCAGTAGCTTTCTCACCATGAGAAACACATTACTGGCTTTTACTCAGATGTTGTAGGAGCTGGTGCCATGGGGGGCCTGCCGAACTATAGCATTTAACCCTCAATTCTGAAATTCGTATTAACTACCCTCTTTGAGACCCCTTGTTCTGGCTCTAGACCAGATGCCTGACACAGGAGGCTGGGTTGGGGCTTCAAATGGCAACCCTTAGATGGTTATCCTAAAATCATGTTTTGTTGCTCTTCATCCTTCGTCTTATTCATCAGAAACTGTGGACATTCTGGAGACTCCTGGATGGGGAGGTTTTAAGAGAGGTTGATTCTGCCAGGGTCTATGGTTTTAGCTACATCCACCTCAAAGTGAGTCTTAGGCTTTGGTCTGTACCTCCCAGCTCATTGTGTGCCATTATCCCCACATCAAATATTAGAAGACTGAGGCTTGGGGAAGCTAAGTAGGTAAGTAACTTGCCCAAAGTCAGATTCTAATTGGTGGAACTTGCATTCATAGCCATGTTTCCCTTGCTTTGGATCCTGTGCCATAATTACTATGCAGCACTGTGTAGGGGAGGAAACATTTTTACTCTACCCTTCCAAGTTCCTTTGACTGGTCTATTAATTATATTGACCTAAGAAATTAATAAGAGAAAAACAAATTTAATTTTGTACATATGGGAGCACTACAAAGACATCAGAGGCTCAGAGATAAGCAACTGATGCTTATATGCCACCCTGAGCTAAGAACGGGAAAGGGGTCTGGGGCTATGAAGGGAAGGAAGACAATTCACAGGAAGATGGGAAGAGCAAATGTTTGGTAAACAAATGTTCACTATGCCATGCAGAGACAAGGAGACACAGAGAAGAATTTGAACAAGTAAGCCCTGCTGAGAGCCCCCCAGCTTACCACACTTAGACCACACTCTTTGATCTCTGGTGATAGCTCTCTTCCTGGGCCAGGCCCTCTATCTAAATTCTTGCAGGCAGTTAAGAGGGAGGTAAAAAGCTCTTCCTGAGTCTTTTGGGCCTTGATTGTCTTTAGCTCAAAATAATCCACAATGCAAAGTGGCATGTTTTGGGGATGCTTGCTCTGAACTCCTTCAACTGCTTTCTAGATGGCCTTCCCTCAGGGTGGGGCTGTTTTGTGAGCTCCACCTCTAGGAATACACACTGGAGGCTTCTCAGTTGACACATCTGAGAAGGGAATCTGGACCTGGAGCGTGGAGATCCTGATGATGAGAACTTTGGTAAACTCTATATCCCCTCTGTTATCTTTGTTGCCCCTTGTCTGTGGCAGCACGGAAATTAAGAGTGAAATCCCTAACATGAAAAGGGCTTATGCACTTGTCCTTGGGGGCAGGAAAGAGAAGGTACTTTCTTGTGTGCAGCCAGGATTGCCAGAGAAGATGGAGATTCGAGTGGGTGGGTGGCCAAGGCAGAGGGAAGGAAGGCAGAGGAGGATGTGGGCCTGTAGCTCCAAGGAAGGGAGAGCCATGATGCAGCTCTGGGCATAAGCAGGAGGCCCAGGCCATGGTGGTAAAAAGTGCAGTGTGGGCAGGGCCAGCTTTACGGACTGTGACCTTTGCTTGGTTTTACACTTTGCTGTTGCAATCTCGAAATTCTTAATTTCTGAATAGGAACTTGGCATTTTTATTTTGTACCAAGCCCTGCAAATTATGTAGCCTATCCTGAGAGTGGGGTTTTCTAAAATCTCATTTACCCCACCACGTCCATTGGTGATCCTCTACTGGCAGGATTTCAGAAGCACTGAAAAGGCTGTTTTCTTCAAGGTACCTTCCTACCTTTCTTTTTGCTTGGGAACCAAAAGGAATTAAGGATTAAAATGTAGATTCTCCTAGAAAATAGAGGGGTGGTTTAAATTCCTGCTAAAATTTAAAGAGCCAAATGTGGCAGTTTTTCTTGGGAGCAGGTTTTAATGAGGGGGAGAGAGATTGCTGAACCATACCTGGTGCTTAAAGTGGGGGACAAGTAGCATCAATCCAGGAAACCATCCCAGGGGAGTCTGGAAGCTGCATATATTGAAGCCTTCTTTAAATTTCTTTGCTCGTCTGAGAGCTCTTTTTTTTTTTTTGGTAAGATTTTATTATTTATTTGAGAGAGAGAGAGAGCACAAGTGTGGGGAGGGGCAGAGGGAGAGGGAGAAGCAGACTCCCCACTGAGCAGGGAGCCCGACAAGGGACTCCATCCCAGGACCCCGGGATCATGACCTGAGCCAAAGGCAGATTGACTGAGCCACCCAGGTGCCCCCGGAGAGCTCTTCTTATGTGCAACTGAATTAAATTATATTCTATTCCCCAAGCATCTTTTACTCTGAGCCTTGGTCATCTTTTATAGAAAGGAAATAGTGGAGAACTCAAAGGGTTAAGGTGGGGAATAAGGGATCTAACATGCAGGAAGCTCCAGTTACATGCTGAACACTGGCCATGCCCTCAGCTGTGTCTATTTCCTTGCTCTCTACAACAGCAAGTGTGTGCCACGTTCCAGACAATTGGAAAGGCTCATGTATTTATCTAGGTAACTTGGGCCAACACCTACAACTGAAGGGCAAGTGGGGTTTGAGTATGAATTACCAGGCATAGCACTTTCCATGATGACAGTGACTTTAGCATCCATGACAGCTTTGTTCTAGCCAAGTAAGAGATTTTCTAGTCTTAAGAATTCCTAGAAAGCCTCCACAAAACTCCTGTAGAAGCTACAGCTTGACTTTTAACAGATTCAGTTGCTTTCATTTAATCTACATAGGTGTTGTCTGAGGGGACCCCTATTCTGGGGATCCATCCATGTTACACAGGATAGTTCACTTGGGCCTCTGTGTGTGTGTTGTGCAAGTATGTGCATGCATATGGGCACATGACTCAACTTTGCTGTTATTATTTAGTCTCATAATCCAGAGAAAATAAATGAAATAAACTTAACTTTTTAAAATAGATTTATTTATTTATTTACTTATTTAGAGCATGAGTGGGGGGAGGGGCAGAGGGAGAGAGAATCCCAAGCAGACTCCCCACTGAGTGCAGAGCCCGAGGGAGGGCTTCATCTCAAGATCCTGAGATCATGACCTGAGCCAAAACCAAGAGTTGGATGCTCAACCAACTGAGCCACCCGGGCTCCCCAACTTCATTTTTTTTTTTTTTTTTACCAGCAAATATTCTTCCAGGCATGTTCTCTTTTAATTTGTCCACTGTTTATAATTTTCTCTTGTAGTAATAATTTAATGAGCAACATATAGCTTAAGAAAAATTGTGCTCTACCCTAATCAGGTCAGTGTGTGGGGGAGGGTATTTCTGACTAGTATATTCCTCCAGTTTAAGAGTTAAAATTTTGCAAATTTCTCAGGTAACACTAGACTAGAATTTATAGGTTATGTAATGAAAATCAAACCCAAATAAAGCAAAACTGAAATTATTCTAGTTTTTCAAGTTCTCATTTTTACTTTAAAAATTATACATGTTTGTTGTTGGAATATTAAAAGGTAGAAGTTAGCAAAAAACAAAAATTAGGATAGAGCATCTCTGGTGATTTCTTCCTTTCACTTAACTCTGCTTCACTCTTCATGTTTTTGATATATATGTATTTTTCCCCCAAATGGGATTATACTGTACATTCTGTTTTTTATACCTCCTTTTTAATACTTACTAGTATGTTGTTAACAGTTTCTTGTCAGTTAGTGTGCAAGTTTTATCATAATTCAATCAGTATGTTCATCTTAACCCCAACTCCACATGATGCTTATACTTTGAAAAGCTGTGATTTATACCACCAATTTAAAGAGAAACTGATTGGCTCAGCAGATCATTGTCACCTACTTCTTTTTTGTCACCACCACTGGTAACCTGTGAATAAGCTACTCTAGGACCAGGTGACCATCAGTTTCCCATCAGAATTGGCTGAGGAAGAGAACCTGTGGGCAGGAAGATCCCCTAGAAGGGAATGTGATTGGAGAGGGACCCTAAAATAGACCTTGCACAGGGATAGTGACTCCTTGGCTATCCTACGTAGGAAATATTTTCTTCCCGTTTGTTTAAAAAAATTTTTTTTTAAATCTTATCTTTTTATGTTATGTTAGTCACCATACAACACATCACCAGTTTTCAATGCAGTGATCCACAATTCATTGTTTTCGTTAGTTCCACCCTCTTTCTCTCTTTCTGTTACTCCAATGACACAAGTTTAGATCTTTTATAAGAGTACCATAGGTCCCTGGAACTCTTTCTGTTCAATCCTTTTTTCTTTTTTTTTTTTTAAAGATTTTATTTATTTATTTGACAGAGAGAGACACAGCGAGAGAGGGAACACAAGCAGGGGGAGTGGGAGAGGGAGAAGCAGGCTTCCCGCAGAGCAGGGAGCCCGATGCGGGGCTAGATCCCAGGACCCTGGGATCATGACCTGAGCCGAAGGCAGACGCTTAACGACTGAGCCACCCAGGCGCCCCCCTTTTTTCTTTTTTAAGATTTTATCCATTTACTTGAGAGAGAGAGAGAGAGAGAGCGAGAGTGCATGAGCAGGGGGAGCAGCAGAGGCAGAGGGAGAAGTAGACTTTTGGCTGAGCAGGGAGCCCGATGCGGGCCTCGGTCCCAGGATTCCAGGATCATAATCTGAGCCGACAACAGACGCTCAAGGCATCCCGGCACCCCGTTCGTTCTTTTTTCAATCTATTTTTTTTCTCTGTTGTGTGATTTCTATCATTTATTTTCGAGTTCACTCATTCTTTTGTCATCTCCATTCTGCTGCTAAGCTCATCCTTTGTATTTTTTTTTTATTTTGGTTATTGTATTTTTCACTTCTGAAATTTCCATTTGGCTCTTCTTTGTATCTTCTGCTTCTTTGTGGACACTTCCATTTTTTTCCTTTGTGTCAAGCATATTGGTAATTGCTTATTGAAGCATTTATACGAGGGTTGCTTCAGAATCCTTGTCTGATGATTCCACGAGCTGTATCAGCTTGGTGCTGGCATCTGAATCAGTTTGCTAGGGCTACTGCAATAAATTACCACACACTTGGTGCCTTAAGACAACAGAAATTAATTCCCTCACCATTCTGCAGGTCAGAGATCTGAAATTAAGTTGTCGGCAGGGCTATGCTCCCTTTGAAGTCTCTAGGGTAGAGTTTCTCCTTGCTTCATCCACTTTCTGGTGATTCCAGGCACTCCTCAGCTTGTGGCCACATCCCTCCAATCTCAGCCTCTGCCTTCACAGGGCCTTCTGTTCCTCTGTTCACGCATTCTCTCCTGCTTCTTATCAGGACGCTTGTCGCTGGAGGTGGGATGCACTAGGTAATCCACGGTGATCAGCTTAGTTTTTCTTGAGGTATTTTTAAAAGCCCCTTTTGAGATTTTCTTTGACCTGATGTTCGTTTAAGAGTGTGCTGTTTAATTTCCATATATTTGTGAATTTTTCCATTTTTGTTATGTTATTGATTTCTTCTTCCATCCACTGTGGTTAGAAAAGCTACTTGGCCTGGTTTTGATCTTCAAATTTGTTAGGCCTTGTTTTGTGATCCAGCATGGGACCCATCCTGGCAGGTATCCCTTGCATGTTTGAGAAGAATGCATGTTTTGGAGGGTGCCAGTGGTTGTTGAAACCTGTGCACTGGTTGCTGTAAGCCCCCTCCCCTCTTCTTTTTGCTTAGCTGCCCCCAGACCAGCAGCTGTGCTGATTTCCTCAGTGTCCTGGGTGACGGGGGACAGTGGTGGGCCTTGCGGGCAGCCCTGAAAGGCTGGAGAGGTCGGATGCTCACCTCACTCTCTCCTTGAGCCATGGGAGAAATTGTGGCCAAAGGGGTCTCTCTTGGTGCTGAAGAGTGCTGGCGCGGGGGAGGGATGACCTGGGTAAAGTCAGACTCTTCTTTTTAACGTTTTTCATTGCAGCGCTCTTGGATTTTGTGCTATGCTGTGTGCTGGAACCTCTCAATTGGACTTGGGAGCTCTTGTAAAGGTATTTTTGTCTTTGGATGGTTGTTAGATCGGTGTTTCTGGGGGTGAGGTGGGGTGAGGGCTGGGAACTCCTTCCATCTTGCTGAAAACAGTATCTCTCAACTTTCTTTTCTCATTCAAGTGGAGATCTTCCCAGTTCTTGTTATGATGAATGATTTTCCATTGAACCCTGGTTATTTTGGATTTTATGTTATGAGACTCTGGATCTTATTTAAATCTATTGCGGTAGCAGGTGTTTTGCTTTTGCTTTTGTTTTTGTTTTTTGTTTTGGACACTGCTCTGGCAGGGGAAAGGAGCACGGCCTCCTTACTGCCAGGTATGGTTAAAAGGCCTGGTTCCCCACCGGCCTGTGCTGACACCTGGAGGGAGAGGCTCTTTCTTACTGCTGGCAGGGGTGGGAGTTCAGGGTTCCTGGTAGGCCTACTGGTTATGTCCTAGCTGGGAGGGGCAGAGGGGCCTTGTTACTGCTTCCTGTGTGTCCTCCACTGACGTTGTGCAGGGACAACCCATGACGTCATTATAGCTGGGCTGACTCCCCATTAGGCTTGCTCTACACCACACAACAGGGGAGGAGAGAGGACCTAGCATCCAGCGGGTGGGGGGGAGGTCTAGGCTCTCCATTCAGCCTTTACTGACAGAGGTAAGGGCTGCAGCTTTTTCTGTGGTGTTTGACAAGGGTAGAGAAGCTGTTGTCTACAAGTTTTTGCCTTGCTAGGTTGCCCCCTTCCTGGTCCTTTGCTTAGAGAGAGCAGGCTTTTGTTGCGGCTTTTTTGTCTGCACTCATCAGTGATTCTGGGGTGTTGCCTTCTCCACCACCACCCTGTCTGGGATACATGAGGCAAAAAGGAAACTCAGGGAGCCCACTTCAGATCCCAAGGTCCCGAGCCAGTCTGCCTCCTGCTCTCCATCATTCACAGTCTTCTTATGCTTGTTTTATATATAATGCTGAGAGTTTTCAGCTGTATTCAATGGGAGGAGTAGGACAAGTACATCTATTCCATCTTTTCAGGAGAGGAGGTCTCTTTATTGATGTAAATATGATATAAAGGTATTTAATTTTTTGGAGTCAATTTTTTTTTTTTTGGTGTCATGCATCCCTCCTAAATCTTATGTAAGTATTAATCTATTTTTAAGTGATTTTTAAAATAGTTTCATCTTTTATATTTAAGTCTTTACGCAAGTGTCTTTAACCAGTTTCACCTAAGAACCAGTGAGTCAGAATGTCTGGGAATCTCCCTTATACCAGACCCCTTCAGGTGATTAAATATAGGCCAGAATTTGAGATCTACAGCTTTATCCATTAAAAAAAATTTTGTGATGTTAAGTTGTAAGGCAAGAATCTCACCTAGTTCTTTTTCCTAAGTCATTAGCCAATTGTCTTAAAACTATTTATTAAATTGTTCTCTTTTCTTCACTGATTTACAATGCCACTTGATAAAATATTAAATTCATATACAAATACAAATATAAATATTTGGGTCTGTTTCCAGATGTTCCATTCTGCTTCATTGATCTGTCTGACCATTTACTTTTTAAAATTGCTGTAACTCCAGTCTGTGTAGACTTCTGAATGTTGCCCTGCACCAGTCTCTAAGAGCCTCCTAAGAAACCATTTGCCAGGAGAGAATTAGATGACTCATATGTGAGGAAGCTTTGTAAATTGCAAAGATCTCTGGCCTCTCAACCCACCCCTGACACCAGCACTTCCTAAAACACTGATCTCATCCTATCCCTTCCTGACTCCAAGTCCTTACTCATAAGATGGAGCTCATTATCCTGGCATTGAGGGTCCTTCCTGTGCAACTTGGTCTCTACCTCTTCCAAATCACGTCCCGCTTGCCTTCAATAAAATCCTCTTCTCTAATCACGGTTATCTACTATCTGTTTTCCAGACTTGCCTGACACATTTCTTGAATCTTACTTGTTGTTCTCCCCACCTTGAAGTGTGTCTTTCAGGGCCAAACTCCTTCCAGAAAGCTTTTTCTCTGAATTTTCCAGTTTATGTGACCTCACTTTGCACTCATGGCACTCACTTCACACTTAACATATATTGACCTATGATAGCTCTCATGTTGTGAAATTACTTTGTTATTGATGTTTTCTGGAGTGTATAGATCATCTCACCCAATGACACTGTTACATGCTTACGTATCGAGGCTCTGCCTTCTTGTGTGTATATCCCTATGTTCATTTAGCAAAGTGTGACCATAGACATTCACTCAATACATATTTACTGGCCAAAGAAAGCCAGTAAATAGGGGTAATACTAGATCTCAATGAAAGTCTATGATTAATTTGGGTAATTTAAATCCAGGCAGAGGATTGATCTCCTTGCTTCATCTATTTTCAGGTATGTGTTCAATTCAGAGCAAAGTGACAGGTAAAGCCTGTGTTCTGAGACATCTTTGCTTTATGTTAATGAGCTAGGCAAGGATCTCATGGGACACAGTGATCCTGTGGAGAGGTGTGGAAACCCATGAATATCTTCTTTAGATCCTTGTGAAAATTTTCCTGCAGCTCAGAATAATCTCTGTTGGACAGAAAAGAGGATGTTTAAGAGATGCTATCATTGTCTGCCCTGTCCACAACTCTGTACTCTTTACCCATCTAACACCCTTGATGCCTCAGGAGCCATTAAAAAGAATTTTTTTTTTTTAAATCACTTGATCCATTTTCTCTGGCCATGGCTGATTGGACTGATCAAAGGGTGTACAGTGATGAGTAGGGCCAGGCTGGTTCCTGCTCTGGTGAATCAGAACTAAGAAACACAGAGGATAATTGCCAGTTGGATGTGGATGCTGCAGCTGCAAGAGCCTGCAAGGAGAGCCAGATCCGGGGAGGCTGTGATGGCAGAGAGGAACAGAAATGCATAGGCTGGGGAGAAAAAGAGAATGAGCCAGAGAAAGAAGGAGAATGATGCTTCTGGCAGAGGGCTGGTGGGAGCTACACTGTTTCTGCAAATACTCTCTTATCTGAGCTCTCTTGAGCTGGTCCCTTCCCGCAGTCCTGGGTCTCCTCCATTCCTGTCCTGGGGTCCTCATGAGATCATTTGAGCCTAAAAGCAAGCTTGCTTTCTTTTCTTACCTTTCTCCGCCAAGCTTGAGGGAGAGGGGCGTGTCCTTCCTTTCAACCAAATTAGCCTGAGGTGAGTGGATCTCAGCTGTTTTTCTGTCCAGAGAATATATATTTGAACAGTAGCAGGAGTCATATAAGTTAGAGTAGCTGGATGAACTTTAAAAAACATTGCTCTCAACAAGATTTTAAGCCTTTAAAACTTTCTATCATGAAAAATTTCAAGCATACAGACAAGTTGAAAGAATAGAATAGACATCAATCTACCATGCAGATTTAATAATTATTAACATTTCTTCATATTTGCTTCATCCACCTCTTTTTTTTGGTCACTGAACCATTTTAAAATAGATTATGTATATTATAACATATTACCCCTAAATAGTTCGGCGTGCATCTCTAAAAGAGGATGTTTTCCTACACACCCACAATGCCATTCTCATATAACCAAATCAACACTATTTGCTTAATATCACTAATAACCTGCCTGTATTGAAATATTCCCAGTTGTCCTCACAGTGTCATTTATAGATGTTTTTGAGCCGGGATACAAACAAAGATGACACTGCATTGGATTGTTATGTCCTTTAAGTCTTTCAATCTAGAACACTCCCTCCGCCTTTTTTTAAGGTGAAAAAATTAGGTTAGATGTTTTGTAGAATGTCCCACATTGTAAATTTGTCTGATGGTTCCCTCATAGTGTTGTTTATCTAGTTTTTCTCTTCCCTGTAATTCCTGTACAAAGCGAGTTAACTCTAAAGGCTAGGTTAGATTCAAGTTAAACATTTTGGTGACAGTAGCTCTTAGGTGATGATGCTGTGCACTTCATATTATATCCCATCAGGAGGTATGGAGATGTCTGGCCGTCTGTCCCACCATTGTGATGCCACATTGGTTAATCTGTTACCGATGGTGGAAGCCAGACTTGTCCATCGTAAAGGAAGATACTCCCTTTTGTCATTAGCAAATAATCTCTGGGTGATACCGTCCAGTTTTCTATTAACTTTTCACTAATGATTTTAGTATCCAGTGTTGATCCTTTCCCAAGTGGATAAGCTTTCTCACCATCTGATAGTTTGTGGCAACAGATCAGGTTACAAGGGGAACTGAGAGGGCTCCTTTAGTAGAGGGGGTTACAAATATTACTGTGAATGTGAATATATTTACTGTTACCTATTGCAGCCTAATAATGCCATGCCAAAGTATAGTGACTTAAAACAACAGCAGTTATTTTATTATCTTTTATGGTCTCTGTGGGTCAGGAATTTGGAAAGTGAATGGTTAGGTGCTTCTAACACGAGTATTTCAGGTGGTTGTTGCCAGATGCAGCTTGAGTTGGAAAAGCAGGAAATTAGAATACATGGGGGCTGGCCAGACATCTCTCTCTCCATGTAGTCTCTCTGCATGGGCTCGTTTGGGTTTCTAATTAGCATGCTGGTCTCAGGGTTGTAGGACTTCTTTACACGGTGACTGTGAATTCCAACATAGTTCCTGCAAATGAAGTAGAAATGGCATCATCTTTTGTAACTGAGCCCTGGAGGCCACATGGCTTCACTAACATATTAGTAGGCCAGCCATTAAAGTTGGCTCAGGTTCAAGGAGAAAGAACATAGATCCCACTTGTCCATGGCAAGAGTGTAAAAACATTTGCAGACGTATTTTAAAACGACCACATTTTTATGAAGTAAATGTATATATATTTATATTTACTGCTTTTTGTCTTCTTTTAAAAAAGGATCTGAGTAACTGATCAATGATAAAACAAATGGAACAATGGAAAGCAAGACTAAAACAGAAAAACAATAAAAGGATGAAAGACACAGATGTTCCAGGCACCTGGACTGATTCTAGTTCCTTCCATTAAGGACCATATTCACTTCCTGGCAGTGAAGATAAAACATGAAGGACTTTGGTGTTTACAGCTCTAGCTGTTTAGTAAAAGGAAGTTTACAAATTTATCTGGAGTCACTTTTTCCCCTTGACACGGAATTTTAGGAAGATTTTATTGAATGGGTCCTTTTATCAGAGCCATTGAGAAACAGAATAGTCAATGCTTGGATTTTGTTGCTCGAAAGGGAGAGAAATGCTCTTTAAGTGATATCACTTTAAGTGATATCACTTCTTGGTGGAAACAGAGAGATAAGTACTAATAATAGCTTTTAACTCATTTCCACAGGGAACTAAGATGTGATATGGGTATGTTGCCTTCTGAAGATCTAATAGGTTCAGCCTCAGGGAACCCACAGCAATGATTTTTCAACTCTGGCTGCACATTAGAATCATGGGGGTGGGGACACCTTTTAAAAACCCTGATGCCCAGGTTATTCCTCAGATCAATTGAATAAAATCTCTGGGGGAGGAGAGACTCAGCCAACCAGTATTTTTAAAAATTCTCCATAGGATCCCAGTGTGTAGTGGGGAACCGTGACTTTACAGCTGGGCTTGACAGACTGTTCCTGAAAATGGCCATATAGTGAATATTTCTGATTTTTCAGACCCTGCTGTTTCTGTTGCAAATATTCACCTTTGCCTTTGTAGCAGGACAGCAGCCACAGACAATATGTAATGAATAGGAGTGGCTGTGTTCCATAAGACTTGATAGATGGATGTGGCCAGTGGGCCCTAGTTCGCAATCTCTGATGTAGAGCATAACGTTCGTTCACAGCTCTCTTCAACCGCATCATCCTCGTCGGTGGGACCCTAGTTGTGCGGATGGGAAAGAAAGGAATACTTCCATAGTGGCTGACACAGGGGCAATTTAAGTGGTAGTTTGACTTATTCTTTGGTATCTATTTCTATTTATTAATTAAAAAATTTATTTATTTATTTATTGAGAGAGGGAACGAGGGAGAGGGAGAAGCAGACTCCCCGATGAGCAGGGAGCCCGACGTGGGGCTCAATCCCTGGACCCTGGGATCATGACCTGAGCAGAAGGCAGATGCTTAACTGACTGAGCCTCCCAGGTGCCCCTTTAGTATCTCTTTTTAAAAAGGACAGGATACAAGCTTTTATGTATTTGTTTGCCTGGGCACCCCTTCCCCACTCCCAGCTCACACGTAACTCTCCTGTCCGAGGACACAGCTCTTTGGAGCCAGGAGTCATCTTTGAGATGGGTCCCTCCCTACTCTCTCCAGCAGGGTGAGGTCGCCCATCTTGCCAGGGCTGGCACCAGGAGGGCAGGACCAGCCCCCGGGCCCTGGCATCTGGTCTAGAGGCTTAAGTCACTGTCCCCTCTGCCACACGTTTGTACCCAACTCCCTTTCCAACTTCTTTGAACACTAACGTGCCCACTGAGCTCCTGTCCCTTTGTCTGTTATAACACTTGATGCCGTGAATCTTGGACACTGGCACGGCCTTGATTGGTTTCCAAGTCATTGTGAATCATTCGAGGATGGGGTAATGTGTTGTTCTGCATTCTCTAACCCTGCCTTCCAATAACTGTGTCGCCTTCCACTTCTCCCTGCAGTGTCACCACCTACATACCCAAAGTCCCAAAGTGTCCTCTTCCTCTGCAAGTCTCTTAACTTCACTGCTTGCTACGGCTGGACGGTCTTCCCGGCCTCCAAACTTTTCTCAGACCCCTTCCACTGGGGCTCAGAGGGCCCTGTGCTCTCCTGGCCCTGCGTGTCGGCCTCTCTCTGGTCTTTGAGCGTCTTGTAAAAGACAGTCCACACTGCTATTGCCAGTGCTGGCTTAATCCTGGACTTGTTCCATCTGTGCAGTCTTTTGTGTAATCTCATCTGCTCTCATGATTTGGGATTCCAAAAATACTCACACAGCTCCCTTATCTCTGCCTGGTATTATTACAGTTGCCCACTAGCTAAAAGAGTCAATTTAAAATTCCTGCCGTGTGTCAAAGAACTTAGTGAAGAGTGACTTGTTCACATTTTGACTACACTTACTAAGCAATTATATGCTGGCTTTATCAGCCTTCTTTGCCCTCATAACTTTTTCCTTTTAATAATTTCATGTGGATAAATTTCCAGTTGTATAAGGTTTAGGAATTATTAAGTGGAAAGGTATGGAAATTTTAGGGATTTCGATTTCTTCTGGTCTTAATTACTCACTGTGTTCAGTGTCTAGATAATTTGATTCTGATATGATTCTTATGAGGTAAATACGGCGCATATGCCTATATAAAAAGGCTAATTAAAATAAGCAAATAATCATTTCTCACCTCTGAAACCAGTCTTAAGTATTAAAATAATTATTTTTTGCCTTGGTAGGATTTGGTAAAACTGGTAGCAGCATAAATTGAAATACCTCTTTTAGAAAGTATTTGGCAACATTGAAGGGGTGTTTTTACAATAAAAATATAAGGTGAATCATACTGTTTGATGTACTTAAAATGTTCAAAAAAAGAAAATACAGCTATTTGGATGCAAGGATAGGGAAGTGGGGTGTGGGACGTTGTAGCCCAGGGCGAATTCAAACATAATATTTAGATTTTCTATGTGTTTGAGGTGGGGCCCCTTGAACTCTAGGAGTAGGGTGAGAGCCTTTTAATTTGACTGAGTTTTTTTTTTTAATTAAACAAGGTGTTTTTTATTGGATGAATGGTTCTCTTTACCAGTGTTCTAATTATTAGGTATTCCCACCAGAACTTTCTAGTGGAAAATAATGAGAAAGAAAGGACAAAGCTATGTGACTAGCAGGGGTAAGGGATCTGCCATTGTCTTTGTGCTCAGGGTAACTGGTCACCAGTCTGGCTAGTAAAGTTTTCCTCTCAGGGAAGCAGAAAACCAAAAGGCAGGCCATGGTGGAAGCATGGATGGCATTGTGAGTCATCTTTGAGGCCTACCCATTGCCCCACCCTAAGGGTTTTATACTTTTACATGAAACCACTTGAGTCGAGACAGCAGTGTACTTGGAATCCTATTACTTATTTTCCAGATTTGATCCTTTCTGATATTAGCCAAGCCAAAAACATTCTGGAGATTCAAGTGTTCCAACAGTTAGCTACCTGTATTTTACATGGAAACAAACAAGGATTCACAGGCATGGTTCAGCCATTTTGTGAGTTGATTGTACTGAGTTGATTGAGTTTTGTGAATAGACTGAATTTTGTACATGTTAGAAGAAGCAAGTAAAACTCTGCTTATCTTGTGACAGACTTAGGAAAACAGAGACCTGGTCTAGCAACATGGGGGACCCTGAGTTCTCTAGTAACACTATACTAAGGTCCACAGTGAAGCTAAGCAGGTAAGTTGGAGGGGGAAGTTAGTAACTGGGTTACAATAGAAATTTTTTCTGGTGCCTCCCATGCTGGGAGGAAAGTCATGCCTCTATTTTTTTGTCCCTGGAGGAGAAGATTAAATCACTAGTAGGTGAAGCTGAAGTGAGGATTTCTCTGAGTTGCCAGCAAAGTTCTGTTTCAGTTATTCCTTGCTGTGAAACACAAAATCCCCAAACATAGTGGCTTAAAAGAATGATGTATAATTCATCACATTCTGTGGGGCAGGGATTGGGGCAGGGCTTAGCTGGCTGGTTCTTCTGCTCTGGGTGATCTTGACTGGGTCACACATGAAGCTGCATTCAGGCGGGAGCTTGGCTGGGGTGAAACATTCAAAATGGCCTCTCATCCTTCAGGACTTTTTCTCTATGGCTTCTAATGTCACTAGTCTAGTCTGGGCTTCCTTATAATATTACACCTGGCTCAAAGAGTGTAAAAGTAGGTGCCAGGCCTCTTTAGGCCTAGACCCAGAACTAGCACAGTAATGGCACTCATTCTGTTGACAAAAACAAATCACAAGACCAACCTAGATTCAAGAGGATGGGATGTAGTCTCCATCAATTGATGGGTGGAGAGGCTATTTATTTTTTGGAGAATCCCAAGCATTGATAGAATTGTAGCTTTCTTCAAAGAACCCAACTTCAATTTTGTATGCAAATGTTATTAATCACAACATAATTAATATTTGTGTTGTTATTTCAACAAAGGAAATGATGGCCATAAAAGAATTTATAAATGGAAAATTTCTATAAGAAATCAATATCTGGTGTGATGGAAAAGCATAATTAAAAGGCTTCTGGGAAATGTAAAGCCTAGAGGTCTTTCCTTAACATATGAGGAAACCAGGGCTCCTATGAATACTGTACTTGTTTAAATTTGTTGTTTTTAAATTTTAAATCATGAAGTCTGTCTTTATTACCTTGACAGAGCAAGGACTAGAAATATTTCATAATTCCCAGCTCAGTGCTTACCTCTTCTCTCTACCTCCTGATCATATGGATAATTGTTTTGAGACTCAGCAGTTAGGCCTCAAGAAAATCTAACCAGTGTGTATTTCCACCTCCCCCCCCGCCATCCAGAGTTTCTTGCCTTTGGTACTATTGATATTTTGGGCTGGACAGTTCTTTGTCCTGGGGAGCTGTCCTGTGCATTATAGCATGTTTAGTGGCATCCTGGTCTCTACCCACTAGTAGCCTAAGGGACCTTCAACCCCCACCTAGTTGTGATACATATTGCTAGATGTTCTAATTGAGACCCACTGCTATAATCTAAGGTACTGACATTTACCAGGTTGCAACTTCCGAACAGTCCACATAATGCTTAAGAATGAACTATTTTCCAAACCCAAAACTAAGGCATCAGTCTGACAAAGGACATTCCCCCTGCTTTTGCATATTCATATTTATAAAACATGCTTTAAGTTATACATTGTATGAAATTAAAATCACTTTTGGTTACATACATTATACAGATCACCTTTAACAAAATCACTGACTTAAAATCCAGTCGTTTGGGAAAATCCAGGATTATATAGATTATAGGACTTTTCTTGCAAAACGAAACTTATAATTGTTGGCAAATGTTAGGTGTCTTTTTATCTTACTTCACCCTGGATAGACCCAACTGGGGATGTATGTTCATAAAACACCAAGGGAAGCAGAGATTTGGCAAAATGTCTACTTGATTTGAAACAAGTAGACCAGAAAATATTCAGTTTAAAAACACTTCCTGATTCAAGTATTATTCAGACTGACGTTCTACACTAATCAAATTGTTTTAAGTATTCATTGCACTTGGTACTGTGTCACAACAGCTGGAGCGTCTGATAAATTGTTCTTTCCTAGTTGTTTATGACTCCAAGCATATGTGTTACAAAACTGAATTCGATCTGACAGTTTCCATCTTTCTTTCCCCTGTGAGTGATAATGTTGATGGAACTGTAGAAACAATACCAACAATGAAATTAAATAATTTCAAGGTTTCTTGCTTAGGAAATCTAAGGCATTATTAGAAAGTGCCCCAGGAGGCAAAGCAGAGTGCACCCAAATGGTTCATACAAATCTTGATTGTTCAATAGTGGTTAAAATCCAGTCAAATCACATTTATTTCTCCTTAGATATCACAAATGGAGCAGAAAAAAATCTGCAAATAAATCTACATGGCTTCCCCATATATAAATGCGTGAGTGAATTTCTTCATTTGCATTTTTTGAGCTTTCCCACATATACAAATACCTACAATATCCCGCTATGCTGTTCTGCTCATTTGGAAAAGCTGCCTGATTGTTTCCCCTCTGGCATTTTGAATAAGTACTAGCTGAAGGTGCTAAATAACTCTCAAGTCAGTGCAAGTTAATATTTCTGCCCAGTTCCTAAAAAAATACAGCTGAAACCTCAACCAGGAGATGTTATCTATCATCTGACATGCATTTGACTGTGATAATGAAATGTTGCCTGCCTCATTCCTAAATGTTGAAGTTGAGATCCCCGTGGAATAATTTTGGCAGTCTGGTTTCCCCTAACTTCTTTCTTTATTGCATATGAATTAAAAATTGTTTTGTCCAATGATATGAGTTAAAGACTTGATAAAGTTGAGGTGGATTTAGTAACATCGTATGATTACGTATTTATCATCTTAATAGCTTGCTTTCCCTGCAGTTTCCTCCTCGCCCTTCCTTCCCACCCACAATTTGAGTTTTGACACAGAGTGTCTGTCCTGAGCTTCCTGTGCCTCACATCTGGGTTGGAATTACCTTTAATTATATCCTTAAGAAGCCCAGTGTTCTCCGCAGAATTCTCCTACAGAGTTCCTTAGTTACCTAAGAAACTGGCACATTAATTTCTCTGTTGATTTCAATTTCTGTGGAGTACCAGATATTTGGCAAAAGTATAAAATTTCACTGAGCGACTAAGTCAGGAAGACAAAGAAATGGCATTTCAGATCAGAAATAATTTATGTAAAAATATAAATCATGGTAAGCAGTGAGGACATTTGGTCCTCTGACCCAAAATGTTATAAACCCAGCTACACAAAATGGTATATGCCCAGGCTCCACCCACCTGCACTCCCCCCAAATTTAATGAGACTTCCTGCACCTTTTGATTAGTTTCCTGTTAGACTTTTCTGGAATGAAGATGAATTTGGTATAAGCATTCACTACCTTTGTTTCCCTGAGGACTTTCTTCAATTCAGGGCTGAAAGGAAAAAATGTTCCAGAGAAATGAATTGCTGGATCCATTTTTGAAGGGCTGCATATGAAGACAGAAAGGGCTTCTTTTATGAAGACCATAGAGGCCTCTCCCCACCTCTAACTTAAGACTCATAGAACTTCCTGACATTTTAGCTCCAGCTGGCTAAGGGAAACCTGGCATTGTTATCAACACACCCGCTTGAATTTCTTACTCCAGTGTGTTGCATACAATAGGTGTAAAATAAATATCAAATAATCAATCTGGCGTTTAAACTTAAATTGCTTTGTGAAAGCTCTTTGTGCTGCTGACTTTACTGCTGCTTTATTCTTTTCCTGGTTTAAGATTAGAGAGTATTTCAGGCAGATCCTCACAAGACATGTCCATCCTAAGGACACTGACAGGGTCATTCCCTCAACTTCACATGTTCAGGGATGCATTAGGGCCCCTGGACATGAGGTAGCTCAGGACCTGGGGTGAGGGGGAGAAGCCTACAGATTTTTCAATCTGTTAGAGAATTCTCCATGCTCTCCTAGAGCATACATTTTCAATAGGAATGAATTTGTTTTGGGGGGGATCAAAACCCCTTAGACATTATATTAGATATTATAGTTTGTGGCCTTCCAAGGCTCAATCCAAACTTACAGAATCATAGTCCTCAGTACTTAAGTTCTCTCATTAGGGAGAAATTTAATTTAATCAAAAATGAAAATATATTCATTTCAATTATTTTAAAATAATTATTTTAAATTATTTTAAATAATTATTTTATTTCATTTAGAGGGTGTATTTGGGGAAACATGGTGGGGAGTTAGAGTTAGGGCTCGTGGCCCTCTCTTCCATGTGGCAGGTTTCTCCAAATGGCCAGTAAGGGCTGGGCCTTGTGAAAGTCAACTTGTCCTAATTTGGGCCAGCTGTATATTTCCCATATTTTTTTCTCCTTTGGAAATGTTTATGATTCCTTCCAGGCAGACAGTTTCTGAAGGCAGCTGTCTCTTTCCCTGGCATGGCCTGCAAAGAGTTACTTGACCTTGATTTAGGAGAAAATGTGAAAATAACTCTAGTAACCCCTTGGGGGCCCATCGTAATCTCCATCCACGTGCTCATTCCTACTGGACACCCACACCCAGTGATATCTGAGTCAGGACTCACTTGGACATTTGAGTCCCTCAGCAAGAGGGTGAGGCTGCTGGATAATCTCTCCTCTTTATAAACAACTACAAAATATTGGCTAAAATAGATCTAGTGACTTACCCAAGATCATGCAGCTAATAAATACCAGAGTCAGGACAGCTGTCGTTCCAACACACACTGGAATGTTAGTTCTTTGAGGGTGGGAACTGTACTTGGTGCTCACCATCCGGGCCTAACATGAGTCTGGCACATAGCAGGAATTCAAGCAATAATTGTTAAAGGAATACATTTTTCCAAGCCTGGGGCTATCCCATCATCAGTGCAATGCAGGAAAGTCCCTTAAGAGTGGGAGCTCCATTTATCTGCTCCAAGGTCAGTTCTACATTGTGATACTTATTTCCCCGCATTTTAGAAGGTGAGGTGATTTTTTTTAAAGCACATAGCTTACCCCAAACATCTAAGTTTGAAATGGAGTTCAAGGTGAGCTTATTGTCCTTCTAGGCTGTGTTCCATTTCCAATTCATTACATGAAGTTAGTGTTAAAAGGTAAGATTTTCTTGTTATTCACATCTCTTATATTAGGAGACACAAGTTGTACACACAGGTGAAGATACTCATTTCTGTTTTCAAGAAAGTTTACGCAAATGGATGAAAGAAGAATATGCATCCATTCTGGGAGATAGAAAATATACAATAAAAATGTTTACTTCTCTTGAAATCAGTCATTTATTATGAGAGAAGATGTTATATTGAATTGTCACAGATTTGTACACAAACAGAAACTAGCTTTCCCCTGCATTAGCTTCTGGTAAGGAAAGGTGTTCTGGTGAGCTCAGTAGGTGTGGGGTGAATACATTTCTGATTGAAGAAAATTGCATTTATTCAATCAGTTATGGGCCAGCAACCTTTATTATATTTTAGTGCTGTGTTAGGCAATGGGAAAGATTAAAATGAATTGAGAAAAAAATCTTATCTTTGAGAAGATTATACTAGATTAAAGCAGGTAAAACATAACAGTAATTAAGGTAGGAAGTGAGAAGTGTAAAAGGCTATGAAGTGCTTAGAGCAGGGAAAGATTATTTCCTGTTTGATGAGGTAGGAAAGAGTGGGCAGGCTCAGATAAAGGAGGAGGCATTGTTTAAATTGGGTCTAAAATTAAGGAGTAATCTGGATTACAGATATTAAAAACAGGAAGGAAAGAGTAATCCAGGCAGAGAACTTGACCAATGTCATGGATGCAGAAAAGTGAAGGCATGTGCAAGGGGACAAAGCATAGTTTAGTGGGGACTGGAACATGTGGTACTTGGTTCTCAGGAACTGAACTTAGAAAGGCCCAGAAAGCTGTGGGGGTCAGTAGAGCTGTTCTCATTCAGGAGCCTTCTTGAATTTGCTTTCCCCTATTCTTTTGAAATTAGGCATGGCCATGAATCTTTTATCCTCCAGGTTTGGTGTAATATAATTGACATACAATATGCAAGGTGAAGGTATACAATGCGATGATTTGATACATGCATATATTGCAAAATATTTATCACAGTAAGGTTAGTTAACATAACCTTCACCTCACATGACTACCATCTTGTTGATGTTCTCGTTACGGTGAGAACATGAAAGTACTTTCATAGCAACTTTCAAGTATATTACAATATACTTAGCATATATTTTATTAACAATATTACACTATTCTTAACTCTTGTCATCGTGCTGTACCTTAGATCTTTGGAACTTATTCATCTTATAACTGAAAGTTTGTACCCTTTGACCAATATCTCACGATTTGCCCCAAACTCTTAGGCCTAGCAACTACCATTCTCATATTCCTGTGAGTTCAGCTTGTTTATTTATTTGGTGCAAAAAATGTGGTTTTATTAAAGCACATGAACAGGACCTGTGGGCAGAATGAGCTGCTGCTGAGTTCAGACTTTTAGATTCCATTATAAGATCATGCAGTGCTTGTCTTTCTCTGTTGGATTTATTTCGCTTAGCATGATACTCTCAAGGTCCATCCATGTTGTTGCAGATAGCAGGATTACCTTCTTTTTTATGGCTGAATAATATTTCATTGTATATAAATACCACATTTTCTTTATCCATTTACCTACTGATGGACAATTAGGTTGTTTCCATGTCTTGACTACTGTAAATAATGCTTCAGTGAACATAGGAGTGCATATATTTCTTCAAGATAGTTTATTTCTTCTGGATTTATACCTAGAAGTGGGATTGCTGAATGATATGGTAGTTCTATTTTTAATTTTTTGAGGAACCTCCATACTGTTTCCCATAGTGGCTACACAACTTACATTCCCACCAACAGTGCACAAGGGTTCCCTTTTCTTTACATCTTGTCTTTTGGATAATAGACATTCTGACAGGTAGGAGGCAATATCTCATTGTGGTTTGATGTACATTTTCCTGACTATTAGTGCTGTTGAGCACATTTTCATGTACTTGTTGGTCATTTGTATGCCTTCTTTGGAAAAATGTCTGGTCAGGTCCTCTGCCCATTTTTTAGTCAGATTGGTTTTTTTGCTATTGAGTTGTAGGAGTTCTTTATGTATTTTGGATATTGACCCTGTATCAGATATATAGTTTGCAAATGTTTTCTCCTATTCTGTAGGATATCTTCTCATTTTGTTGATTGTTCCTTTTGCTATGTAGAAGATTTTTAGTTTAATGTAGTCCCACTTGTTGATATTTGCTTTTGTTGCTTGTGCTTTTGGTGTCATATCTAAAAAATCATCACCAAGACTGATGTCAAGGAACTTTTTCTCTATGTTTTCCTTCTAGGAGTCTTATGGGGTTTTAAAAAAATTTTTTTTAAAGATTTTATTTATTTTTTGACAGAGAGACAGCGAGAGAGGGAATACAAGCAGGGGGAGGGGGAGAGGGAGAAGCAGGCTTCCCCCAGAGCAGGGAGCCCAATGTGGGACTCGATCCCCGGACCCTGGGATCATGATTTGAGCCTAATGCAGACGCTTAATGACTGAGCCACCCAGGCGCCCGAGTTTTATGGTTTTATGTCTTGCATTTAAATCTTTAATCCATTTTGAGTTAATTTTTGTGAATGGCATAAATAGGGGTCCAATTCCATTCTTTTGTTTTTGGATATCCAGTTTTTCTAACACCATTTATTGAAGAGATTATTCTTTCCACATTGAGTATTCTTGGCTTCCTTGTCAAATATTAGTTGACCATATAAGTGTGGATTTCTCTCTGGGTTCTCTATTCTGTTCCATTGGTCTAAGTGTCTGTTTTTATGCCAGTACACACTGTTTTGATTGCTATAGCTTCGTAATATCGTTTGAAATCAAGACGTGCAATGCCTCCACATTTCTTTCTAAAGATTGCTTTGCTTTGGCTATTTGGGGTCTTTTGTGATTTCATATAAATTTTAGGATTTTTTTTTTAATTTCTGTGAAAAATGTGGCCACATATCTTGATTTAAATTCTCATGAAAGTGGACCTTGAGACAAAGTCTTAAATGTAGCATAGAATATTTGTAAAGTGATCTTATGGAACAAAAATGAGGAAGTGGGGAAGTGACCCAGGAATGGGGAAAAGCTATGGGCCACTAATATTCAATCCTGTTGAGGGCACTCAGAGATATCATAAGGATTGTGCCATAAAAGGAAAGGGATCCTGGGGCATATATCACAACTCTCATCCTCCAATTTGTTGAAGGTTACCCCAGTGGCACTAACATCCTTGTATTTCTGGATCACCCTCACGTGTGGAACAAATTCTGGTGTTGGTGAAAGCCCTTGAGAATAAAAAAAAGAGAGAAACAGGCATTTGGGTTGGGAAGCTGTCAGCTTGCTGGGAATTGCCCTGTAGTTCCAGGTGAACTCAAATGACTGGGGAATATGGAGCAGGGCCTCAAGAGTATGTAGGCTACAGTACATATCTTACTTTGGTCAGTAGAAGGTGAGCAAAAGTGATGTCACTTCTAGGTGGAAGCTTTAAGAAAGAGTTCATGATTTTCATATTTCTTTCCCCTGACAGACCAAAAATAATGGTTCAAATGATGGGGGCTCCCTCAGCTTGTGTTCTGCAGTGAAAAGATGTGGGGCAGAACTAGCAGCTCGCTCACAGACATATAGCATGAGTGAGAAATAAACCTGTTTCTTTTAAGCACCTAAAATTTCAAGGATTATTACTAGTTTGGCATAACCTAGCTTACCCTGACTGAAACGTATTCATTTCCAAACTGATTTGTTATGTGATAGTCAGTTGTGGTACCCAAGAATTAATTTTAATACCACAGAAGTCCAGGGGCACAAATAAGATAGAGATATAATTCTCTGTAATGTCCAGTTGAAGACAAGCCATACAGGATGGCTGGGGTTCTCCATTAGCTCTGAAGATCCAGGTTCTTTTTATCTTCTTGCTCTAACTACTACCCTAGGATAGGGGACAGCGCACTTATTCTGTAAAGGGCCAAATAATAAGTATTTTAGGTTTTGCAGGCCACATGGTCTATTTGTTACAACAATTCAAGTCCACTGTAGAGTAAAAGTAGGCATAGATAATATGTAAATGAATGGGCGTGGCTGTGTTTCAATAAAGCCTTATTTGCAAACACAGGCAATGGACTGGATTTGGCCCATTTGCCAAAGGACCCATTGGCCCTTGATTTAGGCTTTAAATACAATCTATGGGTTCAGTTTGATAGCACAAATACTAAAACTGAAATAATTAAGAGAAGGTTAGTATGGTCCTTATGCAAGGGCAAAGAATTCATGAAGTGCATTGGTCTTCAAAGCAATCATGCATCGAGCTATAGAGTAGTTCTACCTGGGAAAGATGGTGATTTCTAGGTAAGTCCAAGTAGGGAGCTGCATTTGGTGTCATCACTGTGTTTAAGGCTCTGAGCTGGCTTCTTAGGCTCTGAAATTAAACTCTAAGCATAAGTAAAGGAACTAGGCTCCCGGGTACTGACTTTTTCTAAACAAACAAACAAGAGTGGTGTGCAATTCATTCTTTTGTAACACAGGCAGCCTGGATATTTGTGTTCTTTAGTCCATGTATTCTCTCCTGTAGGCAAGCAGCATGGGAAGAAAACTCATAATAAGGAGTGAACATTAAGAACTTGGAATCAGAACTGGAAAGGACGCTGGATGTTCTAGTAGCTGGTGATAGCCTGATATGTCTGTTTCCTCCTTGGACTGCATCTCTCTGCTACTCCTTTTTCTAGCTTCCATCACCCCTCTGTACAATAAATAAAGCTTCAGTTTTGGTAGCCAATTTGTCTAAGGTAATGGATAATGATGCATACCTATGTTCTGATCTGTTATATGATTTCAGTCTTGGGGACTTCCTCATTGTTTTTTCCATGTGCTAGCAATACATCATTTTGTGTTTTTTATCAAGAAGTTAAATGTAAAAAGTCAAACCATAAATAAGAAGATATAGATGAATGTGTGGTATTTAAGTAGGAAAGGACTTTTAAGTTTAAATGCAACAGAAACATTTAAAAAGGAAAATTATAGACTTGATTATTAGCCCAATCTAATGAATAGAAAATAGATTATTATTTTATTTTATTTAATTTATTTTTTAAAAGATTTTATTTATGTATTTGACAGAGAGAGACACAGAGAGAGAGGGAACACAAGCAGGAGGAGTGGGAGAGATAGAAGCAGGCTTCCCGCGGAGCAGGGAGCCTGATGCAGGGCTCAATCCCAGGATCCTGGGATCATGACCTGAGCCGAAGGCAGACGCTTAATGACTGAGCCACCCAGGCGCCTCCTAGATTATTATTTTAAAAGAAAAACTTTTCTGTGCTAGTAACATGCATAACATTAAGATGCGAACCAAACACATAAGGAAATTGGAACAGGTGATAAGTAGAATCATTAAGAAATTCTAAAATAGCCTTAATATATAAATATCTCCAAAGAGCAAATAAAAAAACAGCAGGAATTCCTGTAGATAACTGGAGAAAGGACATGCCCAAGCAACTCATGAAACATGGTATTAATAGTTATTAAATATATGAAAGGATATTCAATGTCCAGAGAAATAAAGGCAAATTGTGACCATTGCGACAGAGACAGTGCTCACCAAATATTCCATATCCTCCTTGACATTTTCGAGCTCTTTTGCAGTTAGGCTGGGTCCTATGACTGGTTTTGGTCAGTGCACTATGAGCAGATATGACATTGATCACTGGGCCACGGTAATCAAGAACCAGTGTGCCTTCCTGCAGCCATCTTAGAGACCATCTGTTCTAGATGCTGCAGCTGGAAGGTAGAGGGTTTATGTGAATATGAGATAAACTTTTATTGTGTTAGTTTTGGCAGAAGGTTGGCGTGTTCTAGAAACAGAAAGAAGACCATTAGAGTTGGCCTGTGGGAGACCAGGAAGAAAGTGGCAGGAGATTATGTTGGAGAGGGAGGCAAACCCCAGTCAGGGAGGACTATGTAGACAAGAGTGGAGAGTTTAAATTTTATTTTTAGTGCAACAGGAAGTGTATCAAGATACAGTGGTGTATCAAGAATATGCCCTCAAGAACCTTAAAAGTGTTTCTTCTCTCTGATCCACAAATATACAGAGTCTGTTCTGAAGATTCTAAGAAAAAATCTGAAAAGTAGTCAAAGATTTATATATAATAATATTTTTTCTTAGATTAGAATAACAAAAAGTCAAAAAAACCCTTAAATATCTAAAAATACAGGAAATTATTAAAGCCTTATATTGTTATTTCTAAATAGATCTTCTCCTAAAGGATTTTTTTTTTTTTTTTTTTAAATTCATGAGAGACAGAGCGAGAGAGAAAGGCAGAGGGAGAAGCAGGCTCCCAAGGAGCAGGGAGCCCGATGCGGGACTCGATCCCAGGACCCTGAGATCATGACCTGAGCCGAAGGCAGACGCTTAACCATCTGAGCCACCCAGGCGCCCTCTCCTAAAGGATTTTAAAGATAGAAATTCTTATGTTGCATTTACAATAGCAACACAATTTGAAATAAAAAGAATGTAGAAGATCTTTAATGAAGGATGGAAAGGATGACCTGAATAAATGGAGGGAAATACTAAGTTGCTGTACGGAAGAGTTTAATATTATAAAAATGTAGTTTCTTCTATTCATTTAATAATAAAATTCCAATTAAATTCCCTAGAAAATTTTAATTAAACTTTAGGAACCTGAGTCTAAAGTTCATTGAGAGAAAAAATGTCTGAGGAAACTAAAAATAATTTGAAAAAAGAACAATGTGGGCTCCTGTGTAGTTGTGAACATTGGCTCAGTGGAAAGAGTAGGAATTTAAAAAGAGACCCATTTTGGTTTTTTTTAAAGATGTTACCTATTTATTTGAGAGAGAGAGAGAGAGAGCATGAGCAGGGGGGCAGGGGTAGAGGGAAAGGGAGAAGCAGACTCTCCGCTGAGCAGGGAGCCTGACGCAGGACTCCATTCCAGGACGCTGGGATCATGACCTGAGCCGAAGGCAGACGCTTAACCGACCGAACCACCCAGGTGCCCCAAGAGACCCATGTTTATATGAAAATTTAGTGTTTGATAAAGCCAGAGTCTCAAAGCAATGGGGGAAAAACAAACTGTACAGTAAATGGGTATGGGACAACTGAATATCCATTCACATAAAAAATAGCTCTGCCCCACACATAGTACTCAGAAAAACATTCTGTGTGAAGTAAAGAACTTCACCTTTTTACAAACAACCCACTACAAAAGCAGTAGGGGAAATGTAGGTATAAAAAGCAACCAGGAGTTCTTAAAAAAGTTAAACATAGAATTACCATATAAGCCAGAAATTCCACTCCTAGGCATATACCCCCCATATTGAAAACAGGGATGCAGTAAAAGGTGGAAACAACCCCAAAGTCCATCAGGAGATGACTGGATAAACAAAATGTGGTATGACATAATATTATTCAACCTTAAAAAAGAAGGAGATTCTGACACAGGCTATGACATGGATGAACCTTGAAAGCTTTGGTGTTAAGTGAAGCAAGCCAGTCACAAAAGGACAACTATTGTATGATTCCCCTTGTATTAGGCATCTAGAATAATCAGATTTATTGAGACATGGAGTAGCAGGGTGGTTGCCAGGGGCTGAAAGGGGAAAGAGGAATGGGCACTTGTTTGATGAGTACAGAGTTTCAGGTTGTGATGATGAGAAAGTTCTAGAAATGGATAGTGTTGATGGCTGCACAGCACTATGTACGTACTTAACACCACTGAATTGTGGCCCTTAAAATGGTGAAGATGGTAAATTTGATGTTACGTACAATTTACCACAGTAAAATTGCAAAAAAATATTTAAGGAAGTACACTAGAGAAGAAAAGGCAACCATGAAGGATTGGGCTGTGTGTCAGAGACAAATACTATTTCATGGTACAGGAGGAATTTGAGAGGCAGAAGTTCCCAGATCATTGAGAATGAGTACAAGCTGACATTGTACAGAAGTTGAAATTGACAATGTAAAAGTGTAACTCAGAAAAAGAAAAAAGCTGAAAAAAAGAGGAAGTTTTCAAAGGAATAGAGTGCTTAAGTTTTTATACATCGAAAACATAAAAGAGAACAGATTTCCATTGAACGTGACCCACATAAGATTTGCATACAGGCACCACAAATTCTTAATGAGAATTTAATTATTGGTCAAAAAAGTAAAAGAAAATGAGTTAGAAAATTATTCTAATTAAAGTCATAACTTGAACAGATCAGAAGAAATCCCTACAACTTCATATTCTTCCCTGAATGAAGATTTAATTACAATCATGAAATGTCACTTACACACAAAAAGGCTCACAGGCAGTTACTAGACTGGAACAAAAAGGCTGAATAAAAAGCAAACAATTGATAGTATTCTACAAAGACAAGCAAATGCGGAACATTGACAGAGATAGAGAATATCAGCATGATGTTCTTGAAAACAAAGCATAACAGGGATTTTGTGGTACAATATTTACTGAAAAAAGATTTTCTAAGTTCAATAGAAGTAATTTAATGCTGGAATGGCTAAACAGGTAAGATGGAAAAGAAATCGTGAAACAAATTTTCACTATTTAGAATGGAGAATTTAATATATCATTATTGATTTAATAGGTAATTAAGTAGGACAAAATACCATATAAAAATTAAAAAAAGAACATATTGTTCAGTTCAGTCAGATTGTGGCAGGGACAAAAATTGTGTTGAACAACTAAAATTTATTGTATATGTTGTTGAACCAGAGACTTCTCAAAACAAGGAGGTTGAAATGAGTACTTCATTGATTTTTATACCTGTTGCAAAGAGTACATTTTTAAAAATTAACTGAAGAACTGAAAAATCTTTAGACATTTGGCATTAATTTAAAAGACAGGGGAAGGCAGTCTAGGGTAATGGCACTGACATGTTTGGTGAAGAAAAAGTCTGCAAAAACCAGACTTCTGTCTGAAATATCCAGAGCCCTTCTTTGTGCCTAACTAAATTTTAATTGTGTATAGTTAGAATTTGTTACTAGGAGACGTGGCTTCGACCATGCCAATTACAATCACATTCAGGAGGAACAATTCAGAGGTTAAGCATGATAATCTCTGGATTATCTCTGTGTAAAATGGTGTAAAATGGTGTAAAAATGGCATATCTTGAAGAAAGTCATATCAAATTTGATCTTGCAACCACTCTCAGATAACATGATTGGGAAATGTTGTGAAAGCAATTAGATTTAATTTAGATATGAAGCAAGATCCATTAGAAAAGATAGAGCAGCAGAAAATTCTCAAATAGAATGAATTATGGACTTTGGTAGAAAAAGAAATGAATATTAAATTTGTACTCCCATCAATTTTTAGTATTTAGAACTGATGTTTCCAAAAGGTTACAAGAAACCCCAAAAGATCAAGTTACTTACTCATATTAAAAAGGGCTAAAAATAGTTTAAAAACTTTTAGAGAAAAGTTTTTTCTAGATCAAAATGATATGAGAAATACGCAGTATAATGATATTACAATAAATACAAGGAAGTTAAAATAAGGAAACAAAAATATTTCAATGACTGAGGGACAAGATTTATGTGTCAAATAATTTTGAAACTACTACAGAGACTATTTACTGAGCATTATAGATAAGGCAGAGTCACAAATGAAGATAGATATGAAAAAATTAAGTATTATTATAATGTAATCATATTTTTGGTTTTATAAAATCTGAGGATTGATAAATTTTAGTAGAACTTAAATATAGTATGGATGTAGATATTCCTTAAAAAGATGATGAAAATCAAAAGTGTATTTGGTGCCTTTCTTTCTTGCTGTGGAAGGGGATCAGAATATATCACCCCAGGGGCGCCTGGGTGGCTCAGTTGGTTAAGCGACTGCTTTCGGCTCAGGTCATGATCCTGGAGTCCCGGGATCGAGTCCCACATCGGGCTCCCTGCTCGGCAGGGAGTCTGCTTCTCCCTCTGACCCTCTCATGCTCTATCTCATTCTCTGTCTCAAATAAATAAATAAAATCTTTAAAAAAAAAAAAAAAGAATATATCACCCCAAAGTATGCCACTTTTGGCATCAGGATTATTTCTAGCTGAAGGCAATTAAGAAGCAGCAAACTCAGAAAAGGCCCTTTGCCCTCCCCCCATCTGCCTAAAAGCAGGACATAAATTTCCCTTTGTGAAGGTGTTCCCTCTCTCCTATCCTGCTCCAGATGGAGAAAAACCCTTATCAATGGAGACAGAAAGTCGGCACCTGAGATGGAGCTGCACAAACAGACCTAACCCAAATAACCTCGTCTTCCATTAGTTTCTGCTATATATTTACTTTCCCACAATTTACCACCTGTAGAAGTCCAAGACCCTTCTCCTTTGGTCACTTCTCCAGTTTCTCACCCTCTGTTCAAAGGGCACATAAGCTCCCTTCCCTCTCCTCCTGAGTTTAACTGCTACTTTAGTCTACACTTACTTTCTGTGAAATGCTATGTGCCTGTATGGATAAAAGCATCAAATAAAATCTGTATGGGGGCACCTGGGTGGTGCAGTCGGCTGAGCGTCGACTCTTGGTTGAGCATCGACTCTTGGTTTCGGCTCAGGTCTGATCTCAGTTTCGTGGGATCAAGTCCCGCATCGGGCTCCTGGCTCAGCAGGAGTCTGCTTGAGTTTCTCTCTCCCTCTCCCTCCACCCCTCTCCCCCTCAAATAAATAAATAAATCTTGAAAAAATCTGTATGCCTTTTCTCCTGTTAATCTGTCCTCCAGCGGTTGAATTCGAAGGTCCCAGCTGCAGAACCTAAGAGGGTAGGGAAATGTTTTTCCTCCCCTACACTATGTGGTGGTTTGCCAGTGATTAAACTATAATCTCTTGGCTCCAAATCTACTCTTTGGTGTTTGGCTTTGTGATGCTGGAGCTAGAACTCCTCGAACCACTTTTCTGCTTTTGCAGTGGTTCTGATCATCTTCGCCATTAGGGGTTGTCAGAGGGAGGTGGGAAGGCTGGGGGAGAGAGACAGGACTTGCTCCTGGCTGTTTGCTTCCTCTTCTGATGGGAGGCACTTCAGGCTTCTTCACCCCAGCAGCAACACTTCCTCCCAGCTGAGGCCAGTGTGCAGTTTACACTTGGAGAACCAGCCTTCTGACACCCCATCTCTAATACACCAGCACTGTTCAAATACTGTGGTATGATTTTTGCTTCCTGACTGAGTTCTGACTGATAAGGAAAAGTGTTGAAAACATTTTGAAAAAAATATCTTTCATACTTGACTGGCAGTGGTCTGTGTCTAGGCAGCTTGTGTAGGGAAGCTGTCTTCTGGGGAGAGGAATAGCTGAGGTCCTGGAGGCACGAGTGTCACTCGCTGCAAGACAGAGTCAGAAGACCCAGTTCACAGGGCTGTTTGTGTGAATTTAGCAAAAGAACCAATACTGGCGTATGCTGTTCCTGCTGCGTTCCTTGTGGTCATGCAGGGATATTGCAGATCTGTTTCTCTCCCTCTACCTCCGACCTTGGTGCTAGGAGCCCTTCCCAGACAGACTGGCCCACTGCTCAGCCCCATTGTCTTAAAATTAATCCCCCTCCCCATGTCTCTTTTTCTCTTGGAATCTGTGGACACTGAGCTGGTTTGGCCTCTGGTATTGCTTTAATTTCTGCAGTAGCTTTCTCCTGACCTGCATTTTTTAGATGTGTACTTCTTTGCCAATCTGATCTTTATGCTTATTACTTTGTGGGAATTCTTTTATAACCTCTTGATGTTATGCCTTTTGGTTTTCTAGCTCTACATGTGTTAATTCTTTTAAAGTAGTATATTTCTTCCATTTCAAGGGATTTTGAATTAGAGTGATGTTCTTAGTTCAGTATTTTAATCCAATCTTATCTGTACTTCTTTATAATTGTTTTTTCCCCAAAGTGTCTATAAATGGGTTTTACTTTTATAATCAGAAGAAAAGATAGATTCCCCCAAAGATTATGTTACTTTCCTTGTAAACTATTAATCCCTCAGGGATATAAACTTTTAGTTACTTCAGAAGGAAATGTAACTATTATAATTCATGAAATCTCCAGGGGCAACACATTACAACTTAATTTCTTATATGATGTTTTATTTATTTTGTAATTGCACAGATAAATAATGTATGAAAATGAAATGGCAGTTATGATCATTGTATCAGTGGAAATATTCTGAAAGTCATTTGAATCAATTCAAGGCTGACAAGAACTTATGTACATTTAAAAATTTACTTATCTAGTTGTCTTTTAATATTTTGGCTCAGAATCTCCAGAGATTTTCAGGAACTAAATTAAAATAACATCTCTCTGAAAAAAACTGAAAGTGAATGAGATGTTTGCAAATGTAACATGTACATATTGCAAGTATTTGTGAATACAACATGTAGATATTATGTAGATATTCATGATTCCTCAAGCACAAGTGCTCAACAGGTAACTGTCATTACTTTGACAATGCTTACTGAATGCCTACTGCATGTCGGGTGTTCTAGTCCTGTGAGTACAATGGATAAAGTAGATATGGTCTCTAGTCCCCATGGGACTTTTACTCTTGTGGGGGATAAGGATTTGTAGGCAGGCATTTATCATATAGTTTGCCAAATAATAGGATGAGATAAATCCAGGGAGATCAGAAAGCTCAGAGGAGGAAAAATTCAGTCTTGAGTATCAGGGAATAGCAGATGGTGACATAAAGAACTAATAATAAAGAAACTGATGAAAGGCAGATAACAGAGGCACGTCCTCTTTGCTTCAGCCTCTTGTATGTACTGTGGCCTCTGCCCGGAGTCCTACAGCAGTCATACTAGGTGGTGCCTCCTGAAGCAGGCATGTTTTGAGGTGTCAGTACTTTTCATATGTCCTTCTCTGTGATGCGTCCATTCCTTTGGTCCCATAACCATGCTTGAATTGTGCCATCTCCATCTTTTCTTCCTTTTGTCTCCCTCTTCCCTCCTCCTCTCCCCCAGCCCCATACCTGATTGCAACCAAGGTGGACACTTGTTATCCATACTGGACATTAACCAACCACAGTGTGTCTTCTTGATCTCTCTAGAGAATTTGAAGTAAGAGGCACAGCAACTCTATTGAAGCACTGTCTGTTGAATGAATAAACTACTCTTCAACTTGATCCATAGGAACCAAGTTAAAGTACATTTTTGGAGCTTTCAGAACAATGTTCTTATCTTCTTATGAAACCTTATAGAATTTTCCTTTATCAAGTATATTAAGATTATATATTAAAAATGATGGGTGGGGCGCCTGGGTGACTCAGTCGTTTAGTGTCTGCCTTCGGCTCAGGTCATGATCCCAGGGTCCTGGTTTCGAGCCCCGCATCAGGCTCCCCGCTCTGCGGGAAGCCTGCTTCTCCCTCTCCCACTCCCCCTGCTTGTGTTCCCTCTCTTGCTGTGTCTCTCTCTGTCAAATAAATAAAAATAAAATCTTTAAAAAAAATGATTTTAAGTGTAACCATATTATTCAATATGATTAAGTTGCCACAATGTATTAGTTTCCTCCTACCAAATCATAAACTGTCAGTATAGGCACTTATGTATTTAAAAGCAGACATTTGTGTTCCAATTTGGTTTGAACCAAAGATTTGTCAGGTAATCTAAAATTAAATGGAAATAGTTTTAATTTAATTTTGATCTATAATATATGCTTTTTAAATAGGACTTGAAGGGAGGAGTGCTATTTTTAGTGATATCTATATTGTTTATTGTGATATCTATAGTGAAACGGTGTTGTAGATTTTTATTTCAGAGTTTAAAAAATCAAGTTGTTGAGAGGTGATGTTGCAGAATGTACCAGTTAGCTATTGCCAAAATCCTCTGCATAACAAACAGTTTCAAAACTCAGTGGATAACAATAATTAGTCTCATGGACCTGAGGGTGGGCTAAGGGGGGTGGTTAACATGGGCTGGATTGGATTAGAATGACTTGGCTCCTCTTTACATGTCTCTTGTCCTTTTCCTGGGACTAGCATGCTCACCTAGGTGTGTTCTGCTTAGAGGTAAAGCAAGCAAGTGCACACTTGTAAGGCCTCTTGAAGTCAAGTTTCAGAAAGAATACACAGTCACTTCTGCCTCAACCAACTGTCCAAAGCAAGTCTTATGACCACATCCATAGGTAAGAGGAAGGGAAGTATGGCACCACACACTGAGAGGACACTGCAAAGTTTTATGGAAAAGGCCATGTATACAAGGAGGGATGAATGAGAAGGGACGGTGCTATAATCTATACACAGAAACTACCGAGTTATTCACCAAACTTTCCTTTTCTTCCTGGTGCCTACAGCTAGACCATATTTCCTTGCATCTCATGTAGTGAGATCTGGCTGAATGACCAAGTTCTTGCCAATGGAATGTGAGCAGAAATGACTTGACCCATAAGAATGTCTACTTCCCTATGTTATTTCTTATTCTTTGGTTTGATGCAGACAAGGCAGGACAATTTGAAAGTCAAGTAGTAAAGACAGTCAGAAGCATAGGATGAAGGAGGCTGTGTCTGTTCAGTATCTCCTATTTGGACTTCATCTGAGAGAAATAAACTTTTATTGTGTTGGAGTCATTACTCATTTTGGGGTTTGTTTGTTACCACAGCTAGAATTACCTTAAATGATACATGTGATATGCATATGTCTATCTATATCTATCTATCTATCTCTATCTCTATATCTATAGAGAGAGACAGAGAGAAGGGCCCTTATAGTGCCTCCAGAGTTAACTTTGATTCCTTCAGGGGCAGCTTCTCTACATATCCCTCAATCAGGGAGGAAATACCTTGATTATCCTGAGGTTGGAAAGATACTCTTCCCAGTCACCAGGGCAGGACTGAGCAGGAACAACACTTTCGTGACCAAAACAAGTCCCTGCAAAATAGATCAGGGATGGAAATGTCTTTTAGTGTCAGGGTTGTTTTTGCATCCTTCTCTTCTTGGTTCCATTGGACTCCTTTAGTGGGAATGAAGGAGGAAGAATATTTGAGAAGAAGCTTTTGGGTGTGGTTTTCATCTGGCTACATGAGCTGAGGCTTGCCAGGCTGTGCCCAAGGCCAAGGCCAAACGCACTCCAAGAATCCTGTCCTAGTAAAACACCAGGTATGCTCTCATTTAGAGTTTAGAATGTCTATTTTGTTTTAGAGTTTAGCTTTAGGCATGTAATCCATTATAGGTTTTAAAACATAATCCACTTGGGCATATCATCTTCAAAAGTCATAAAAAGCCTCTTTAATTTTTTTATTTGGAACAATTTTGCCTCATAAAGAAGCATCCTGAACTTACAAGAGATAATAGCATTCTACCTCATCCATCACGTAGTTCCTCCCCTACAACTTCTAACATCAGAAATGCTACTTCCTCCAAACTTTTCCATAGATTCTATTCTCTATTCAGTAACATGTAGAATGTATCCATTACATCAGTGAACCTGAGGGTAAACATTTGGACATCACCTCATTTTATGAGTTAGAGAAAATGCCTAATTATCCAGTTTACTAGATATTCACCAATACCTCCTTGGCCCTCAAGAGATATAGAAGAAAAAGAGATTACTATTAGAGACGAAAATAGCTTCATCCTAGACAGAGTAGCAATTAGAATTTTTGTCTCTAGGCCATTTGGGTTATTATTATAATTCCCTTTCTGTCCAAAAATTCCTCAATTCTGGTGGATTTGTCCTTACAATTAATAATAATAGCTAACATTTGTTGAACTCTTACTGGGTCTCAGACATTTAATGTACATTTGCTCATTTCATTCTCAGAAATACCCTATGAGATAGACGCTGTGATCCCTTCTGTATAGACAGGGAAACAGAGGCATGGCTGGTAAGAGATCCAGCCATGGTTTGAGGCCAGACAGTATGACTCCAGAAGCTGAGCTCTTCTCTGCTATTCTACATGGGAATAACTAAGTCGTATGGTTTTCAAGATTGATTAGTCTTTTGCTATACAAGCATGATGAACTCTGTTGAGAATCTCCAATGTCTTTGTCTTGGCTGATTTGAAGCTGTCAGGTAGATGAGGAAGGCCACTTTTTAAGGCCTCTTCCCTTTTCCATATAATAAATGCTAATTTGTAGCAAACATTTCTAACTTCTTTAATAGGCCCATGGAAAGCTAGATCCTGATATTATTCAGCTGTACATAGCCTCACGGGTCACAACATTTACTGCTGACATCAGGTATTTTTAATCTATATTCCATGGGAACGTGGTGAGTACTCAGTGGGAACCATCCAGAATGTTGGTTGTACTGGTTGTTAAAATCATGACATACAATAGGTAAATAGCTATTGCCCAAACAACCCCTTCACCCCAGACCCTTCTCTGATATTTTCATCTCTTTGTACCATCCATCAACGGAGGGGTTAATGTCTGACACAGCAGGGTGCTTCCTGGATATGCTTTGCTCTGTGGCTGCTGTCCCTTGCTCTGGACCTCCATTAATTCATCTACACGGTGGAAAAAGCAACACCTGCTCTGCCTTTGTCATTGGGCTGAGGGGAGGATCATGGGGGAAAAATGGCTGAAAACTTTCTTTCCATATCAACAAATATAAAAACCAAGGAATGTCACCATGTGGGAGAGCCTCACTTTCCACCAGGCAGGGAAGAGTGAACGACCTCTGGGTCTGCTAGTGTTCCTCAAGGAATGGCTGGGGTTCTGGAATTTTTTTTCACACATAGAATTAGGTGTTAAATGTTTTTGTGAAGTTTCTAATGCTTTCTATATTTAAGTTCTTGTA